>NC_091432.1:106677467-106977467 GCF_964237555.1 Oryctolagus cuniculus | reverse complement strand
TCAATTCTCTTCCAGCATCCCAAGGATAGGTCTGGGCCTCACACACCCAGCCATGCCTTAAGTCTATCCAATAACATTAAGCTTAGAAAGCCCTCCCTGCCAGTTCCTAAAAACAGGGCTTTCAGTAACAGCTAACTCAGATAGCCCTACACCTATTTGGACAGGTCCTCACTGAGGACTTAAAGGGCCTATCTCTTAAGGGGTGTGCACAATAATCCATAATATAAATAGTTAAATGTAAGTAATTCATTAGTCTGTCTTCTTTCCAAGCCTGAGACGCTAGTCTTGTACATTGGCTTAACTTCCTAGCAAAACTGGCTACTAAATATCTAATATATATATATATATATACACACACACACATATAGTCTCTGGGTCAATCAGACTAGACAGACACAAACCCAAATTTGTACTTTTTCTGGAAAAAAACCAAACAGCTCCAGGACCAGGCCAAGCAGGGCTGGGATTTCTGGCCTAACATCTGATCATAAAAATCCTGGCTATTTCCTCTCCTTGGCCCACTAACTTCTGCAATCTTGATGCTTCTCTTTGGGCTGTGTGTTTTTAATGCCCTTGTTCATTTTGTCTCTAACAGACTAAAAGCTGTTGAACTCCAAATGGTCATCAGGCAAGACTTCCAGCCCATTCCACTGGACGATTTGAGCAGCCCTCTGGACCGAGCAACGCAGTCTTTCCAAGGCCACTGTTGCACACCATAAGACAGGTAGCAAGAGGAAATACCCAAATCCCCCTCGACGCCCACATGCCAGCTTCGAAGAAGTTACAGAAAATGGAACTCCATCCATAATCCCAAAGAAGAATTTTGGGTATTACCTCTTGAGGGGGAAATATTAGGCAGAAAGTCAGTTATGAGCTTATGTGTGTGTGACATAAAGGCCTAATGTGTCCAGCATATGCATCTGTATCTCAGTCATCCTGACAATGTTTCACGGGCAGCCCGGCCTTTACATCCTGCCCTGCCCCCTTCTACCTGATAACCTGCCAGGTGGAGATCCCCACCCCTTCTGCCTGACAAATCTTCCACAATCTCCCAGATGCAGCCCAGTATCTGCATTTCAGTATTACAGAACAGGCGGGGGTTGAATCTCATTTTCATGGGGGGGGGGGGGGTTATGCACGGCCCTAAAAAAAAAAAAAAATGTTATTTTTATGCCGACTGAACCGGGGTGGTTAAAAACTCCATGGCCAAACTCAGAAAATGACTGGAAAAACGGCAACGGGAGAGGGGAACTCAACAGGGATGGTTTGAGTCATGGTTCGGCTGGTCCCCATGGCTTACTACTTTACTGTCAGCCCTAACAGGACCCTTAATTGTTCTACTCCTAATTGTAACCATAGGACCTTGTGTGTTAAATAGACTCATCACCTTCATGCGGAAACAAGTTAAAATTGTTAAACTCATGGTCATAAGACAATAATATGTCACATTAAAAGAGACAAAAACAAATAATCTCTAAGATTAGAGATCCTCACAACAAGGAGTGGGGAATGAAGAGTTAAAATTGTATATGTGCGGGTGTAAAAAGTTAAGCTTAAGCTTACAGGTTGGAAGCTTCCTGGTGCAGCTGTGAAAATAAAACAGTGAAGTAGCACCTTGACAATAGGGACTCCATTTTGGAGCACTTGAGACTGCATTCTGGGAAAGCAACCCCCCCACCGTGAGACTCTGGTCCGAAACTATGATCTCAAATAGTCGGACAATAGCAGTGCACTACATCACCCTTGGCAACACACAAAAACCCCCTAGCATGATTGCTCAAGCTTAAAAGTAGAAAGGTTACACCTGGGTTACCTGGGCTAATAATGAAGATGTGATTTGTCTATGTCTTAAGATCATAATTGCTGATTGTAAGACTTTAGCAACTGCTTAACAACCGTGTATTCTCTTCCCCCCTTCCCGGTTTTGCGGTTTTTGCCTTTATAAACCCGAACCTTTGGTTATTCGGGGCTGCTCTGCTCATGATGATCAGACAGCCCCAGCATGCTGGATAATCAATAAAACTTCCCCGTGCTGTTTGCATAAGAGACGTGTCTCTTGGTGACGTTTTTCGGGCGGTCGACTCTAACAGGCTTTTCAGCCAGATCCGAGTGCCTTTAGGGCTGATTCTGAGGCCAGAGTGCTATTTAGGACATCTGCCATTCTATGAGTCTGCTGAGTATCTCACTTCCCATGTTGGATCACTCTCCCCTTTATTTATTCTATCGGTTAGTGTTAGCAGATACTAGACTTGTTTATGTGCTCCCCACAGCCTCAACTTAAGATGGACCGAGTTGGGTTAGATTGGAGCTGGGAGTTGGATGTCAAATGGAAAGAGCAGGCTCGGGTATTGTGTGGTCTAGGGTGGAATGAACAGGAAGGGTGGGAGGGAGAAACCTGTAATCAGTGAGAAGCTACCAGATGGAGTCCAAAAGTCAGGGCAAGAATCATAGCACAGAAGGGAGACAAGCATCAGGAGCCAGACGGAAGCACAGCAGGACGAGGTCCATCGGGATGATTGCTGGGAACCCGTGAGGCAGGTGCCTGTGTCTGACCTCGTTCCCGACGGGCACAGTGTGGGTGTCAGCTGCCTTGAAGACACGGTGGTCAGGCAGTTGTTGACAGCAGCACATCGTCACATTAAAATGTACACGCAATGCCTTTCCCCGGGCATGTCTGCCCACTAAGAATCAAGGCCCAGCCAGCTCTGGGCAGCCCCCTCCCAACCTCCACCGTGCTGAGAGTCAATACTAGTTTTAATTTTATTCATGGTGCTTGTACTTGTTCCGTGCTGCAGCTCCTCAATGAATACTAATGGAACTCCAGATTGTTTTAAGTGAAGATCTGAGCAAGACACCTCCTTTCATCTTGTCAAGAGCTGTCATTCCCAACAGAGATTTGTGGAGTTTCCGTTCTAACAGATTCCGTGCAAACTCCTCTCTACACAGAGCTGCATATGTATTGCTGGCACTGGGCAACTGCAAAGCAGTCCTCATGGAAAAGAATCATCCTTGGCCTCCTGCCCCCACCGTGGTCACTGTCAACAGAGAATTCTCCTGCAGGAGGACAGAGGGATGAAGGAGAAGGAGGCAGGGAGGCAGTTCAGGAGGGCATCCCTTAGAAGGTGGTGGGAGGCGGGGCTCTTTTTCCTTTGCAAGGTTGTTTTGATCATTTGAAATGTCATTTCCATTATTTTCATAGCTATGAGGCCTTTAAGATTTAGAAGAATGGCTTCATGGCCAGTTGAACTGCTTCCTTAATTCCTATCTTCCCTTGTTCCAGTCCATTTTGCATAGTGTCTATACAACTTTTTTTTTTTTTTAATTATGACTCTCTCCTATTCAAAAATCCTCAAAGGTTAAAGCAACTGAGCTGGCCTTCTTGGACTGAACTTCTGGTGCCCCCTCTCTACACTCCCCTCATCCGATCATTCCTGGCTCTCTCATCCACTGCTTCGGCCACTCCTGCTTCACCCAGCTTCAGGGGCTGGAGGCTAGCTTCTCGTATGTTTGGTCTCATGTAGTTTCTAAATCAATGAGAGACGGACCTGAGCTAATGGATTTGCTTTTCCACCAGAGTACAGTCTGAATTAGTCCTTGCTATGGTTTGATATGCTTTGTCCTCTCTGGAAACTCATGTTGAAATTTAGTCTCCAGCCAGTGTTCTGGCGCAACAGGTTAAGCCGTGGCCTGTGACTCCAGGGTCCCATGTGAGTGCTTAGAAACTCAGCTGCCATACTCTGATCCAGCTTCCTGCTAATGTGCTTGGGAAAGCAGCAGAGGACAGCCCAAGTGCCTGGGTCCCTGCACCCCCATGAGAGACCGGATGGAGTTCCAGGCTCCCCTCTTTAGCTTTGCTCAGCCCGGGCCACTGCTGCCATTTGAGGAGTGAACCCACGGATAGATCTCTCCATCTCTCCTCTCCCTTTGTCACTCTGTCTTTCAAATAAATTTAAAGAAAGAAACAAAGAATGAAATGTAGTGTGTCTATTGGGGGCTATTAAGAGGGTGGAAATCTGACCACGGTGTTTAGAGGCAGGACCTTTAGGACATCTTCTGGGTTATGTAAGTCATCCAGGGTGGAGCCCTATGATGAAATCCTCATAGCTTTATAGGAAGACAAACATGCACTTCTCATCATTTACCATGTGGAGCCTTGTACTGCCTTGGGATGCTGCCTGCAAGAAAGCCATTATCAGACCAAAACAGTGAGCCCGAATAAACCTCTTTTCTGTAAAACTTACCCCATCTGTGGTTTCGTGTTATTAGCAACAGAATGAACCAACAAGACATCTGTGACCTCATTCCTGAGGGCTTGGGCTAACACTGCACTACTCCCTTCGTCCCCAACCGTAACCGTCACTGTCCTCAGCTTCATGTCCTCAAACCCTGTGAGGTTTGGAAAGACCACAGCCTTGAGTCAACATTAGCGTTTTTTGATTGGCACGGAGTATCTAGCTCAAAATCTGCTTCTAATCTGAGGGAGCGTTTGTACAAGCATAATATTAAAGAACCAGGGACGAATGACACAACCCTGGCTCTCAGATTTCCTTGTCATCTTCATCTAGTTATTTAATTCGATTCTCATTTCCTCATCAACAAAACTAGCATGATCACAGCACCTACTTCATGAGTTTGTGGTGATTCACTGATAATAGATGAAATATTGGCACCGAGTGCGGCATGCAGGTAAGTGTTCAGTGAACATCAGCTGGTTACTACACTGTTTCTTGGGAAGTGTTGAGTCAGTAGGCAAGGCTTAACATACACATTGATAGATAATGTATTGTGATTTAAAAATCCACCTCCCTTCCTCAGATAATCCAAGCAATATCCAGAAAAACTTGTTTTCTGACCCACCACTGTGCAAGGAATGTTTGTTTTGGTGCAGGCCCTGTGTCTTTGGTCCCCTGCTGGGCTGCTGGAGGGCCCAGTGTATCCAGTGGGAGATGCACTGCCTGCCTCTTCCCTCCCCTTGCTCCTGGTGGTGGCGGGAGGGGAGTGTGACAGCTGCCAGTGCTGTCTCAGGGCGAGCCAGCTGCCCCTGCAGCGGAGCAATGTTCTGCTGTAATGGTCCACAACACTAGGGCTCCCGGGGGCCTGTGTCAGGCGGGCAGGCCAGAGCTGAGAGGCTGAGGGTGCTCCAGGCATTGCTAGGTGGCTGTCGGCCAGAGTGGCCCATCTGTGAGGCTGGCCAGAGGGCAGGAGACAGGCTTCATGCAGCCCATTCCTAAGACACTTCTTTTGTTTTACAACCCCCCAGCCCACAGATGGACGAAGACCTGAATTCTGGGCATGGGATGGGGGGCGGAGAGGGAGTCAGGCTTTGGCCGGTGGTTTTTCTGTTGCACTCAGTTGTGAGGGAACAGCGCTGGGTTCCCTCGGAGACCTAGGCTGTGGACCAGCCCTCCTGTGGAAGCCCCATTCCTCACATGTTTGTTCAAGGTCGAAATTCCTCTTCTGGGCTCTGATCTCTGGAAGACTTCAACCCTCGTTGCCCCAACTGTACTGAGCCCTCTTGCCTCTCCCCCTGCTGTGTGTTTCCTATTCCAACCGTATCCTCGGAGAGCTAAAGGGCTTCCCACATTCACAGTCCCCATTCTTTGTCCCCTCTGTGTTTTGCCTAATTTCTCAAACACGTGAATGCATTTTCCCTAAGATCAAGACAGTACAGCAGTAACAGAGCAGAACAGGAGAGCTGCCTGCCCTCCTCCCATCTCACTCCCTTCCTGGGGGGCCCATGCTTCACAGGGGAGCCGCTGTCCCTGTCCCTGGTTTGGCATGCGGACTTCCTCTCTATCCACTTACATCTGTGTCTCAACTATGCATTTTCCTTAGGGTTTGCCTTTTGTTTAGGTGAAAGTTTATATGCATGTAGTTTGAAGAATCAGTTAAGCCTCTGGATTTATTATTAAAAACTCAAGCCCTCTCTTATCCCTACCTCTCCGTTTCTCTTTCCAGCAGCAACCACTCTCAAGTCTCTTAGATGATTCTTTTGATATTTACCTCCATATCACTAAATACATTCCTTATAATGCTACTTGAATTTTTCATTTCAGGCATAATCTCTTGATTCTCCACATGGAAAATGAGGATTTGATTGTCTGTGACCCTTGTCTCCCATCAACACATCCATGTTGGTGTTTTTGAGAATTTTTTAAACTAATGAATTATTTAAGAGGGAGTGTAGGAGAAAGAGAGAGAGAGAGAGAGAGAGAGAGATCCCATGGCTATTTTGATCCAGGTCTCCCCCGTGAGTGGCAGGAACCTAATCATCTAAGCAATCACCAGTGTCTTTCAGGGTCTGCATTAGCAAGAAGCTGGGGTCAGGAGCCAGAGCGGGACATTGAACCCAGTTCTGGGACATGGGCATCTTTATCTTTTTAGGTTTTATTTTATTTGAAAAGGAGAGTGACAGATGGGGCGGGGGGGGGGGGGGGCTGGAACTCCATTCAGGTCTCCCATGCAGGTGGCAACCAGAGTTCTGATATGGGATGCCAGCATTGCAGGCAGTGGCTTAACCCACTATGCTACAACACTGGGCATCTTTTAAAAAAAACATTTTAATTATTATTATTTTTGACAGGCAGAGTTAGACAGTGAGAGAGACAGAGAAATGTCTTCCTTCTGCTGATTCACTCCCCAAATGGCCACTATGGATCGCACTGCGCCAATCCGAAGCCAGGAGCCAGGTGCTTCCTCCTGGTCTCCCATGGGGTGCAGGGCCCAAGGACCTGGGCCATCCTCCACTGCACTCCCAGGCCACAGCAGAGAGCTGGACTGGAAGAGGATCAACCGGGACAGAATCCGGCGCCCCAACTGGGACTAGAACCTGGGGTACCGGCACCGCAGGTGGAGGATTAGCCTAGTGAGCTGTGGCACTGGGGTACACTGGGCATCTTAACTGGCGCCTAAACTGCCAGGCCCCATGCCCATGCTCACGTTTACATTACTATGACTCTCCCCGAGCCATGTGCTACACTCTGCCTATGTGTCCTCTTCTACCTGTTGTGTCCTGGAATTAAGGGTGCCTTGCTTGTTTCTTTTCCCCTACTATTATCAATCATTCAACCTCAAACACCCCTCCCCCCAGTTGCATAAATTTCTTCTCAGCAGGTTCAACTGTATATTTACTTAGTATGTTGTGATCTGAACGTTTGTATCATTCTCCAATTTGTATACTGAAATCTTAACCCCTAAGCTGATGGCATTAGGAGTGGGGCTGTTGGAAAGTGATTAAGCCATGAGGGTAGAGCCCTCATGAGTGGGATGAACACCCCAGAGTGCTCCCCCATCCATCTTCCTCTTCATGAGAATATGGTGAGAAGTCAGCAGTCTGCTACCTGGAAGAAGACCCTTTTTAAAAAAAAAAAAAAGATTTATTTATTTATTTATTTGAAAGTAAGAGTTACACAGAGTGAAGGAGAGGCAGAGAGAGAGAGAGAGAGAGAGAGAGAGAGAGAGAGAGGTCTTCCATCTGCTGGTTCATTCCCCAATTGGTTGCAATGGCCGGAGCTGCGCCGATCCAAAGCCAGGAACCAGGAGCCTCTTCAGGGTCTCCCACGTGGGTGCAGGGGCCCAAGGGCTTGGGTCATCTTCCACTGTTCTCCCAGGCCACAGCAGAGAGCTGGATCAGAAGTGCAGCAGCTGAGACTAGAACCAGGGCCCATATGGGATGCTGGCACTGCAGGTGGCGGCTTTACCCACTACACCACAGCGTTGGCCCTGGAAGAAGACTCTTAGCAGAACTCAGCCAGAGTGGCACCCTGATTCACTCTGCAGCTTCCAGAACTGTGAGAAATTTTTGCTGTTTATAAGCCACCTGGTCCATGGTACTTGTTACAGCAACCTGATTGGATGAGATAGTACCATCGTCATCTTAAAGAAATCATTCAAAAAATATTTTTTTTCATGTTATTTGAAAAGCAGAGTTACAGAAACAGAGATCTCTCATCTACTGATTCACACCCCAAACATCTGCAGAAGCCAGGGCTGGGTCAGTTCAAAGCCACGAGCCTGGAACTCAGTCCAGATCTCCCACATGGGTGGCAGGGACCCACCCACTGGCTCCATCATCTGCTGTTTCCCGGGGAGCACATTCGCCGGATCAGGAAGTGAAGAAACAAGCTTGAACCAGACACTTCCATATGGGATGTGGGCATCCCAAGTAGTGACTTTACTGGGCTACCAAAGGCCTGATGGATCACTAGGCTTGTTCCATACCTGTCGTCGCGGGCTGCTTTCTCCATCGTCCTGGGGCAGCCCTTGCTTTACTTCTTTCTTATAAATGACCCCATATGACCTCATGCTTGGAACCCCATATCTCCCTATTACTTTGTCTTTTGTTTTTGAAGTATATATGCTTGAAAGAAGATACATAGGAGGAAGCCATTCACTTGTTGACTCAATTTCATTAAGCACTTACTGCGAATTCTAGGAAGAAAATATTGTGTATGTGTTTCTAAGTGATTGAGAGATATCCATGAACAAAATCCAAAATCCTTACCTTTGAGGACCTTATATTCTTTTTTTTTAAATAAAAGATTTATTCATATTTATTTGAAAAGCAAGATTGCCAGGAGGGGAGGGAGAGTAGCCACAATGGCCAGGGCTGGGCCAGGCTGAAGCCAGGAGCCAGGAACTACATTCTGGTTTCCCACATGAGTGGCAGGGCCCCAAGCACTTGGGCCAGCATCCGCTGCTCTAACAGGGGGCTGGGTGGAAACAGGAGCAGCTGAACTCAGATGTGGGATGCTGGCTGGGTGAATGGTGATTCAGCCCACTGCACAGTAACGTCAGCCCTGAGGACTTTATATTGTAGTAGAGAAAGTCTGATGCCCAAATCAACGTTCTGAAGAAGTTAATTACAAAGGAACTGAAAAGGGCCAAGCAAAAAGAAAAAATAGAGATGTATGATGGGGTCAGAGTGGCAGGGAGAGTACAGATCCTTGGGGCTGGAGTCGGGGGAGGATCCATTTGATTGGCATCCACTCAGCTCACATTAAGTCCAGATGTATATCGACAGGAACTTAGAGCACTACAGATCATTTCCACAAAATCTTCAGCTGACATTTGCTACCGCTGTGGGTGTCTAGGAGTTTGTGTGCTCCTTAGAACCACAAATTGGAATTCAACGAGAAGCAGGAAAATGGATGGACAGCACCACTAGAAAATGCTACTTCCTTCTGTAAGAATCTATTGCATTCACGCCATCGGAGAGCAAAGATTTGACAAGTTAATTAATTTGCCTCTTACTTAAGTGTTTCTGCCGCTCAAATTCTGCCTGCACTCCCAAAACAGTGTCCCTCTTTGAAGTTGGCAGGGGCCCGTCTACAAGCCTCCCTGCCATTCAGACATACAAAAAGAAAGGCAGAGGTGTTTTGCTATGTCTTGAGTGGTGTTGGTCATGAGTGTGGGTGTTCATAGTATTGATAGAGCTGAGCTAGCTTGGAGGACCACGTTCCAACTGATGGAGTGTCCAGACATCCCCTAATAATGTGTGTATGTGTGTGTTTGTGACACATTGACCTCCACAAAACCTAGGGCCTGGGTTAAAGGCCTTCTTGCTTAGATCTTAAATGAGTAGTGGAACTGGGAGCACTAGGGTAGCACTGGAGGAAGTCAGAGTAGGCTTTGTTGAGAAGGTGACAAGTGGGAAAACACCAGAGGTAAGGTAATAACATTACTTGGGGGAGGGAATATTTGGTACAGAGAGAATAACTAGTACAAAGAACCCAAGGTATGTTTGTAAGTGTCTTTAGTATAAATTGGTATTTAATTAATAGTTGAAGTATAAGATTCTAAGAAGAATTTTTTTCAGAATCTTGAGGAAATTGTTCTATGACATTTAATTTTTATTAAAAACATCACTTTCATTCTTTTAGGAAAGGTTTATTTATTCATTCAAAAATCAGAGTTATAGAGAAAGGAAAAGAGAGAGAGAGAGAGAGAGAGAGAGAGAGAGAGAGAGAGATTGGTTCTCCATCTGCTGGTTTACTCCCCAAGTGGCTGAAAAAGTCAGGGCTGAGTCAGGCTTGGTCTTCCACATGGGTGACAGAGGCCCATGCACTTGGGCCATCTTCCACGGCCTTTGCCAGGCCATTAGCAAGGGACTGGATCAGAAGTGCAGCAGCTGGGACACAAACTGGCTCCCACATGGGATGGCAGCTTCACAGGCAGTGGCTTTATTCACTACTCCACAATGCCAGCTTTACTATTTTCATTCTCGATCCTTTGTGTGTGATGTATGAGAAGTTTTTTCCCTGTGGAAGTTTGTAGGGATTTTTTCTAAAAAAAATATTTAAGGCATAAAAGTTTCATGTATTTCATGTGTGCCGATTTAGGAGCATAGTGGTACTTCCCACCCTACCCTCCCTCCTGCCCATGTTCCCACCCTTCCTCCTCCTTCCTCTCCGATTCCCTCTCTTAATTTTTACAATGATGCACTCTAAGTTTACTTTATACTCCTGAGGTTAACCTTGTAGGGACTTGGCTTTGCTCTCTTCCTTACTGCATCTTGGTGCAGGTTTACTTCCATCCACTGTGCTGTGCTCTCATGGGCATTCATGCATCTGATCATCCCACGAGGATCCACTGAGCGCTCACTCTGTGTCCCGACTGCTCTGTATGCCGGGGACTCACAGAGAACACAACAGTCAAATCCTGGTCCTCATGGAGCTTGTACTCAGTAAGGGAAATAGCATGCACAAAATAAGTAATACAGTGTGTTAAATAAATGCTATGGAGACGCATACCATGAGGAGGAAGGACAAGGAATTCTAGCTTAGGGCATTGGGGTGTATGCAATATTCAATAGAGGGGTCAAGGAAGGCCACACCAAGAAGGTGACTTGGTGACATTTGAGTTAAATTCTGAAAGATCTAAAGGGTAAGTGATGCTGACACCTGGAAGAGGAGTAGGTAAAGGCAAGTGTAAAGACCCCCCAAGATAGGGCATGCCAAGTGTGATCGAGTGACGGCTGGAGCTGAGTGAGCAGAGAGGCCAGTAGAAGAAATGAAGTATGAGGTGAGAGGAGTCAGATCTGCGGGGTCTTGTAGGCCATTGCGTTGACTTTGTTTCTTTACTTAAAGTGAAATTGGAAACATTAAGCCAAGTTCTGGTTCTTCTCGAAGTTGGGGCCTACAGAATTTTTTGGTGGTATAGAGATAGGGATGAGTGAAAGAGAAGACTCAAAATAGATTATGATTTGTTTTTCTTTGAGCCACTAACTGGAAGGAAGAAGGTGGCATTGAATGAATTGGATGTCTGGATGATGGTGGGATGCCTAGATGAGGGTAGCAGAGGGAAGAAAATTGGCCACTGAATTTAGCAACTTGAAAGTCACATGTTTCTTCTCCAAGAACAATCTCAGTGGAGTTGTGGGAACAAAAGCCCTGATGGGTGCATTGAGGAGAAAATGAATGAGAGAAATTATTACCAATTGAATTTATTCTTTCAAGGTGTTTATGGGGAGAGATTAGATGGTGACTGCAGGGGAGTGGGGGTTAAACTTACTTTTTTTTTTTTTTTTTAAGTTGAAGGAGATAAAAGGAGCTTTGTATGGTAATTGGAAATTCTGGACAATTTTCTTAAGTTACTACTTTTTTCTTTGTGATTTCCTCCCAATCATAGTCTCTGCTTTCTCATCTGAGACTCTTTTATTTGAATGTTGCATTGGTTCTCTGATCTTTTTAGACTTTTCTCTCCTATTTTCTTTTTTTTAAAGATTTATTTATCTATTTGAAAATCAGAGTTACACAGAGAGAAAAGAGAGGCAGAGAGAAAGAGAGAGAGATCTTCCATGCACTGGTTCATTCCCCAATTGGCCTCAACAGCCAGAGCTGGCGGATCTGAAGCCAGGAGCCAGGAGCTTCTTCCAGGTCTCCCATGTGGGTGCAGGGGCCCAAGGACTTGGGCCATCCTCACTGCTCTCCCAAGCCATAGCAGAGAGCTGGAGGGGAAGTGGAGCAGCTGGGACTTGAACCAGCACCCATATAGGATGCTGGCGCTTCAGGCCCTGGGCGATAACCCACTGCGCCACAGCACTGCCGGCTTTTCTCTCCTATTTTCTCTTTTTCTTTTTTTTAATTTTTTTTAACTTTTATTTAATGAATATAAATTTCCAAAGTACAGTACAGCTTATGGATTACAATGGCTTCCCCCCCATAACGTCCCTCCCACCCGCAACCCTCCCCTTTCCCACTCCCTCTCCCCTTCCATTCACATCAAGATTCATTTTTGATTCTCTTTATATACAGAAGATCAGTTTAGCTTACATTAAGTAAAGATTTCAACAGTTTGCTCCCACACAGAAACATACAGTGAAAAATACTGTTTGAGTACTAGTTATAGCATTAAATCTCAATGTACAGCACACTAAGGACAGAGATCCTACATGAGGAGTAAGTGCACAGTGACTCCTGTTGTTGACTTAACAAATTGACACTCTTGTTTATGGCCTCAGTAATCACCCTAGGCTCTTGTCATGAGCTGCCAAGGCTATGGAAGCCCCCTGAGTTCACCGACTCTGATCATATTTAGACAAGGCCATGGTCAAAGTGGAAGTTCTCTCCTCCCTTCAGAGAAAGGTACCTCCTTCTTTGATGACCCGTTCTTTCCACTGGGATCTCACTTGCGGAGATCTTTCATTTAGGTTTTTTTTTTTTTTTCCCCAGATTGTCTTGGCTTTCCATGCCTGAAATACTCTCATGGGCTTTTCAGCCAGATCCGAATGCCTTAAGGGCTGATTTTGAGGCCAGAGTGCTGTTTAGGACATCTGCCATTCTATGGGTCTGCTGTGTATCTCACTTCCCATGTTGGATCATTCTCTCCCTTTTTTATTCTATCAGCTAGTATTTGCAGACACTATTCTTGTTTATATGATCCCTTTGGTTCTTAGTCCTATCATTATGATCAATTGTGAACAGAAATTGATCACTGGGACTAGTGAGATGGCATTGGTACATGCCACCTCGATGGGATTGAATTTGAATCCCCTGGTATGTTTCTAACTCTACCGTTTGAGGTAAGTCAGCTTGAGCATGTCCCAAATTGCACATCTCTTCCCTCTCTTATTCCCACTCTTACATTTAACAGCGATCATTTTTCAGTTAAGTTTCAGCACTTAAGAAGAATTGTGTATTGATTACAATATTCAACCAAAAGTATAAAGTAGAACAAACAAAAAAAATACTAAGAGGGATAACATATTAAGCTGCTCATCAACAGTCAGGGTGAGGGCTGATCAAGTCACTGTTTCTCATAGTGTTTATTTCACTTCAACAGGTTTCCTTTTTGGTGCTCAGTTAGTTGTCACTGATCAGGGAGAACATATGGCATTTGTCTCTTTGGGATTGGCTTATTTCACTCAGCATAATGTTTTCCAAATTCCTTACAGGGATCACTTTTCAGTTAAAATTTAAACACCTAAGAATAATTGTGTGTTAGTTACAGTCTCTCCTATTTTCTAAGTGCTTTTTCTCTCTAATATCTGGACTTTTTCCTTAATTGTTTTGTTCTAAGGAGTTGTAACATTTTCTGTATGTCCTTTTCTTATAGCCTTCTGTTCTTGTTTCATGAATACAAGTTACTCGTTTCTTAGGGGATTTTAATGATAGTTTTTAATGTCTCTTGGGTTGTTTCTGTTTCCTCCACATTTTTCTTCCCCTATTTGTTCTTTTGACCCCTGTCTTTCCTGTTAACTGCTTTCTCAAATGGCTCAGGATCCTTGGTTGTTAGCTCCAAGGTAAGCATTTGCGGTTGAACTTGTCAACAGTGGCTTTCTTGTTAGTGTGATCTGTCTGAGCTGTCATTGGGGGAACCCATGCTCCACTTTCTTGGGGGGATCACATTAGCATAGACTCTTCTATCTCCCTTCCGGCAGGTAAATGCATGACTACCAGCCTACTAAGAGTCAGGAGGGGACACAAAGTTGAAGAACAGCTCTCAGTGGTCTGATGTGAATTTTTATTTAATCTGTTTTAGTATGACATTCTTACCTTCAACCTGCCGGTTATACGCTCTGCAGAAAATAAATTTCCAGTTTATGGAGAAAGGTCAGATTTATGGCTACTTAAGAATGGAAAAGATGTTCTGTTATTTTTAAAGCAAACTTTCAGCCAAGCCTCTTTTTTAAAACCCACCTTCACCCCCTCTTCCAAAAACTCCTTATGTTGCCAATTTCCAAGCCTTTGGGGAATCTGCAATGTAAATTGAATTGCTTCTTGGCGTTCTTCACTGAAAGTTTACGTTACAGTGCTCTCCCAACTGCTGAGTCAGGTACTACCTGTCCATCTGTTTTCTTAGCTTTCAATATTTTGTTACTGTAATTTTCTCTATGGTACTCTTTGTTTTCGCAGGTTTATTCCAAAAACTAAACTAAACCAAATCTGGAATCTGGGAGAAAGCAAAGCTACATGTGTCCACTCAATCCTCTGCCTTGCATTGGAAACTCTGAATGATAGCCTTTAAAAGTTTTCAGTGTGGGGCCAGCGTTGTGATATAGCAGGTTATGCTGCTGCCTGCAGCACTCCATAAGGGCACTGATTCAAGTCCTGGCTACTCCACTTCTGACCCAGCTCCCTGCTAGTGTGCCTGGGAAAGTAGCCGAAGATGCCCCAAGTGTTTGGGCCCTTGCACCCACATGGGAGATCTAAAAGAGCTCTTGGCTCTTGTTTTCAGCCTGGCTCAGACCTGCCTGTTGCAGCCATTTGGGGGAGTGAACCAGCAGGTAGAAGATCTCTCTCTCTCTCTCTCTCTCTCTCTCTCTCCCCTTCTCTCTGTAACTCTGCCTTTCAAATAAGTAAAAGAAATATTTTTAAAAATAAAACTTTTAGGGGCAGGCACTGTGGTGCAGCAAGTTAAAGCTCTGGCCCAAAGCGCTGGCATCCCATATGGGTGCTAGTTCTAGTCCCGGCTGCTCCACTTCCAATCCAGCTCTCTGCTGTGGCCTGGGAAAGCAGTGGAAGATGGCCCAAGTCCTTGGGCCCCTGCACCCGCGTTGGAGACGCGGAAAAAGCTCCTGGCTCCTGCCTTCAGATTGGCTCAGCTCTGGCCATTGTGGTCATCTGGGGAATGAACCAGCAGATGGAAGACCTCTCTCTCTGACTCTACCTCTCTCTGTAACTCTTTCAGATAAATAAATCTTAAAACAAATAAAAATAAAACTTTTCAATGTTTATTTAGTGGAAATGTGAAGAAATTGGATTCTTTTTACCAAAATTGCACACTTTCTCATAATGTTTAAAATGACATTATTAATCCTTTATTTTCATTTTTATAGCTTTTTGCCCCTTTCTCCCAATCCCAGATTTGCTCAAGGATCATTCCTAACCATAGCATCAGCCACTCAGTCATGTATAATAGAAGTAATTTGCATGGCTACAGTTAAAATATATATTTTCTACTTTTGCTTATTTATAAATCCATGTAATATTTATACTTCTTGTCTGTTTCCCTCAAGTTTTTGTTTTGAAAAAATTTAAGTCTACAAAAACTTGAAAAAATAAACAAGAATATATCATACACTTGAGCTTACCAGTGGTTAATATTTTGCCACATTTGCACACGTGCTCTGTCTTGTCCTCTCGCTATATTTGTGTCTCTCACTATATGTGCATGCATTTTCTAATTTTCAATCATTTGAATGTCCGTTGCCGACATTAGGACACTTCATCCCTACATTTTTATCATGAATCTTCCAAGAATAAGCCTATTTTCCTGGATAACTGCATACATGTCATATCCCAAAGACTTAATATTAGTCCCAAAATACAACTTCTGTTTAGTCCATCTTCAAGCTTTCCATGTAAGTCCAAACATTTCCTTTAAAGCTCTTTTTTTTTTTTATCTTTTATTTAATGAATATAAATTTCCAAAGTACGACTCATGGGTTACAATGGCTTCCCCCCCCATACCGTCCCTCCCACCAACAACCCTCCCCTTTCCCACTCCCTCTCCCCTTCCATTCACATCAAGATTCATTTTCGATTATCTTAATATACAGAAGATCAGCTTAGTATACCTTAAGTAAGTATTTCAACAGTTTGCTCCCACACAGAAACATAAAGTGAAAAATAATAGATGATTTTTTTAAAATGATGATGAAATCAGATCAGACCTATTGTCATGTTTAATCCCAGTGAGAGTCAAGTTGGGAATTGAAAATTTCTTTCTTTTTTTCTTTTTTTTTTTTTTTTTTACAGAAGATCAGTTTAGTGTACATTAAGTAAAGATTTCAGTCGTTTGCACCCCCATAGAAACACAAAGTGAAATATACTGTTTGAGTACTCGTTATAGCATTAAGCCTCAGTGTACAGCACGTTAAGGACCGAGATCCTACATGAGGAGTAAGTGCACAGTGACTCCTGTTGTTGACTTTACCAATTGACACTCCTGTTTATGGCATCAGTAATCTCCCTATGCACCAGTTATGAGTTTCCAAGGCTATGGAAGCCCCTTGAGTTCTCCGACTCTTATCTTGTTTAGACACGGTCATAGTCAAAGTGGAGGTTCTCTCCTCCCTTCAGAGAAAGGCACCTCCCTCTTTGAAGACCTGTTCTTTCCACTGGGATCTCACTCACAGAGATCTTTTTGCCAGAGTGTCTTGGCTTTCCATGCCTGAAATACTCTCATGGGCTTTTCAGCCAGATCCGAGTGCCTTTAGGGCTGATTCTGAGGCCAGAGTGCTATTTAGGACATCCGCCATTCTATGAGTCTGCTGAGTATCTCACTTCCCATGTTGGATCACTCTCCCCTTTATTTATTCTATCGGTTGGTGTTAGCAGATACTAGACTTGTTTATGTGCTCCCTTTGACTCTTAGTCCTTTCATTATGATCAATTGTGAACTGAAATTGATCACTTGGAGTAGTGAGATGGCATTGGCACATGCCACCTTGATGGGATTGAATTGGAATCCCCTGGTATGTTTCCAACTCTACCAATTGGGGCAAGTCAGCCCGAGCATGTCCCAAATTATACATCTCTTCCCTCTCTTATTCCCACTCTTATGTTTAACAGGGATCACATTTCGGTTAATTTTCAACACTTAAGAATAACTGTGTGATAATTACAGAATTAAACCAGTCATATTAAGTAGAACAGACAAAAAAAAATACTATGAGGGATAATGTATTAAGTTGTCCATTAGCAGTCAGAGCTATGCTGATCAAGTCACCATTTCTCATAGTGTCCATTTCACTTCAGGAGGTTTCCTTTTTGGTGTTGAGTCAGTTGTCACCGATCAGGGAGAACATATGGTATTTGTCCCTTTGACTGGCTTACTTCACTCAGCATGATGTGTTCCAGATTCCTCCATTTTGTTGCAAATGACTGGATTTCGTTGTTTCTTACTGCGGTATAGTACTCTAAAGAATACATATCCCATAATTTCTTTATCCAGTCTACCGTTGATGGGCATTTAGGTTGGTTCCAGGTCTTGGCTATTGTGAATTGTGCTGCAATAAACATTGGGGTGCAGACCGCTTTTTTGTTTATCAATTTAAACTCCTTTGGGTAAATTCCAAGGAGTGGGATGGCTGGGTCGAATGGTAGGGTTATATTCAGGTTTCTGAGGAATCTCCAGACTGATTTCCATAGTGGCTTGACCAGTTTGCATTCCCACCAACAGTGGGTTAGTGTCCCTTTTTCCCCACATCCTCGCCAGCATCTGTTGTTGGTAGATTTCTGTATGTGAGCCATTCTAACCGGGGTGAGGTGAAACCTCATTGTGGTTTTGATTTGCATTTCCCTGATTGCTAGTGACCTTGAACATTTTTTCATGTGCCTGTTGGCCATTTGGATTTCCTCTTTTGAAAAATGTCTATTGAAGTCCTTGGCCCATCTCTTAAGTGGGTTGTTGGTTTTGTTTTTGTGGAGTTTCTTGATCTCTTTGTAGATTCTGGTTATTAACCCTTTATCTGTTGCATAGTTTGCAAATATTTTTTCCCATTCTGTCGGTTGTCTCTTCACTCTCCTGACTGTTTCTTTTGCAGTACAGAAACTTCTCAATTTGATGCAATCCCAATAGTTGATTTTGGCTTTGACTGTCTGTGCCTCCCGGGTCTTTTCCAGAAATTCTTTGCCTGTGCCAATATCTTAAAGGGTTTCTCCAATGTTCTCTAATAACTTAATGGTGTCAGGACGAAGATTTAGGTCTTTAATCCACGTTGAGTGGATTTTTGTGTAAGGTGTAAGGTAGGGGTCTTGCTTCATGATTCTGCACGTGGAAATCCAGTTTTCCCAGCACCATTTATTGAATAGACTGTCCTTGCTCCAGGAATTAGTTTTAGATCCTTGATCAAATATAAGTTGGCTGTAGATGTTTGGGTTGATTTCTGGTGTTTCAATTCTGTTCCATTGGTCTATCCATCTGTTTCTGTACCAGTACCATGCTGTTTTGATTACAACTGCCCTGTAGTATGTCCTGAAGTCTGGTATTGTGATGCCTCCGGCTTTGTTTTTGTTGTACAAGATTGCTTTAGCTATTCGAGGTCTCTTGTGCCTCCATATGAATTTCAGCATCATTTTTTCTAGATCTGCGAAGAATGTCTTTGGTATCTTGATTGGGATTGCATTGAATCTATAAATTGCTTTTGGGAGAATGGACATTTTGATGATGTTGATTCTTCCAATCCATGAGCATGGAAGATTTTTCCATTTTTTGGTATCCTCTTCTATTTCTTTCTTTAAGGTTTTGTAATTTTCATCGTAGAGATCTTTAACGTCCTTGGTTAAGTTTATTCCAAGGTATTTGATTGTTTTTGTAGCTATTGTGAATGGGATTGACCTTAGCAGCTCTTTCTCAGTCATGGCATTGCTTGTGTATACAAAGGCTGTTGATTTTTGTGCATTGATTTTATATCCTGCCACTTTGCCAAACTCCTCTATGAGTTCCAATAGTCTCTTAGTAGAGTTCTTTGGATCCTCTAAGTACAGAATCATATCGTCTGCAAAGAGGGATAGTTTGACTTCTTCCTTCTTGATTTGTATTCCTTTGATTTCTTTTTCTTGTCTGATGGCTCTGGCTAAAACTTCCAGAACTATGTTAAATAGCAGTGGTGAGAGTGGGCATCCCTGCCTGGTGCCAGATTTCAGTGGAAATGCTTCCAACTTTTCCCCATTCAATAGGATGCTGGCTGTGGGTTTTTTATAAATTGCTTTGATTATATTGAGGAATGTTCCTTCTATACCCAATTTGCTTAGAGTTTTCATCATGAAAGGGTGTTGAATTTTATCAAATGCTTTCTCTGCATCAATTGAGATAATCATATGGTTTTTCTTCTGCAGTCTGTTAATGTGGTGAATCACATTGATTGATTTGCGAATGTTGAACCATCCCTGCATACCAGGGATGAATCCCACTTGGTCTGGGTGGATGATTTTCCTGATGTGTTGTTGTATTCTATTGGCCAGAATTTTATTGAGGATTTTTGCGTCTATGTTCATCAGGGATATTGGTCTGTAATTTTCTTTCAGTGCTGCATCTTTCTCTGGCTTAGGGTCCTTTAAAGCTCTTAACCCCATCTCCCAAATCCAAATCCAGTCAAGGATCAAGCATTGCATTGGTTATCGTTTATCTTTTAGTCTCTTCATCTAAAGAACTTCCCTTCTCTCTCTCTCCCTCTCTCTCTCTCTCTGTCACTCTTTCTGTATTTTATGACACTAATATTTTGAAGAATCCAGGCTCCCTTTTCATCGAATGTCGCATAGTCTGGATTTGTATGATTATTTCTTCATGGTTGGATTTGGGGTACACACACACATGTGTTTGTGTGTATATATTTATATATGTTTAGCAAGACTTGTCCCTGGTTGATGCTGTGTACTTCTCATGTATCTCATCAGACCGTTCTGTTACTGGCAATGCTAAATTAGATACTTTGGATTGGGCGGTGGTACCCAGATCTGTCTGCCTTAAAGGCAGCTCATGGTCTTCATACTTAGGAAGTAAACTAGCGATGAGGGAAGGAGACACCGGAAGCTGTGTGTGCACCATTCCCCAGGGATTTTAATCTAATGGCTTTAGCTTCCATTGATGATCCTTTCCAGAAATGACTATTATATTCTAATTCCATCATATTGTGTGCCCTTATTAGGTGGCTTTCTCCTGTAATAAAGAACCTCTCCCGCTCACTTTCTCTCTCTCTTTGATTATCACTGTGAATTTATTACATTCATTGGTAATTTTGGTGATTAAATTATCCCAGATTTGTCTAATCAGAGCTCTTTCAAGCCTGCTCCCATGTCCTTTAACTGCATCTCCTTCGGTCTTTGAGTCACCCTGTTGCCTAGCACAGAAAATGTTTGAAAGCTTACTTCGTAATTTCTCTGCCTCAGACTAGAATCAGACATTTACGAAGTTTTAGTTTCCTTCAGTGAGGAATGATATTTAGACACCAAGTACAGGGCACTTAGTTTTCCTTTATGCTACCTTTTATTTAAGAATGAAAGAGAAATAAGAATGTTCCATGTATGTGTGTATTTTGCAAAATAAAAAAAAATTGATATGGAGAAATCATAGACAAATGGGAATACATATATTTTTAAAAGATTTATTTATTTATTTGAAAGGCAGAGGGAGAGAGAGAGAGAGAGAGAGAGAAAGCGCGCGTGTTTCATCTGCTGGTTCACTCCTCAAATGGCCGCAATGGCCGGGGCTGGGTCAAGCCAAAGCCAGGAGCCAGGAGCCTCTTCTAGGTCTCCCATGTTGGTGCAGGGGCCCAAGTATTGGGGTCATCCTCTGCTGCTTCTCTAGGCTCATTAGTAGGGATTTCCACCCTGAGGAACTGTGGGTCTGCTACATGCAAAACTTGTGAAAAAACAGGACCCCTTAAGGATGGCCTCCAAGATGGTTTTTTCTTTTTTCTTTTTTTTTTTTTTAGATGTATTTATTTATTTGAAAGGCAGAGTCACAGTGAGACAGAGAGAGAGAGAAGGAGAAAGAGAGAGGGAGAGGGAGAGAGAGAAGGAGAGGGAGAGGGAGAGGGAGAGAGAGACCGAGAGCTTCCATCTGCTGGTTCACCCCCCCAGATTGCTGCAACAACCAAAGCTGGGCTGATCCAAAGCAAGAAACCAGGAGCTTCTTTCAGGTCTCCCACATAGGTGGCAGGGGCCCAAGGACTTGGGCCATCATCCTCCACTGCCTTCCCAGGCACATTATCAAGGAGCTGAATTGGAAGTGGAGCAGCTGGGACTTGAACTGGCACCCATATGGGATATTGGTGCTGTAGGCGGCAACTTTACCCTCTATGCTACAGTGCCAGCCCCATAGATATTTTTTCTCAAGCTAGAGCACATGCAGTCTCCTGTGATTAGTCTATTATCTTAATTTTCCTATGAATTTCCTACTAGTTGCTGGCTCCACTGGGCTACGATTCTTTGCATTTTACTTTCTTTTCCAATTTTCAGGCTAGTGGTTTGAACTGATGTCAGTTCTCTGATGGATTCAAAAAGAGTTGATTTTCTATTTGTTCAGCTTTTTTTTTTCTTGTTCAGAGGATGTGAATGATGGCTTTTATTTGTCAGATTGGAAACCAGAAATTCATATGAATTCTAGAGGTGTATCTTTAAAATAAAAACACAGAACTTGTGCTATAGACAAGAGGGTAAGATATTTACTGTTCTTTCACACATTGCTAAATCCCCATCCACTGGGTTATACTGTTTTGTACTTCTCTACCTACACTATGTGAGAATATTGTTCTAACAGAATGTTGTCAGGTTTTTGAATTCTTGGCATTCTGATAGTAAAAATTGATTTTTCCCAATATGGCTTTATTCTATATTTCTTCTATTATGAGTGAAGTTGAAAATTTTTGCATGTTGAAAATGTATGTTTTACCCTGTGAATTCTGTCCATACAATTGTCTCCATCTTTACTTGTCACAATAATGGGGACTTGGTAATTTTCCTACAATTAATAATATTTTATATATTATGTAGGTTATTCCTTTATATATTACAGATCTTGCAAATTTTTTTCCTAATTTATAATTTTTTGATGGGTTTTTCTTTTTCATTTTGGCCATTCAAAAATTCATTGTTGTCTATTGTTGAATTTATGTTTATTTTGTCTAGATTTTGAGATTAAATCCTGCAGAGGCCTTAAGTCAGCCAAGATGCTGACCATGCTGCGAAGATGCTGGGTAGCTGGTTCTCAGGTTAACATGCCTTTCAAGGATGCTCGACCATGACCGGGGAAACCTCAGCCATGGGCAAGGAAGCATCTCCTGTACCCTAAGGAGTGTGCTTCCTCTCCCAGGGCATTGGATGCAGATAGGTAACATCCCACCTCGGGCTGTGGGAATGAAATGTGTCTCCTTAATTAATAATCAAGTCTGTTAGCTATTGCTAGGTAGTCTTCAATTTTAAATGAGATTTTTTTTTTTGGACAGGCAGAGTGGACAGTGAGAGACAGAGACAGAGAGAAAGGTCTTCCTTTGCCGTTGGTTCACCCTCCAATGGCCGCCGCGACTGGTGTGTTGCGGCCGGCGCACCGCGCTGATCTGATGGCAGGAGCCAGGTATTTATCCTGGTCTCCCATGGGGTGCAGGGCCCAAGGACCTGGGCCATCCTCCACTGCACTCCCGGGCCACAGCAGAGAGCTGGCCTGGAAGAGGGGCAACCGGGACAGAATCCGGCGCCCCGACTGGGACTAGAACCCGGTGTGCAGGCGCCACAAGGCAGAGGATTAGCCTAGTGAGCCACAGCGCCGGCCATATTCTTTGATTTTCAATATGATTGATAACTACACACAAATCTGTATAGTTTAAACCTGATTCAATGCATGTATTCACCCTATAAGAAAAGTATGAAACACCTGCAACCAAACTCAGGTTTGTGGCACAGCCGGCTCGGGGAACTGGTTGTTTCTGGGCTCAAATCCTCAGTCTGACTCCCTGAATAAACTTCACATTCGACTTTTCCAATGGGCTCTGGTTTTTCAGTGAACTTTTGAAAGACTTTGTCACATGTAGATTATGGAGAAATTCATCTATATTTTCCTTTGGTACTTGGATAGTTTAAATTTAGGTGTTTGATAGTACATAGCCTGCAGAATGGGCCATATAAATGAGTGTTTGGTTTTCCTGTTGCTATTTATTTAAAAATCTACTTTTCATCATTTGAGATAAAATCGTTTGCATATCCTGAATTTACAAGTGCACTTCAGTCTATTTCTTGACTTTTCTATTCATTTCAGATGGTCTGACCACTTGTTCTCTTTCTACAATGTTCTGATTGCAGTGACTTGGGGCAATATTTTGATTTCTGCTATGGCAAGTCTGCCTCTATTTCGTTTTTTCAAGATGTTTTCCCCTTGGTATTCATATAGAAGATACATATATATATATACATATATATATACACACACATCTATACATATATAACTTTGAAGCAGCTAGTCCAATTGTAGAAAAAATAATTTAATTTTTCTTTACTGGGACCATATTAAATGCATGAACTTGGGAGAGCTGGCATTTTTAAAGCTGTTGGGTCACTGATTCTGTATTAGCTTCCTATTGCTGCTGTAACAAATGAGCACACATTCAGTGTGTTAAAGCAACATAGGTTTATTATCTTACAGCTCTGTAGGTCAGAAGTCTAAAAGGAAACCCACATGGGATAAAATCAAAATATTGAGGGGCAGGTATTTGATGTGTCTGCTTGGGACACATGCATCCCATATCAGAATGCCTGGATTCAAGTTGCAGCTCTACTCCAGATTCCGACTTCCTGCTAATGCGCACCCTGGGAGGCAGCAGGTGATGGCTCAAGTGCTTGGATCTCAGACAACCATGTGGGAGAGCGGGTTTGAGTTCCTGGCTCCTGGCCTCAGCTTAGCCCAGTCCTGGCTATTGTGTGTGTTTGGGGAGTGAAACAGCAAATGGGAGATCTTTCTGTCTGAGTTTTCTTCTCTCTTTCTGACTTTCAACTAAATAAAGATAAAAGTAAAAAAAAATTTAAAGCATTGTAACTTCTGTGGACTTACAGGAGAGTCTGTTTCTTGTCTTTTCCCTCTTCCTTGGCTTGCAGCCTGTTCTATCTTCAAAGCAAGCAGCATAGCATCTTCAAATCTTTTAATCTGTCTCTCTCTGCCTCTCTGTCCTGATACTGCTCTCTTGCCTCTCTCTTTCAAGGACTCTTGGGATTCCAGTGGACTCACCCAGTGAATCGAGGGTAATTGCCCCACAGCTATATCCGTAATGTAATCAAAGTCTATTTTGTCACATAAGGTCACATATTCACAGGCTTTGGGAAGCAGGACCTGGGCAGCTTTGAGGAGGGATATTATTGTGCCTACCACATAGTCCAAGAAAAACTGATGCTTTTCCATTGTTCAAAAATTATTTTTGTGATTTCAGGACTGTTTTAAGTGCTCTTTGCATAAGTTTTTCATGTTTCTTATCAAGCCTAATTCCTGATTTTTTTCAGTGTTTTTGTAAGTGAAGTATTCCTCTTTATTATATTAAATTGACTAGTATGGAAGCTATTTATTTGTGTCCTGATTTAGTATTCTGATGTTTAACCAAAGCGCTTTACTGTTTGTGTTGATTGTCCCTAGACATATGCTTTATAGGTGCATATACATATGCATAATAGGTGCATTATCACATTAATTCAGATAGATTTACTTCTTATTAGTTAATTCCCAGGCATCTAAGGGTTTTCTCCTGTCTGATTACAGTGGCCAAAGCCTTCAACACTTAGTGGACAAACTTGCCTGGATCTGTATTTTAGAGAAAATAACCCTTGTGTTTCCCTACTGAGTAAGGGTTTAATGTCAGGATTGAGATATGCATTTTAAACACCTCGTTCAGAAATTATCCATCCATCTTTAGCAGGATTGTGTTTAGAATTTTATTTATGGCATTTCTCAGGAGCTTTGGAGAAAATCATATTCATTTTCTATTTGCTTCTAGTAATATGGTAAACTATATAAATAGAATTCTTACTACAGACATTCCACAATTTATGGTGATCTGACTTAGATTTTTCAACACTGTGAAAATACTACAGCAAAACATATTCAGTAGAAACCATACATTGCATTTTGATGTTTTCCTGGGCAGACTCTATGGTGGTGATGCTCGGGCTATGCTGGGCAGCAGCAGTGACCATAAGGGTGAACAAGCAATTCTCTCCAGCCTACCGTGCTGCCAGGCTGTGAGGGTCTGTGGGGGTGGAGGTGGAGGTGGGGGTGTATTAAATGCTTTTTCACTTATGATACTTCAATTTAGGGTAGATTTTCAGGTGTAACCTCTTCATAAGTTGAAGAGCATTTGTATTCCGCTAACTTTCCACTTATGGAATAAATCTTCTTTATTTGCCCCATTTTAAAGTAAGTCATTTTTGTAGCGTTTTACGAGTTTTCTATATATTCTGATGTTAATTCTTTGTAAGATACATGGTTTGCATATGTTTTCTCCTATTCTATGGATTGATTATTACTCTCTTGGTAGTGTCTTTGATACATAAAAGTGTTTAATTTTGATATCCAACTTGTTTATTTTTTCTTTTGCTGTCTTTGCCTTGGTGTCATGTTCAAGAAATCATTGCCACATTCAATGCTGTAAAGTTTTTGCCTTATGTTTTCTTTCAAAAGTTTTACTGTTTTAGGTATTACAGGTATGTGATCCATTTTGCGTTTATTTTCTACAGTATTAGGTGAGGGTGCAAGTTAATTTTTTGTATATGTATATCCAGATTTCTCAGCATCGTTTGTTGTAAATAGTGTCCTTTTCTCATTTAATGGTCTTGGGGCACTTGTCAAAATCATTTGACTATAGATGTGAAGGTTTATTTCTTAACTGTCTCATCTATTCTGTTGGTCTATATCTCTATCTTTATGCCAATACAACACTGTTTAATTACTGTAGCTTTGCAGTGTACTTCAAAGTCAGTAAGTGTGAGAACTCTGGCTTTGTTCTTATTTTTCTTTTTTCAGTATGTCTTTGCCTATTTGGGGCCCCTTGATATTCCATATGAATTTTTCTATTTTGTATTATTTTGTTGGGATTTTGATAGAGATTGCATTGGATCTATAGATTGCTTTGGGTAGTTCTGACATCTTGACAATAAGTCTTCTGATCAAAGAACTTGGGATGTGTTTCCATTTATCCTTCTAATTTCTTCCAGTGATCTTTTCTAGTTTGCATGGTACAGATGTCTCATCTTCTTGGTTAATTCCTAAGTTTTTCATTCATGTGATGGTACTATAAATTGAATTATTTTTGTAATTTCCTTTTTTGCTAGTGTACAGAAATATAACTGAGTTTTGAGTGTTGACTTCACATCTATTACATTAGTAAATTCATTTATTAGTTCTACCAGGATCTTTAAGGAAACCTCAAGATTTTCTTCATATAATATCATATCATTTGCAAATGAAATAAGAAGTAATTTTACTTTTTCCTTTCCAATTTTGATGCCTTTTATTTCTGTTTGATAAGTGCTCTTACTAAGACTTCTAGTATGATGTTGAACACGAATGGTGAAAACAGGCATCTTTGCGTTGTTTCTGATGTTCGGAGAAAAACTTTTATTTGTTCATAATTTAGTATGATGTTTGCTGTGGATTGTTCATATTTGACTTTAATTGTGTTGAGGTAGTTTTCTTTTTTGCTAGTCTGTGGAGTTGTTCCTTCTTTTTTTTTTTTTTTTAAATCATGAAAGGGCATAGAATTTTGTCAGATTCCTTTTCTGTCTCAGTTGAGATAGTCATGTGAAAGTTTTTCTTCATTCTGTTAATTTAGTATACTACATTGCTTGTTTCCACATGTTGAACCATCCATGCATTCTAGAAATAGGTCCCATTGGGTCTTGGTGTATAACTTTTAATATGCTGTTGAATTCATTTTGCTAATATTTTATTGAGAGTTACATCAATGAATACAGAAGATAGAGATTTGCTGTTGTAGAGTATCTTTGTCTGGCTTTGGACTTGGGGAGATGTTGCCCTCAGAATGAGTTAGGAAGTGCTCTCTTTCATTTAATATTTTGGAACAGTCTGGGAAGGATTGTTATTAACTCTTTAAAACTTTAGTAGAATTCACTATGAAGCCATCAGGTCCATGGTTTTTCTTTATTGGGAGATTTTTGATTTTTGAGTCAACCTCCTTTCTAGTTATGGGACTATTCAGATTTTCTATTTTTTTGTGTGTGTGATTTATTCTTGGTAGTTTTTATGTTTCTAGGATTTTTTCAGTTTTATCCAGGTCATCCAATATATTGTCATATAATTCCTTATTATTCTCTTATAACACTTTTTAAAAATTTCTGTAAAGTAGGAATGTTGCACACTTTAATTTCTTATTTTAGTAATTTGAATCTTTCCTCTTTTTTTCTTAGTCAACCTAGCTGAAGATTTTTCAATTTTATTGTGTTTTCAAAGAATTCCCTTTTTATTTCATGTATTTTCTCTATTGTTTTTCTATTCTCTATTTCATTGACTTCTGCTCTGATCTTCATTATTTCATTACTTATGCTGGCCTTAGGTTTAGTTGATTGTTCCTTTTCCAGTTGTTTACATTATAAAGTCAGGTTGTTGATTTGAGATCCTTCTTGTTTTTAATTAAGTATTTATAACTCTAAATGTCCCTCATTTATTTTTTTAAAGATTTACTTACATTTATTTAAAAGCCAGAGTTATAAAGAGTCAGAGGAAGAAAGAGAAAGAGAAAGAGGTCTTCCATCCACTGGTTCATTCCCCAAATGGCTGCAGTGGCTGGAATGAGCTGATCCAAAGCCAGGAACCAGGAGCTTCTTCTGGGTCTCCCACATGGGTACAGGGCCCCAAAGACTTGGGCCATCTTCTACTGCTTTCCCAGGCCATAGCAGAGAGCTGGATCGGAAGTGGAGCAGCCGAGACCAGACAGGACCCTCGTGGGGTGCTGGCACAGCAGCCAGCGGCTTTACCCGCTACGCCACAGTGCCATCCCCATAATTGTCCCTTTTTATATTATTTTCATTATGTGTCCTAAGAATCATCACATTTTTATTTCATTTTTCATTCATCTCTAAGTATTTTTCCACTTTCCCTTGTGATTTCTTCTTTGACCCACTGGTTATTTAAGAATGTGTTGCTTAATTTCCACAAATTTGTGAGGTTTCCAATTTTACATCTGTTATTAATTTTTTTTTTGACAGGCAGAGTGGACAGTGAGAGAGAGAGACAGAGAGAAAGGTCTTCCTTTGCCATTGGTTCACCCTCCGATGGCCACCGCGGCCGGTGCGCTGCGGCCGGCGTACCGCGCTGATCCAATGGCAGGAGCCAGGTACTTATCCTGGTCTCCCATGGGGTGCAGGGCCCAAGCACTTGGGCCATCCTCCACTGCACTTCCTGGCCACAGCAGAGAGCTGGCCTGGAAGAGAGGCAACCGGGACAGAATCCGGCGCCCCGACTGGGACTAGAACCCGGTGTGCCGGCACCGCAAGGTGGAGGATTAGCCTAGTGAGCCACGGTGCTGGCCCATCTGTTATTAATTTTATACCTGTTATTAGTTTTTAACTTCATTACATACTGATCACAGAAGGTATTCTACATCCTATATATGCAGTATCTTGTAAATATATAATATTTTATATGTATGTATGTATGCAAGTATGTGTATGCATATGTACTATATATTTATATATAAATACATATAGTAATAAATATATAATAAATATATATTTATAAATAAATATATTTATAAATATTTATATCTATAAATAAATATGAATATATATAGTAATATATAAATATATATTTATATATATAATTGAGAGAGAGAGATTTAATTTGGGGCATAATACATGGTCCTTCCATGTACTTGGGAATAATGTGTATGTTTTTGTTGGGTAGAGTGTTCTGTGCATATGTAGATCTAGTTGATTTACTATGTTTAAGCCTCTATTGCCTTAATTATTTTATTTCTGATTGTTTTATTATTGAGAGTATGGCATTATTGTAAAATTGTCTATTTCCCCCTTCAATCTTGTGGGTTTTCTCTTCACACATTTTGGTGGTCTGTTGTTTGCTATATAAATGTTTATAATTGTTACATCTCCACACTAAATTGAAGTTTTTTTGATATAGTTTTCTTCTTTGCTTCTTGAAACTTTCATTGATTTAAAATCTATTTTGTGTGGTATTAGTATAGCCACCCTTGCTCTCTTTTGGTTACTATCTGCATAAAATGTCTCTGTTGAACTTTTCATTTTTAATCTGTGTCTTTGGCTGAAAAGTGAGTCTCTTGCAGATGGTGTATAGTTGAATCATGCATACTCATCCATTCTGCCAATCTATCCTTTGACTGGAGTGCTGTAATGTTTAATCCATTTATATTTAAATTAATTACTTTGGGCTAGCACGGTCGAAAAGTGGGTAAAGTCACTGCCTGCAGTGCCGGGATCCCATGTGGGCGCTGGTTTGAGTCCCACTGCTCCACTTCTGATCCAGCTCTCTGCTATGGCCTGGGAAAGCAGTAGAAGATGGCCTAAATCCTTGGGCCCCTGCACCTACGTGGGGGACCCGGAAAAAGCTCCTGGCTCCTGGCTTTGGATCGGCCCAGCTCTGGCTGTTGAGGTCATTTGGGGAGTGAACCAGTGGATAGAAGATCTCTCTCTCTCTCTCTCTCTGACTTGGTCTCTCTATAACTCTGCCTTTCAAAAAAATTTCTTTAATTACTGAAAAGAGAGACTTACTTCTGCCATTTTATCATTGTTTTCTATATGCCTTATAGATTTTTTTCTTATTTTCTACATGATGATCTTCTTTTGTGTTTAGTTGTTTTTTTGATAGTGAAATTTTAAATTCCTTTAAAATTTTCTTTTGTGTATATTCTATAACCAGTTCATTAGTGTTACCATGAGGATTAAATTTAATATTATAGAGTTACAACATTCTAATTTGTAACAGCTTATTTCATTAACATAAAAAGTCTAATCCTTTATAGTTCTATTTGTTGTTGTCAAAATATTACATCTTTGTACATCATATGCCACAAAACACAAATTAACAGTGCTCTTGAATGCATTAGTCTCTTAAATTATCTAGAAAAGGAAATATAAAGTTATAATAACACTAGCTTTTAGGTTAATCATTTTAAAATGTATTAATCTCTTAAATCATGTAGAAAATCAAAACTCAAGTTACAAATAGTTTGTTATAAATAGTTGATATGATAATATTAGCTCTTTTTTTTTTTCAAAGATTTATTTATTTATTTGAAAGGTACAGTTACAGAGAGGCAGAGGCAGAGAGAGAAGCTCCGGTTCACTCCCCAAATGGCTGCAACAGCTGGAGCTGAGCTGATCTGAAGCCAGGAGCTTCTTCTGGATTTCCCATGTGGGTGCAGGGGCCCAAGAACTTGGGCCATCCTCTAATGTTTTCCCAGGCCATAGCAGAGAGAAGGATCAGACGTGCAGCAATCGGGACTCGAATCAGCACCCATATGGGATGCTGGCACTGCAGGCGGCAGCTTTACCCACTACGCCACAGTGCCAGCTCCATATTAGCTCTTATAATTGCCCATGGATTGTGGTTTAAATGCATCTTCCAAAGCTCACGTGTTAGAAACTTAATCCTCAAATTTATAGCTGATGGTATTTGGATGTTAGGCCTTTGGGAGGTAACCAGATTCAGATGAAGCTGGGGGGAGGGACCTCACGATGGGTTTAGTGGATTTAGATTGTATGGTAGTGTCTGCTCTGTCTTGCCAGCTTGCACCTCCCACTGTGTCGTGACGCAGTGGGAAAGGTTCTCACCAGACAGGGCATACTGATATTGCACTTCCCTGCCTCCACAACTGTGAAAGATAAAATTCTTGTTTTTACAGAAAATCTAGTCTGTGGTCTTATGTTTTAGCAAAACCAAAAGGACTAAGACACCATGGCTTTGCCTTTCTTGAGATCTTTATTTTTCATTATGACATCAAGTTATTGTGTGGTGTCCTTCCATGTCACCCTGTCAGACTTCCTGGGGGGCATCTGAGCATTTTTTAAAAAAGATTTATTTATTTATTTGAAAGGCAGAGTTATGGAGACAGAGGGAGAGACAGACAGAAAGGTCTTCCATCAGCTGGTTCACTCCCCAAATGGCTGCAATAGCAGGAGCTGCGCCAATCTGAAGCCAGGAGCCAGGAGCTTCTTCCAGGTCTCCCACGCGGGTGCAGGGGCCCAAGCACTTGGACCATCTTCCACTGCTTTCCCAGGCCATAGCAGAGAGCTGGATTGGAAGAGGAGCAGCTGGGACTACAACCAGCTCCCAGATGGGATGCAGGCACTGCGGGTGGTGGCTTTACCTGCTACACCACGGTGCTGGTCCTTGGGACGTTTCTTGCAGAGCAGGCTAGTGCTCAGAAAGTCCCTTGACTTTTGTTTATAGAGAATAACTTAATGTCTCCCTCATTCGTGAGAGATGGTTTTGCTGGATATAGTATTCTTGGTTCTTCCACACTGTGTCTGCCAGCCCATCGCCACCTGGTCTCCAGCTTGTGATGTGAGCAACACTGACAATGTTACTGAGAATTCCTTGCTTGTGTGGAGCCACTCCTCCCTCGCCCGCTTTCAAGACCCTCCCTTTGTCTCTTAACGTTTGATTACACTGCATCTGAGTGTGAGTCTTTCTTGGGTCATCTTCTTGGATGTTAATATTCATGTCTTACATCCAATTTGGGAAGTTTTCGGTCACCATTTCTGCAAATATCCCTCCTCTTCTGGAACTTCCACAATGTGCACATTGGTCCTCTGGCTGAGGTGCCATAGGACCCCAGGCACAATTCGTTTGTCTTTAACCCGTCTTGCATTTCTTCTTCAGACCCAATCATTTCCATTGTCTGCCTTCAAGTTTTCCAGTTCTCTCTTCTGCTGCTCAAATCTGGCCTTGAACACCTCTAGGTAAGTTTTAAATTTTGATATGCATTTTTCTGCATCACAATTTCTTACTCTCATTTTAGACTTGGTGTTTCCTTTTTGTTCATGAGTTATTTTCTTGACTTTCTCCACATCTTCCATTGGTTCTTTGAGTGTCTTTAAACAGTTATTTTAAAGTCTTTGTCTAGTAGATCCACTGTCAAGATTTCTCAGGGATAATTTCTGTTGTTTTATTTATTTGAATGTGTCATACTTTCACATTTCTTTATATGCCTTGTGATTTTCTTAAACTAGAGATTTTGATCTTCCCCAGGATTTGCTAGTTTTTGAAATAATTTTTCTTTATTATTTTTATATTTGTGGTTATTTTAGGCAGTCTCTGTTCCAAGGTTAAGTTTTAAATATAAACTTAGAGTGTTCTCAGTTCTTTTCTGAGCCCACACTTCCCTGGGCATGCTTAGTCACTTCCCAACTTTCCCTGTATAAGCAGTTGTTCTGTATGTTCTGGTCACGAATAGGCGGCTCCCAGAGGGAGAGAAAAGGAACAATAAAGAGGAAGGAGGTGCATCGGCCCTTACAGTCCCCGCAAATCACCTCTGCCCTAAGGGAGGGGCTTGAAGCGATGAGGGAAGTGCAACAACAGCCACCCCGCCGCTGCACCACTGTGATTGGAAGCAGCGGTCAGCAATCAGAGCGTGCATCTTCAAGATCTTAGGGAAAGCCTTGTTGCCTACCCTGGTACCCGGAAGCTGCGCAAAGATGGCTCCAGGGGCTGCTTCTTGTCTGCTCCACGTGGGCGTAGACGTGGGGAAGGGAAGCAGCTGCTGTTGTAAATTAAGCTCAATTATACTTCATGGCCTCTTTCAGAAGACAGTACAGCCTCAAAGCAGTCAGGATAGAGGCTTCCAGTGCGAATGTTGTCTACATGGAGAGACGATTCCTGGTGCTTCCCACTCCAGCTTTCATCTCTTTTATTGATTAAACTACATAGCGGTGTGTCTATTATGTTGATTTTTGTTTCAGGCAAGCAGAATTTTCATTTTTTTAAATTATTTCCACTATTTTCTATTTCAATAATTTCTGGTAGAGTGCTTATCATTCTTCCTCCATTCTTTTTGATTAATTTGTTATTTTTCTTTTGATATGAGGATTTTGTACTTTATTTTCAGTATTTATTTACAAAATATCTCTTATTTGAAATATGGTATATGAAGTAGAATTTTTTTAAGTGGAGGAAGCCAGTGTCAATCTATTATAGCTAAAGCTGCCATGAATATGCTTGTTCATGTCTATGTATGTGCATAGACAATTACCAAAGGCTAGGCAAAAGGCAGAAGGTCTGAAAGAACCTCCTCTACTCATTCCAGGTCTTCACAAAGGGTAGGTATCCTGTCCCAAGAAGACTCAAAGGTGGAGCAACAGAGCTAAATATGAAATTCTCAGGATCAGAAAGGAGGGAGTTGGGCTCATGAGCAAAGAGAACTCCTCAGAGACCAAAAGACAGGCAGGTGGGCTATAAATCTAGGGGAGAAATCCCACAGCCCCAAAAAAGCTTATTTAAGTTCTCAGCTTATTTAAGTTCTCAGCTGTGGGGTCCATATGTATGTAGGATCACAAATTGCTAGGTTACAAGTATGCAAGTACTTGGGTTTAGAAAACCTTTCAAAACATCTTTCCAAAGTAGTTGCACCAATTTACACACTTACCTTTAATGTATGAGATTTAAATCTGTTCTCTATCCTGTCCAATATCTGGTACTCTTAGTTTTTATGTTTTCATCATTCTGAAGTGTACATATAGATAGCTCAATGTTGCATCTTTTTGTATGCTTATTGGCCACTGGGATATCTTCCTTTAAATTCTTGTTAAGTCTTACGTCCATTAAAAAAATTCAGGTTGCATGGTGTTTTCTTCTTGATTTAATGTTTTCCTTTATGTGACATTCTTTTCTTTGTATCTTGTCTGATAATTACTTTAGTACTTATGAACTTTTGTTATTTTTATTCTAGTATTTGCCTCTACACCAATAACTTTCAGTGTCTTCTGTCCTATCTGGCTTGGTAAGACTTAAATGATAATTTTTGTCTCCTACTTACTGTATACATATTAATAAATGAGTTTATTCCAATTATTTCATTTTCTTTTCCTTCTCTACCTGATTTGTTATTTTATTTCAACTTTGTCAGAACTCATAACGTTTAGCTATTATTTTTCTTCTCTTATCTTCACTGTTGTTTTAGTTTTTGCTCTGCATTTAAGTATATTGGATGTTCCCCACAAGTTCTTTTGCGCAAGATTTGCCATTCATCTCTTAGTTAGATGAAGCCTGTTTCTGATATATCTTCACAAGGTTTGTTTCTTGTAGGTTTAAAGTGTCACTCCCCCTCTTCACGGAGGAACGACACAGGACCCTGCGCTGTTCTTTTGTCTGCTCGGCCCTCCCCGGGTTTGCTGCTGGTTCTTCCCGGGTTGGCTACCGACCCTTCCACCTCCGTGGAAGGGTGGTTCCCCCTGCCACATTCCCCACTTCCGCGGGGGAGCGGCACACCGCCGGCCGGCTCTCTTGGGGGCTGCACAGGTGTTCCCCTTAGATGTTCCCCTTAGATGTTCCTGGTGCATGCCGTCTCTCTCCTCCTTTATAGTCCTCCTCCGCCAATCCTAACTCGGCTGCCCACACGCCGAGTACGCTGCTCTCCTCCAATCAGGAGCAGGATCAGCTCCTGGAGGTCATCACTCAAGTTGGCAAGAGGCAGCTGCGTAGAAGCTGTTTTCTTCTCTCCCAGTGCCATATTGTGGGAGAGCAGATGCATAGAATAAGTCTTAATTCCAGTAACTTAGTCCAGTCCGGGTTGCTCCCCACATTAAAGTAAGGTTTTTTTTTTTTTTTTTTTTTTAAATATGGGTTGAGATACTCGCATCTGAAATGCTGGGAACTAGAAATATTTCAAAATTTGGATTTAAAAAAATTTAGAATACTTCCATATATGTAATAAAATATCTGGGGTATAGGACCTAATTCTAAACATAAAATTAATTTCTGCTTCATAAATACCTTATGCACATAGTCTGAAGGTAATTTTATGTAATATACTAAGTGTGTCTGTATTTTGATTGCCACCCATCATGAGATTAGGTGTGAAAATTTCCACTTGGCATTTCAGTGTTCAAAAGTTTGAGATTTGGATTTGGATTTTGGGATAGGGATGCCCAACTTGCAATATTAATAGTACTTATCTTAGAATTGATTGCTCTAGGTCAAGTTTAGCACATGCATAGTCCTGTGCATCATTTCTTTCTTTTTTTTTTTTTTTTTTTTGACAGGCAGCCTGTGCATCATTTCTTAGGTATATGTCTTGGGCATACATTTATTTTCCTCCATTTTCTCTTCTCTCTTTCTCTCTCTCTCTCTCTTTAAAGATTTATTTATTTATTTGAAAGTTATTTATTTGAAAGAGTTACACAGAGAGAGGAGAAGCAGAGAGAGAGAGAGAGAGAGAGAGAGGTCTTCCATCCGATGGTTTACTCCCCAATTGGCTGCAATGGCTGGAGCTTCGCCGTTCTGAAGCCAGGAGCCAGGAGCTTCCTCTGGGTCTCCCATGCGGGTGCAGGGGCCCAAGGACTCGGGCCATTTTTTACTGCTTTCCCAGGCCATAGCAGAGAGCTGGATTGGAAGTAGAGCAGCCAGGTCTTGAACTGCTGCCTATATGGGATGCTGGTTCTTCAGGCCAGGGTGTTGGCCCCTTCTCTTCTTTTTTTGATAGCCCCCTTTTACATATTAAGTTGTTGACATTATTCCACCCATCTTGAATGCTCTCTTCAGTTTTTTCCCCCACTTTTTGTCTTTGTATTTCAGATTACATGCTTTCTTTTTCACGTGTCCTCCAGGTCTTTTCCTTGTTTGTGTTCATTCTGTGTTAAGCCTATCTAATGAATTCTTCCAAGTCCCTGTCTGTTCTCTGCATCACCGTTATGTCTGTTTCTATTGACTATTTCCCCTCTTAACCATGTGTGTCATTTTTATGCTTTCTTTTTGTGAGTTTATAATTGTTTTCTGGACATTTTATATAAACAAAAAGAAGAGGCTGCATAAATAATATATATATATATATATATTTTTTTTTTCAGAGAAGGGCCTACCATTTCTTGTGTGAGGGCAGTAGAACTGCAGTTGAGCTGAGTCTGGGCTTGTCATGGCTGACAATTCATCACTGATGTAATATATTTTGAGAATATAATTAAGAGATTTCCTTTAACGCTGCCTACAGCTGAGAACTTAAATAAGCTTTTTTGGGGCTGTGGGATTTCTCCCCTAGATTTATAGCCCACCTGCCTCTTCCTGTCTCTGAGGAGTTCTCTTTGCTCATGAGCCCAACTCCCTCCTTTCTGATCCTGAGAATATCATATTTAGCTCTGTTGCTCCACCTTTGAGTCTTCTTGGGACAGGATACCTACCCTTTGTGAAGACCTGGAATGAGTAGAGGAGGTTCTTCCAGACCTTCTGCCTTTTGCCTAGCCTTTGGTAACTGAAAGCCTAAAGTGATGGTTTTCAATTACCTTTCAAGGCTTTGAACTTTTCCTTTCCACTCCAGCCTCCCTTAGGTTTAAGTTAGGAGTGCCTGAGGTGCTGGCTACTTTGGCTCTTCTTGCCTTCAGCCTGAGCCTGGAGTGCTTCTATGGCATTTCTCTCAGGTTTCCTATTCTATTCTTCCTTCTGATTCCAAAGGGCTTATATTTTTCCATTTGTTGGTGGTCCCATCTGTCTGATAGCAGATCTTTCTTAGCTCCCCTATGCCCCTTCATTTTGCCATACTGTTACACAAAAACATGTGAAGACTCATGGCTTGGTAAGTCGGGGGAGACTTGCTCTGTGGCCATGGTGCCTTAGGATTCTAACCTATTATGTCAGTCTGCACGTGGCAAGTTATTCGGAGTCTCTGTAGAAGTTCTCCTCACCACACTTTGATGAATTTCTCCTCTTTCTAAAGTGTCACTAGAAATGTGAGTAGTGCTAGATCTCTTCTCTCCTACGAAGGAATACTAATGTTCTAGTGTTTGTTTCTCTTGGGCTTTCTGTGTTCTTTTTTTCTGGGAGGTTTTTCAAATCTATGATTCTGTAATGTGTTTTGCCTCTCTTGGTGGTTAGGCTAAGAGAGATGCTCATACAATCTTCTATAACCAAATTAAGTGGAAACCACAGTTTTCTCTATTTTGGAGCTTTTAAAATTTTTTTAGATTTATTTATTTTACTTGAAAGGCAGTGAGAGAGAGAAAGAGAGAGAGAGAGAGAAAGAGAGAGAGAGATATCTTCCATCCTCCGGTTCACTCTCCAAATGGCCGCAGCAGCTAGGGCTGGGACAGGCTGAAGCCAGGAGCCAGGGGCTTCTCCTGAGTCTCCCATGTGGGCAGCAGGGGTCCCAGCACTTGGGCCATCCTCTGCTGCTTTCCCAGGCCATTAGCGGGGAATTGGATCAGAAGTGGTGGAGCTGGGACTTAAACTGGTGGCCATATGGGATGCTGGCACTGCAGGTGGTAGCTTAACGCAGTGCACCACAGTGCCAGGGGTGTCTAGCTTTTTAAAATAGATTAATTTTGTTTATTTGAAAGGGAAAGTGATGAAAGAATGGGAGAGGAGAGAGGAAAAGGGAGAGGGGAGAGAGAGAAAGTGGGAGAGAGACAGAGAGAGGGATTTTTCAGCCATTGGTTCACTCCCCAAGTGGCAGCAACATTCAAGGGGCTGGGTCAAGTCAAAGCCAGGAGCTGGGAACCCCATCTGGGTCTCCCACATGAGTGGCAGGGATCAAAGCTCTTAGCCCATCTTCCACTGCTTTCTCAGGTTCAGTACCAAGAATTTTGTTTAGAAGCAGAGCAGCTAGAACTCTAACAGCGTTCCCATATGGGATGCCATGCCAGTATTGCAGGAGGCAGCTTAACCTTCTAAGCCACAATGCTGGCCTGGATTTCTAACTTTTAAAAATATGTTTTCAAATATTCAAGCCATAAAACTTCTTAGGAGACATATCAAAGGGTGTTAAATTTAGATAAAACACAGATTCCAGAATGTAGAATGAACACATCTATTTTTATCTAAATCTAAAATGATCTAAAATAAAATTTAAAGTGATTTTAAGGGACTAACATGTTGACTACCTCCAACACACACACACACACACACACACACACGCAAGAATGAAACAAAGGGGCATTCCATGAAACAGAATTATCTCAACAGATTATTGGAAAATTGAAAGTCATAAAGGAAGACATGACTGAGAAACAGTGGAAGGGGGATTTAAATCTGAGAAAACCCACCAGGTAAATATATTTGGGAAGGGTTGTCTCCCTTTCAGTGCCCCAGAAAGTCTTCAGAGTGAGACGAGGCAGGCAGCAGGAACTCTGGTGCAAACAGAGGTAAGGTGTACACATGGAACTGTGGGCACATCCTGTCACAGCCTCCTTTGTCTTCTACCTGTCTAAAAAGGAGATTTTGGCATACAATTAGACTCAGACCAAGAAAAAAACCACATATGGTTTCTTTTCTAAAGAACTACCAGTGAAAACTAGGACAACTGGTGTGGGTGCAGCAGTCTAAAGCAAAATTTTTCACCTCGTAGTATTTAAAGTCTCAAAGATAATGTTGGCTCCTTGTTCAGTCTCCGTAAGATGAAGGTCACCATCCCAATATACCCAGCCAAGATGCTTCCATTTGCCATTTAAAATGGGAATGGGAAGTCAAGATCTACTTATTGCTGCCTAACAAAACATTTCAAAACTCAGCGGCTTAAAAGAACAATTTCATATTGTTTCTCATGGTTTCTTAGGTCACCTGGAGTCTGCCTTGCAGTTGTTATCCAGCGGTGGCTGGGGCTGGGTCCTCTGAGACTCAGTTGGACCAGACAACCTTGATGCCAGCTTCTTACTTGTATACCTGGTACTTTAGTTCCCTCGCCCTTTCTCTACCTCCATGTGGCTTTGTCTTCTCACAGCATGGCAGTCTGTCTCGGGGTAATCATACTTGTTACATGGAGGCTGGTTCTGCAAGAGAAAGAAAGCATAAGATGCTGAGCCATCTAAGGGCTGTACGCAGAATCATCATGGCTCCCTTCTGCCTTATTCCACTGGTCAAAGCAATCACAGAGCCTTCCTGGGTTCAAGGAAGTGGAGATAGACACCACCTCTTGTGGGGGAGTGGATGCTTTGTAGAAGACCAGGTGGGATGTATGATACGCTTGTGGTCAACTTTAAAAGGTACAATCTATAGCATCAATTATTTTAAACCCTTGAGAAATGTTGCAACTCAAGTAGGAGTAAGATAAGTAAATGAAAAATTAAATATTTGGGGGAAAATAAAGGTAATTAAACAAGTAGAAAAGTCTCTAAGAATAAAACAAGCAGAACTTCAAAAACACTTATTAATATCTCTCAGGGAAACTCAGGATGTTACAGCCATAGAGGAATTGGGTGCTACAAGAAAGGAGGGATCAGAAAACAGAAAAAAAGGTTTGAAATTCAAAAAAGGAGTGTTGAGAAAAAAAGAAATAATAATAATGAAAGATTGGCTCAGCCTCTACTCATATTTCCTTATGGGTATTGAAAATAAGCCTCAGCAATGATGGGTAGAAATAAGCAGTTTTCTTTATTCCTGATGATTTTGGTCTATGTGGGGAGAAAGGAATAAATTTACATTTGGGCATTTATGTTAGGCGTTTTGTGTGGAAAAACCCAAGTTAAATGACCCTGTATTTCTAATACATTCATCATACATTTTAAAGGCCTTTATACATTGGCTGGCCCAGAACCTTGTTTGAAGCTGCTTCTATTTCTTTCCCCTGGAGTCTGTTGGATTAGGAAAATCTACTTACTAATCCCCTCACTACCATGCTCTTCTAAGATGTGCATCCACATACAATGAGGCTAAAGTCAATGCCAACAGCAGACGGTCCAGGGCAGGGACAAGACAGGGGACGGCAGTGGGCAGCCTTTGAGGGCTCAGAGAAAGGGTAAGGGAAGTCTAAACCTTGGATCTGGCTAATGCCAGGGAGGTCAGCTGTAGGCGATTGTGAAACGTGCCTTTTTGGTGGCACATATTTGAGGCACCATTTTTTTCCCTTTGTCACTCACATGGGTATTACCTACCTATAGAGGGTATGTTAGTTTCCTGTGGCTGCTATAACAAATGACCATAAGCTTGGAGACTTAAAGCAATAGAAATGTATTCTCTCATAGTTCTGGAGGCCAAAAGACAGAGCAGGGGTTAATTTGACCACACTCTCCCTGGAGGCTCTAGGGAAACATCCTTCCTTGTCTCCTCAGGCTTCTGACATTCTCTGGCTGGAAGCTGCACCACTCCAATCTCCACCTTCTTCATTTTATCATTGCTTTTTTTTTCTTTCTATTTTTTAGAGTTATTTATTTATTTGAAAGGCAGAGTTACAGAGAGAGAGAGAGAGAGAGAGAGAGAGAGAATCTTCCATCTGCTGGTTCATTCCCCAAATGACCACAACAGCCAGGGCTGGTTCAGGGATGGGCCACGCCAAAGCCAGGAGCCAGGAACTTCATCCAGGTCTTCCATATGGGTGTAGGAGCCCAAGGACTTGGGACATTTTCTGCTGCTTTTTCAGTAGGGAGCTGCATTGGAAGTGGAGCAGCAGGGACTCTGGGATGCTGGCACTGCAGACAGCGGCTTAACCCTCTATACCACAATGCCAACTGACCTGCATATTCAATCTTTTGACGTATAAGGTGAAATTTACAGGTTCTAGTGATTAGCAACATGGATGTATCTTTTTTGGGTTATCATTTAATTTGTTACTGGCAAGTCATTTGAAGTCTAGGTACTGAGATTTGAGTAGAGGACTACATCCTCCAACAATAGTTTGACTGTGACACCTGGGCTTCCCTTTGCAACCCTTTGCTGCCTGTGCCTGGTCTCTTCTTGGGATCCAGCACACCTGGTGAGGGATTCTGATGGCTCAGATCAGGCCAGAAGGGCACATTTTGCCATCACAAAATGGGCAGCCCTCTCCAAGACTGTTCCCTCCTCATTATGCCAGTATGAGACTGCTCAAGTTTGTCTCCCAAGGCGCTCCTTGGAAGGCTGAATTTGAGATGGGAATTACTCCACTTAGCAAAGAGGATTAATGTTTCATAACAAAAGATAATTTATTCAATTGTATGCAAAAGAGGTGGTAGTAATAGCATGTATAAAGGATGCTTATTTTTGTCTATTGTGTCACATGTTTAATTCCTATAAAAATACCAGTAGCTCTATTGAGTACCTTTCGGAGAACTTGACCACTTCCAGAATGAATTGGATTGTGTTAATTAAATACACTTGACTTTGATGAAACCGAAACCTGATAGGCTTTCAAGGAAATGAGGCTTAGCAAGCTTTAGTGAATTTTAATAGATAGTGGATAGGATTAAATACAAGATCAGGCAGCTCTAGTTTTCATCAGTTGGAATGGCAAGAAGATACCAGTCGCCCCTGCCCATCTTGCAGGGAGGTTTGTCTCTTAAGGGCTTATGGCTAAACAGAGTTTGTCCACAGAACCCAGAAGTGCTATCTATGATTTTGGCCAAGAAAGCTTGAGTCTCCCATATTTAGGATAGACAGATAGCTAATATTACAGATGAAATAATCATATTTTTAATTCCAATAACAGGTTAGGGCATGAGGTCAACAAAGTGAGATGAAACTCTTTTTTAAAGACTTGAAGTACAAAGTCTAAAGAGTTAATTGTACAGCTGTAGAGCTGGTGATTTCTGGCTTTGTAGCAACGCTTGCAAAACCTGCGGGGGGGCAGAATAATCACAATCTCACATTTAGCCAAGAATAATGGAGCTGTTTAAAATATTGACTTGTCTTGAGATGTACTAATGGAAGAATGTGTGCCCTGACTGTGGTCCAGTCACTGATAAGACCAAGTTGGGAGAACCTTACTTATTGGCTCTACATGTTTCGGGAAGATCACAGACAACTGGAGAGCACTCCAAGTAAGGTGCCCAACCTGGAGAGGGGACTGGAAACCATAGCATATTAGGAATGGTCAAAAGAACTCGACATTTTTTCCTGGAATAGAGTGGGTGTAGCTTCAGAACCACATATACATATCTTCAAATATCTAAAGTAGCCCTTCACATGAGAACCAGTTGCCAGACCCCGTTCCACGGGGAGTAAGGATTAAAAGCACTTTTACTCTAGAGAGCAGGTGTAAGAAATTAGAGTATTCCTCAGATCTTTTGGAGTAGATGAGAGAAAAATAGTTTAGGCCAAAGAGGGGAAAAAAAATGCAAGGAAAGGCTCTGCTTGGCCTTAGATTGTGTGCTTATCTCCTGCTGAGTCGCTGTGGTCTGTGACTTGCACAGTGGCTTAGATGGACTGAGAGTCTGCTTTCTGGACCAGAGCTAAGACGCATACATTTCACATCAGAGTACTTGGATTCTATGTTTGGCTCTCGTTCTTGACTCCAGATTCCTGCTAATACAGATCCTGGGAGGGAGCAAGTGACAGTTTGGGTAATTGGGTCCCTGCCACTCACATGGGAGACCTGGATTGTGTGCATGGTCCCCAGCACCAGCCTTCTCCCAGCCCCAGCTATTAAAGGCATTTGGGGAATGAGTCAGTGGAGGGAGTTCCATCTCTCTCTCTGAAAGTTCACTTTCTGTAAGCTCATGTAAAAAGATGGATACTCTCACTAGACCCCGGGTTGGAGAAGGAGGGGGATGCAATGGTCCAGAAAGTGAACACCCTTCCCAGAAGGAGTGCTTGGAAGCAGAGCAGCAGTTCACTACACAAGGAAACTGGTTAATGTGATGAGTTAGGTGGCTGCTCATTCTCTCGTGCCCCACATCTTCTCCCAGCTGCAACCCAGCCTCTCTGGACCATGGATCTGCCTCCCTCTTCTGGTCACAGTCACAGGCTGCCTTGTTTAGTAGCCTTCCACAGGACACCCAGGTATCACACCCTCCTCAAATTCCTCACCGTCCCTGCGACTCTTCCAGCTCTGTGAGCGGGCCCTGGGGTAGTGCCTTCCCAGGTAAATTCTATTCGGTGTCCAGCTGAAGCCTTGCGGGTGACCCTCTACAGATGCCCGGAGCGCTGTTTCTGTAGCTCCCTGTTTCTCCTTGAACTCAGCTGCCTTGGTCTCCTTTGACGGGTCTGTTTCCTCAACTCGGGAGCCGTCTGCGCTCCCCCTGCTGGTGACGTGGTGTTAAATCGCTCTGCAGGCGGACACAATCCTGGGGCTCACCTTTCCAGAAACAATGCCCTTCGTCGCTTGCTGTCTATTGGCTTGAAAATTGTCGTCGTATGAGTTTTGTTGCTTTAAAATTTGTTTCAGATGTGAGAGTAAAGCCAATACTTTTTACTCCATCTTGGTGGAAGTGCTATTCCATAACCAGAAGTTAACTATTAAAAAAAAAGTGAAATGTGATGTTTTCCCCCATGAATTCTCTCTGAAAAGAAAACAAGAATTAGAACGGATTTTTTGCTCTTCATTATCAGTTGGTTCAAATCATAGGACTCTCTCTTCTCCAAGTGGAAGGCAGTTTCTCTTCAAATGATCGCTTCTTGATCTTTTCCTTCCTCTACGGACACCGCTAAGTGGGCAGTATGCATGCGCGCATTACCTACTGTTATCATAACAACTCTAGTTCAAAGGCTGAACTACAGATTGTTTTCTTAAAAAAGCCTCGAGTTACAAAAAAAAGTCAGTTTTTATCAGAATAAAAATAAATGTGTTATAGAGGCTCAAGCTGTGGGAAAATGGTCATTATTTACTGTGAAAATTGTAATCGTGAGGACCAGTGTTGCTTTAATGGCAAAGAAAAAGCGACACAGGGAGGGAGGGAGTGTGGACTGAATTCTTGAACTCTTTCCTTCCCGCCTCCCTTCATACATGCTTCAAGGGAGCCAGGCTGAAACTTTCTCTGAGATACCACCAATGGTTTAATTTGCAAGAAAATTATATTAAAAATTGACAATTATATTGCTAATTACTTACCTTGTAGTAGAGTCCATGACTTAACAGCACCTAATGAACTAAATTTTTAAACAACTTTTAAACTTCAATAATTTGAACTATACTTTGAATTAAAGGCCTGCTTTCCTGTGCAGATAAGAATCATTTGTAATTAGCACATCAATTATTTGTATGTAAATGACTATTTCTAAAGTAACAGTGCATGGTTCATTAACTTAAATAGTCTCCTCATAAATTTGTTTTAACCCTCCTGTTCCTTTTTTTTTATAGCACTTATAAAAGTAAATTTCAGCTTAGGCTACTGATGAATTATCATAAATTCTAAGTGAGAAAGGTTCAAATTAATGAAGCTTTACTATAAATTCATCCGCAGGCGCAGGAGGCTGACGGTCCCGAGAGAGAGCAGATGTCCATTTGACAGGAGGGCCCCTGAGAAATCGTATTTATTGAGGGCTTACATGTGCCAGGCACTTAGCTAAGTGCTTTACATGCATGATCTCATTTAATGCTCCCAACAACACAATGATTTAGCTGATGGTGCCCATGTCAGGCGATAACAAAAGGCTCTAACTGGCCGGATTATCCTGTCAAGACACAGCTGTAGGAAGTAGCCCTACAGAGATTTAACCCCAGGTCTGCCTACTGACAATGTCCTGCTGCTCACCGTGGGGTTGCCCCTCAAGCTTTTCCACCTTCAAGGGTCTCCCAGAATCCCCATCCATCCACCAGTCTTGGGGGCCTTCGTCTCTTGGGGCTCATTCAAACCCATTGCCAGGATGGAGAGTCTAAATCAACCGGGGTTATTGGCTGTCGAAGGCCATGGAAAGTGTTATGTCTTTTGTGAAAATGGCAGTTACGGTTCTAAATAACAGCAATGGAGGATATTGGAGATGGTTTGAAAAGGAATTTTGTCGGCTGATTTATAACCAACTTTTGAAATGAAATTTAATAAATCTAGGAAGATATATGAGCCTTCCAGGACTTGTTATAGGAATTGTTTGTAACTGATTTTTTTTTTGTCAGAAAGTCTCATATCAATTTCTTCTGTGTATTTCATGTATTCTTGGAAAATGAGCTCTAGGAATACGAGCTCCTGTCTAGTCTCCCTGGTTTCTAGACAAATGCTTTATCGTTTCTGGTTAGGCAGGATTCCCCTTCTAGGGAAGGGAGAGGTGTAATGGGCCTTGGGAGACTGGACACTGGTCCTGATGTGTGGCCCGGGCATATCACATATCTGTTTGAATGTTACCATCATGTGCCACTTTCTCTCCATCCCACCTACATCACTTCAGAAACAGAAGGGAGCTTGGGCTCAACATGCCCTGGATCTCTTCTCAGTCATTGATTCATTTACTTTAAGAGGTTTGCCAGGCACTGTCACAGATGCCGGGAATATACTGGAGAACAGGCCAAGTGCCTGCCTTCCTGAAGGCTTTACTACAGTGGGATTGATAAGCAGACAATGGATACCTAAGCAAATTAGTAGGATAATTTCAATTAGCAGCAGGTACCATGAAGAAAACAAGAATATAGAGTGATTAAAATGGGTAGGTAAATAATTTTATGTGGAGGGATCAAGTAAAGGCTCCCTAAGTTTCTACTGGAAGAATCCGTGAAAACAGGGGATTGCTAGTGCAAAGGTCCTGAGATAGAAATGAAGTACACACACACACACACACACACACACCATGTGGCCAGATTATAATGAAAAGCAGTGCATTTTATATAGAGCCTTTCAGAGCATTGTTGACATTTTGAATTTTACTCCAAATGAAGTGCGTGTATGAGATACTGTTTTAGAAGAATATTTACTGCCTAGTGAGGACAAAATGTCAGAGTGGCTGTTGGCATGCTTGAAGTGTAAACAGGGGCCGGGGTAGGCGACTGGTGACATTCAGGAAATGTTTCAGTTGTTTCTGGTGGGTCCTACTGCTGCACGAGGTGGTGGTGGGGGAAGGTGGGGAAGGGAGAAGAATCACTTGTAAACTAAAACGTAACTAAAACTATAACTAAAATTTATACGTATGCAGGACCAACTAATAAACAGCCTACCCACTGCCAAACCCAGATAGAAGACTGAAGCCCACACCACATTTCAACAAAATCTGGCCGGTTCACTCCTTTCTCTTTACGCTGCCAAGCCCTCTCCTAGGCTGGCTTCAGTGTCCCCTCTAGGAGTGGCTGATTCAGTCCCCAGATCACAGTGATTGGCTTAGGAGATCTAAGTCAATCATCTTAGATCAAGGCTTGGCATTTCCTTGGTCACAGGGATGGGTCCAAAGCTGGGACAATTGGGGTGAAGCTTAGGATTTTTGTTCAGTAACTGTAGGGCATGATGCCCTGTGCGATTACACAGGATGAAATGTGCAGCTCTGGTAGTTTCTGGCAGCCATTGTGGGGAGCTAGTCTTATGATTGACAGGTAAGGAGGGTAGAACCAGAGAATCACTGAGACCTGGGACTGAGCTCTGGTCAAAACAATCCTGAACTGCTGTGTTATACTCCAGATTGTGTTCATATTGTCTGCAACCTGAAGCATCCTGAATGACCCAAGTTGCTCACTGTTTTCATTGGGATGAAAGAACACCTTCTCCTTGAAATAGGACCAGAACACCACTGGGAAGGAACACGTTTGGGTGAGAGGATTAATAAGGGTGTGTGCACAGAAGAAAGGATTCCAAGGACATGAGAATTGAAGTTGAAAAATTAAAATCTCACTGGAAGCAATGAATAGCACAATTGACTTTGTGGAACATTTAAAAAGTGATTCTTAGGAAAAAGGAACTAAAAATTCCTCCTGTATTGCAGAGCAAGGATAGAGAGAATTGCATAGATGTGAAGACGGAAACCCAGCTCTGCAGGTGTCTCCAAGGTGATCAAGATCAAGGGCAACTGAAGCAAAGAGCAAGGTGGTAGTCAACATGGAGACAGCCTGGATATGTGGCCGCAAGGGCTCAGTTCTATTCCAGGAAGTGCCAGGCCACTGCTTTGGCAGACTAGTGGGTAACCAAAATAAACCACCACCACCACCAAGACAGGCTGTTGCCCAAGAAGACAAAATTCTGACCTTTGATTTCATCTCAGCAACACTAAATACTACAATTTTCTACTGTATTTTCTGTGTTGAAAATGTAGGGGCTGGCACTGTGGCATGGTGGGTAGGACCACCGCCTGCAGTGCCGGCATCCCATATAGGTGCCAGTTCGAGACCCGGCTGCTCTACTTCCTATCCAGCTCTCTGCTATGGCCTGGGAAAGCAGTAGAAGATGGCCCAAGTCCTTGGGCCCCTGCACCCACGTGGGAGACCCGGAAGAAGCCCCTGGCTCCTGGCTTCAGATAGGCGCAGCTCTGGCCATTGCTGCCATCTGGGGAGTGGGCCGGCGGATGGAGGACTTCTCTCTCTCTCTGCCTCTGCTTCTCTATATGTGTAACTCTGACTTTCAAGTAAATAAATATATCTTTAAAAAAAAAAAGAAAATGTAGCCAACTCAAGAACGTGTACATATCCAGCCCATTGTCATATAAAGACAGCAGAGCATTCTCAGATGTGTAAATTGACTAAAATGGAGTTATAATAATAAACGCTGCATATAGAACTTCAATAGCATGCGGCACCGTTTCAAATCCTAGAAGACATAATCACATAAAGCATTTAGGAAGTCTACCATATCTATAGGCTCTAAAATATTTGCTATTGTTATTGATAATAATAATCATATTCCTCATTGGAAAAATGTACCAGAAAATGTACCTCATTTGATTAAAATGGAACGAAAGTGCAAATTAAGGAATAGTGAATTCATTACACAAAAGAATCCTATAAACATCAAAACTATTTAAATATAAATGAAAGCCATATTCTAAATAACGCAAATCCATGTGAAAATTAAATTATGTTGATTGATTTTCATAATTAGTTCAGAATCATATGTATAAATTTCTTTCAATTTCTTCTTCCCCCAGCTGTATTGAAGTATAATTGACAAATAAATTGTGCCTATTTAAGATGTGTATTGTGATGTTTTTTATCACAATAAGTATTGTGATATAATTACCGTGAAATAATTACCATGATCAAGTTTTTTAATGCATCCACCACCTCACAGCTATTGTGTGTGTGTGTGTGTGTGGTGTGTGTGGTGTGTTTGAACGTGTATGTGTGTATGCTGAGAATACTTACGTTTTACTCTCTTGGCAAATTTCAAGTATATAAAATCATATTATTAAGCACAGTCATCATGTAGTACATTGGATCTCTAACTTCTTCATCTTCGTCTGAGAGTTTCACCCTTTAATCAACATCCTCCTACTCTCCCCACCCCTCCATCCCTGGGGGCCACCGTTCTGCTCTCTTTCTGTGAGTTCACTCTTTTTAGATTTCCCACTTGGGAGTAAGAGCACACGTTTTTACATCTGTCTGTTTTCCTGGCAGAACTTCCTTCACTTTCATCCACGTTGTTGCAGATGGCAAGAGCCCCACCCTGGTTCACTCTGCATAGTGTTCCATTGTGTCTATGGACCACATTTTATTTATCCATCATCCTGCCGCACACACGTTGGTTGTTTCTGTGGCTTTGCTGTGGTGAACAACACAGCAATGAAGATGGAATGTAGATGTCTATTTAGGAAGCTGATTTCACTCCTTTGGCTGCATATCAAGAAGCGGGACTGCTGGATTGCATGGTGGTCCTATTTTTATTTTTGAGAAACCTCTGTTCTGTTTCCCTTGGACCAATTTGTATTCCTGGCAAAAAGGTTCCCTTTTCTCCACATCTTCACCAACGCTTATCTATCGCTTGTGTTTTTGAGGTAGACAACCTAGCAGATACAGGTGATGTCTCATTGTGGATTTGATTTGCTTTTCCCTGACGATTACTGATAGTGAGTGCCTTTTCTTGTCTCTGATGGCTGTTTTGTATGTCTTTGAAACAGCACCTGATGAGAACTGGCATCGGGGTGCAGCAGGTGGAGTTGCTTCTTGCAACACTGGTATCCCTTATCTAAATGACGCTTTGAGTCCTGGCCAGTCTACTTCCATTCCAGCTTCCTGCTAAGGTACCTGGGAAGGCAATGGAAAATGGTCCAAGTGCTTGGTCCCCTGCCACTCACATGAGAGACCAGAATGAATTTCCTGGCTCTTGGCTTCATTCTAGCCCAGTTCTGACTGTTGTGGCCATCTAGGGGTGAACCAGCTGATAGAAAGTGGGCCTGGATGTCTGTCTGTGTCTCCCTCTCACTCTGCTTTCCTAATAAATCTTTAAAAAGTGGAAAATATTAAACTTCTTTGCCTTTTTAAATTTATTTATTTGAAAGAGTTATCAAGAGAGAGAGGGAGGGACAGAGAGAGGAGAAAGATCTTCCATCTGCTGGTTCACTCCCCAACTGGCCGCAACGACCAGGGCTAGGCCAGGCCAAAGCTAGGAGCCAGGAGCTTAATCCAAGTCTCCCACATGGATGCAGGGGCCCAAATACTTGGACCATCTCCTGCTGTTTCCCAGGCACATTAGCAGGGAGGTGGGTTGGAAGTGGAGCAGTTGGGACTCGAATCTGTGCCTATTTGGGATGCCAGCATTACAGGCAGTAGCATTACCCTCCATGCCACAAAGCCAGCACCCTTTGCCTGAGATTACATTTAATCTATAGATTATTTTGGATGGAATAGACATTTCCATTCTGTGAACACAGAATCTCTCTACATTTATTTGTGTCTTCTTCAATTTCTTCCATCAATGTTTTATAATTTTCAGTGTATTGCTCTTTCACATCTTTGATAAATTTATTTGTGAGCATTTTCTGTTTGATGCTATTGTTTTCTTAATTCCTTTTTTGGGGTAGTTCATCACTAATCACAAATAACTTTTCTATTTTGGTATTGTATCCTGAAGATTTACTGAATTTGTTTATTAGTTATAACAAGTTTTTTTTGATACAGCATTTAGCATACCAAGTCAATCGCAAATAGAGGCAATTTTGCTTCTTCCTTTCTGATTTGGATGACTTTTATTTATCTTTTCTTGCCTAATTGCTCTTTCTAAATTTTTCAGTTCTATTTGAATAGAAGTGGTGATGATTCTTGTTTCTGATCTTAGAGAAAAAGCTTCCAATTTTCCACCATTGAATGTGATATTTGCTGTGGGTGTATCATGCGTAACTTTTATTATGTTCAAGTACCATCTTCTACACCCACTTTTTTTAGTGTTTCCATCATGAAAAGTTGATAACTATTAGCAAATGCTTTTTCTGCTTCTATTGAAATGATCATGTGACTTTTGTCCTTCATTCTGTTCATGTGCTGTATAGTGTTTATTGACTTGACATGTTCAATAACTGTTTCATCTCAGGGATAAATCCCACTTGGTCATGGTGAGTAATCCTGTTAATGTGCTGTTGTATTTGGTTTGGTAGTATTTTCTTGAGGATTTTAGCATTTGTGTTCATCAGGAATATTGATGTGATTTTCTTGTTCCTATCTGGCTTTGATATTAGGGTAATGTTGGCCTTGCAAAATAAGTTCAGACATATTCCTCTTCTTTAATTTTTGGAAGAATTTGAGAAGGATTGGCATTAATTTTTCTATAAGCATTTGTTAGTATTAACCAATGAAGACACATGGTATGGGTCTTGTCTTTCCTGGGGGGTATTTTTAATTGTTGATTCAAACTTCTTACTCATTATTGGTCTGTTCAGACTTGTTGTTTACTCATGAATCTGTCTTGGCAGCTTGTACGTTTCTGGAAATTTATCCATTTCATGTAATTTATCCAATCTGTACATATATAATTGTTGGCATGTAATTATCACATTAATCTCTTATATCCATTTGCAGTGTGTAGTATCAATATCTCCTCTTTCATTTGTAGTTGAATTTATTTTTAAAAAAATTTTGAGACGCAGAGAGGCACACACTCACACACACAGAGTGAGATACACACACACACACACACAGAACTTCCATTCACAGGTTCACTCCTCAAATGCCTGCAATTGCTAGGGAGGGCTAGGCTGAGACCAAAACTAGGAGCTAGGAACTCAGTCAGGTCTCCCACATTGGTGGCAGGAATGCAGCTACTTTGAAGGGTCATTACTATCTCTCAGGGTCTGCATTACACAGGAAGCTGGACTCAGTAACGAGAGCCAGAGTTGAATCCAGGTACTCCAATGTGGGACATGGTTGTTCTGACCACCAGGGCAAATGCCCACTCCCTATAATTGCATTTATTTGAGCCCTCTCTCTTTTTTCTCTACATCACTTAGCTAAAAGTTTGTGGAATTTATCTATTTTTTCAAAAAGCCAAATCTTAATGTTATTGATTTTTTCTAACGTTTTCTATTCTTTATTTCATTTATTTCTGTTCCAACCGTTCTTCTTCTTTTTTAAAATTTCTAAAGATGCAAAGTCAGGTTGTTTATTATCTTTTTTCCTTATGTTAGTGTTTACAGCTATCAAATTGTTAAAATTCCCTTTGCTGCATCCTACTAACTTTGGTATGTTATGTTTTCATTTCCATTTCTCTATGGATTTTTAAAATTTTTCCTTTGATTTCTTCTTTGCTCAGGAGAGTATGGTATGATTCCTGTACATTTTTGAATTTCCTAACTTTCCTTCTGTAATTAAGTTCTAGTTTCATACCATTATGGTCAAGAGATACTTAATATGATTCAATTTTCTTAAATTTTTAAGACTTGTTTTGTGGCCCAATTCATGATCTATCCTGGAGAATGTTCTTTTTTCACTGGAGAAGAATGTGTATTTTTGCTGCTCTTGGATGTATTTCAACTTTTCAAGAAGTTGACCAATAGATTGCTGTCTCAAAAATAAAGGTGCCCAAACTGGGGACTTCCACTAATGGACACATTCAGCTTTCAAGAAACACATTATCTTTGTGCTCTATGAACTGTCCCAGAACATCACAATTGATTGGCAGCTCTACCTAATTCAGTTTATGAGGCTACTGAGGGGCGACTGCCATGCTGCATGTGGCAGTATTTTTAGGGCTTATGGAGAGAAATTGAGTTGCTGGATCAAATTTTCATCATCACAATTTTCTACCAACCATATACTTGATCCCCACAAAACAAGATAGTAATGAAAGACTACTTATTTGATAATAATTTTTCTTTTCTTCTTTCATTCTTAGATATTTGCTTTAGAATATATGTAACTTCTCCCATTCTTCCAACAGACAGGTCTACATAAACTTTAAATAAATTGGGATCTTCAGTAGGCAGTTCTAATCTTGAGACATCAAAGAATGGAACAACTATGTGAGACAAGAGTATGTTTCATGCTTAGTGGAAGGGAGTATATGGCATTGGAATGAGGCTAAAGAGGCTGAAATGCTTTAAAGTCATCACTAGTGTCCCCTTTCTGAGTCCAGTCCAGTCAGTTGTCTAACTTTCTCAGCATGGTGAATGCCTCATGATCAATAAAAATTTTTAATATGCATACAGGTAGTTCTCACTACTGTTCTATTTCAGTGCAGCATTTCAAGGGCTAACACTAACAGAGGGCTGGAGCCTGGATCTGTAGCAGCTCAACAGTGGTGGAGAGAGTAGAGAAAGGAGTAATGGATGCTGACTCTAGAGAATAACCTTGTGACTAGGGAGCCACAACTGTGCTGTATCCAGACCTACCTAGTGCCTTATTTCTAGTCCCTTACTTCCTTCTAGCACAACACACTACGGTCATTGAGGTATCTTCAAAGGCATGCTTTTGAAATCCGAAAGAATCTAACAAATGCCAAGAACTGCTTTCTGTGAGTTGAATGCTTTGCCCTATAGAAAGGGGTCATAGTCCATTTTGTGCTGCTGTAACAGAATGCCATAGACTGGATGATTTATAAACAATAGATGTTTATTTGTTCACGGTTCTGAAGGCTGAGAAGTCCAGGATCAAGGGGCTACATTTGATGAAGGCCTTCTTGGTGTATCAGAACAGGGTGGGAGGGAGGAAGAAAGAGAGAGAGAGAGTGAAAGAAAAATAGGAAGAGAGAGAGAGGTCCCAAATGCTGGTTCTTCAACAGCTGCAAGAACTGGGATTTGGGCTAGGCTGAGGAGAGGCGCTAGGAACCCAATGCAGAATCCCTTGTGGGTGGCAGGAACTCAATTACTTGGAGCCATCGCTGCTGCCTCTCATGGCAGCCTCCAGGAAGCTGGAATTAGGATTAGAGCTGGGCATCAAATGCAGGTACTCCATTATGGGATGTGAGCATCTTAACCACTGTCTGAGCCACCAGGCTAAACACTCACCCCCTTCTCATACTTGTTAATAATTCTTACCACATTTGTAATTCATAAGTGTTTGTGTATTTGCTCAATACTTGTCTTCCCCAGTAGACTCTAAGCCCAGAGAAGAAGAAATTTGTTTCAATAATTTATGTTTCTTTCCCCAATACCTACCGTGGTACTTGATAAATAGTCGCTACAGAAATTAAGTCATTCAAACTTCCTCAGAGAGACTCCAGCTGTCTGGCTCAGTCATCAGGCAATATGGGAAGAGTACCAGTGAGAGACAGTACAGTGCTCTGATTAGGAACACAAGTTTGACAGCCAGAAAGACTTGGTTTTGAGTCATGTATCAGCAACTAATTGAGTGTGTATGATGTTGAGAGAGTTATTAAAACTTTCTACATCACAGTTCAGTCTTGGGAAAAGGGGACTAGTAGTATTATTTGGATCATAGGGTTGTTATGAGAATTGAATGATACAGCACATATAAAGCACTTACATAGTACTGAGCACATATTCCATATGACAAAGATGTTTGCTGTGAAGACATGGCAAGTGATTTACAGAAGGAGAAATCTTAGAGGTTAATAGGCATAGAAAGAGATGCTGAAATTAATTAGTGATCAAAGAAATTCAAATTAAACCAACAAAGACACATTACTTTATACCTATTAGACTGGAAAAATTGGGATAATGCCAGTAATTGGTGGGGCTGATAGAGGTCTTATGCATGGCTCGAGAGCTATTGGGTGGTGCAGATATTCCAGAGAGCAGTATGGATGTACTGAGGCAAACTTCATGCAAGCATATGCTATGTCCAGCAACACCACTTCTGGAACAGATCCAAGATGTATGCTCACACAGACCCGTAAGAAGACAAGCGATGCTATTTGTGGTGGGGAGTGTTGGAAGCAATCTGGATGTGCGTTGCTGGGAGTGTGGGCAGATAGGATGGGGCAGATGCACACCACAGAATGCCATACGGAATTAAGAGCAGCAAAGGGGATATATTTGTGGACAGATCCTGAAAACAGTTCTGTGTGGAAATAAAAAAGACGAGGTGTAATGAAATAGACATATTAAATCACAGAAAGTACAAAAAGACACTCAATAAACTCAACAGTCTGGTTGCCTGTGAAGTTGGAACTGGGTGGGAAATTTTAAAAAAGAAAACACACTAGAGGTATGAGAGTATGATGGTTTGCCATCAGCTGAGAACTATGATTAACTCAAACCTCTACACCTTAAGTATTAGAAAAAAAATAGCAAGGGTGATAGCCCAGCAGAGTCAGAGATTAGCAAGATGACCTATGTGGAATAGAAGTTTCACTCTTAGCAGTATAAGAGACAATGTAAGAGTTCATGTACTTGATTCCCAGCAAAACTGGCTAAAATTATCTCATCAAGCAATCACTTAGTGTCTGGAAATAGCCTCAAGGGTATAAAACAAGCAAAGAAACATTTGCAGTCATGGATTGCTTAACGACGGAGATATGTATTGAGAAACACACTAGTGGGCGTTTCATCACTGTTTAATATGATGGCATAGAGTGTACTGACACCAACTAAGATAGTCATGATGTCACTAGGGACTGTCTTAGGCCCACAATCCTGTAGAATGTGCTTTATGATTGTAGTGAAGAAAAATCTAAACCTCAGTAAGTAAGGAAAGAGTCTTGGCATCTGGATCTTCCTCCTAATCCAGTGAGACAGAAGTTCCACTCCAGATGGGTGCAGATCACTACACAAGCTTTCCTCTCCCCCTAGACTCAGGAGTTCTTCTTGTGAAGGGCTGGTCATAGCAGTTCTCATCTAGCCCCTAGGTATCTGTTGCTGAAGCTGAATTTTGCCTTTATGACTGTTAGTTGAATGAAGAACTGGAATAATGAATATTTCTGAAGCTTCAAGCACCAATCCCCATTCTAGGTGCTGGAGATACACAGAAGAGAGGAGTGCAAAGTCCCTGCTTGTGTAGCTCCCACCATCAGTGGGGACAGACAGGTGAGACACAAGGAAATAAATTCACAAATAGTATAGTGTAATATCTTGTGGTGGCCAATGCTATAAAAAAAGTAAAACAATCTAAGGGATAGGGAGTGATGAGGGTTGGTGGACTGCTAAGTCTCTCTGAGAAGATGCCTTGTTTTGATTTTAAAGATTTATTTACTTATTTGAAAGACAGTGTTACAGAGAGAAAAAGGAGAGACAGATCCTCTAGCCACCCTTCAAAGAAACTCAATAGCCAGGGCTGGGTCTCCCATGTGGGTGCAGGGGCCCCAGTACTTGGGCCATCTTCCCCTGCTTTCCCAGGCGCATTAGCAGGGAGCTGGATCAGAAGTGGAACAGCCAGGATCTCAAACTGGTGCTCATACTGGATGCCAGTGTTGGAGGTGGCAGCTTAACCTGCTTCACCACAACACTGGCCCCAACCAAAGGCCTTCTGAGCAGGTGTCTAAATGAAGTGGAGGGAGGGGAATGTGAACATCTGGAGAAGAACGTTTCAGGCACCAGCAACTGCAAACTCAAAGGCTCCAGGGAAGAGCATGCTCAGTGTATGGAGGACCCTGAGCAAGAAGGCAGTGTGGCTGAAGCAGCATGGGAGATAGGCAGAGTGGTCACAGATGAGATTAGAGAGGTGGCCAGGGAGCACACTAGTTATGGAGCCCCTGTAGTTGTCCAAGAAAGGGATAATGATGGCTTGGATGAAGGCAAAGAGCAATGCATGTGGGAGAGGAATTAAGATTCATCTATTTATTTATTTACTTATTTATATAAAGGGAACAAACTTCATGTGTTACATACATACAGTTTTTCTAAAGATTTTAATTATTTTATTTGAAAGGTAGAGTTACAAATAGGCAGAGACAGGAGGCAGAGAGAGAGAGAGAAAGAGAGAGAGAGAGGTCTTCCATCCGCTGGAAGAAATTGAATCAGTAATAAAGATCCTCCCAACAAAGAAAACCCCAGGACTAGATGGCTTCACTGCTGAATTCTACCAAACATTTAAAGAAGAATTAACTCCAATTCTCCTCAAGCTATTCAAAGGATTGAAGGAGAGGGAATCCTCCCAAATTCTTTCTATGAAGCCAGCATCACCTTAATTCCTAAACCTGAAAAAGGCACAACAGAGAAAGAGAATTACAGACCAATCTCTCTGATGAACATAGACTCAAAAATCCTCAACAAAATGCTAGCCAGTTGAATCCAGAAACACTTCAGAAAAATCATCCACTGGGACCAAGTGGGATTTATTCCTGGTATGCAGGGATGGCTCATCATTTGCAAATCAATCAATGTGATACATCACATTAACAAACTGAAGAATAAAAAAAATCTGATTATCTCAATAGATGCTGAGAAAGCATTTGACAAAATACAATACCCTTTCATGATGAAAACCTTAAGCAAATTGAGAATAGAAGGAACATTTCTCAGCACAATCAAAGCAATATATGACAAACCCATGGCTAGTGTCCTTCTGAAAGGGGAAAAGTTGGAAGCAATCCCACTGAGATTTGGAACCAGACAAGGGTGCCCACTCTCGCCACTGCTATTCAATATAGTCCTGGAAGTTTTAGCCAGAGCCATTAGGCAAGAAAAAGAAATCAAACGGATACAAATCAGGAAAGGGGAAGTCAAACTATACCTATTTTAAGATGACACGATCCCATCCATAAGGGATCCAAAAGACTCCACCAAGAGACTATTTAAATTCATAGAAGAGTTTGGAAATGTAGCAGGATAAAATCAACATACAAAAATCAACAGTCTTTGTACATGCAGACAATGCCAGAGCTGAGAGAGAGCTTCTAAGATCAATCCCATTCACAATAGCTACCAAAAATCAAATAACTTGGAATAAATTTACTCAAAGATGTCAAAGATATCCATGATGAGAATTATAAAACATTAAAGAAAGAAATAGAAGAAGACACAAAAAATGGAAAAATCTTCCATGTTCGTGGATTGGAAGAATAAGTATCATCAACGTTCCCATACTACTGAAAGAAAATTACAGATTCAACATGACACCAATCAAAATACCAAAAACATTCTTCTAAGATATAGAAAAAAATGATGCTCAAATTCATATGGAAACACAGGAGACCCCGAATAGCTAAAGCAATCTTATATGACAAAAATAGAGCCGGAGGCATCACAATACCAGATTTCAAGACATACTACAGGGCAATTGTAATCAAAACAGCCTGGTGCTGGTACAAAAACATATGGATAGACCAATGGAACAAAATGGAAACACTCAAAATAAATCCAAATATATACAACCAACTAATCTTCGACAAAGGAGCTAAAATCAACCTCTGGAGAAAGGACAATCTTTCCAACAAATGGTGCTGGGAAAACTGGATCGCCACATGCAGAAGCATGAAGCAAGACTTTTACCTCTCCCCTTTTACCAAAATCCACTCCAAATGGACTAAGGACCTAAATCTATGACAAGACACCATAAAATTATTAAAGAACATTAGGGAAACCCTACAAGACATTGGAATAGATAAGGAGTTCTTGGAAAAGACCCCATAGGGAAGGCACTCAAAGCCAAAATAGACAAATAGAGACAAAGCCAAAATCAAATTGAGAAGCTTCTGCAATGCAAAAGAAACAATCAATGAAGTGAAGAGACAACTGACAGAATGGGAGAAAATATTTGCAAACAATCAACTGATAAATGATTAATAACCAGAATATATAAAGAGATCAAGAAACTCCACAACAACAAAACAAGCAACCCAGTGAAGAAATGGGCTAAGGACTTAAAGAGACATTTTTCAAAAGAGGAAATCCAAGTGGCAAAAAGACTCATGAAAAAATGTTCAGGATTGCTAGCCATCAGAGAAATTCAGGTCAAAACCACAGTGAGGGCCAGCACCGCGGCTCACTAGGCTAATCCTCTGCCTTGCGGCACCGGCACACCAGGTTCTAGTCCCGGTCGGGGTGCCGGATTCTGTCCCGGTTGCCCCTCTTCCAGGCCAGCTCCCTGCTGCAGCCCGGGAGTGCAGTGGAGGATGGCCCAAGTACTTGGGCCTTGCACCCCATGGGAGACCAGGATAAGCACCTGGCTCCTGGCTTCGGATCAGTGCAGTGCGCCAGCTGCAGCGTGCCGGCTGCGGCAGCCATTGGAGGGTGAACCAACGGCAAAGGAAGACCTTTCTCTATGTCTCTCTCTCTCTCTCTCTCTGTCCACTCTGCCTGTCAAAAAACAAAACAAAACAAAACAAAAACCACAGTGAGGTTTCACTTCACCCCAGTTAGAATGGCTTTCATACAGAAATCAACAAACAACAAATGCTGGCAAGAATGTGGGGAAAAAGGAACCCTAATCCACTGTTGGTGGGAATGTAAACTGGTATGCCCACTATGGAAGACAGTGTGGAGATACCTCAGAGGTCTGAACATAGACCTACCATATGACCCAGCCATCCCACTCCTGGGAATCTACCCAAGGGAATTGATATCAGCATATGAAAGAGCTATCTGTACCTCCATGTCTATTGCAACTCAATTCACAATAGCAAAGACATGGAATAAACCCAAATGCCCCTCAAGAAGACTGGATAAAGAAATTATGGGATATGCCCACCATGGAATATTACACAGCAGTAAAAAATGATATCTGGGCATTTGCAACAAAATTGAAGAAGCTGAAAAACATCATACTTAGTGAAATAAGCCAGTCTCAAAGGGACAAAACTATATATTCTCCCTGACATCTGATAAGTAAAAGGCAGCATATAGAAGCAAAGCTGACACTGACAAACAATGATTTTGAACAACCTTTCTCTTGATTGTTGAGGAACATCTTTTTAGCCTATATTTTTGGTTATCTTTCCCTTCCTTTTCCTTTATAATATTCTCTCTATCTTTTTCTCTCTCATATGAATCATTGAACTCTATACTTAACATAGTTAATCATATATGTATAAAGTTAATAGAAAATAGACCTTAGTAAAGAATAAGAGTGAGAACAAGAAATGGAAGAAGAAGTGGGGTGGGAATGTGAGTGGGAAGGTTGGCATGGTGGGAAGAATTACCAAGATCCTAAAGCTATAATTTTGAAATGCATGAAGGGTATAACTGCAAATAGAATAGTCATACATACTCCCCTATGGACTCACTTCTAAGGGTACAGCTAAACAAATTGCTATAGGACCCCAAAATCCCCTAGGCTGGCTGATATATAGATATAGATATAGATATAGATATAGATATAGATATAGATATAGATAGATATTTACACACATACCAGCTTAAGTGTTATAAAGACCAGATAGAGTTAAGTGGCAAAGTGACCATATAGATAGGATCAAGTGATCAAGTGACCATATAAATAGGACTAAATGCATGGAAACGATAAAAAAAAAAAACAGAATTAAAAAGCAGAGAAGCCTCCAACATGGGAAGCAGTCCATACTGCAGACTCACAGAATGATAATCACTTTAAGTAGCACTCTGACCCCAGAATCAGCCCTTAAGACACTCCAACCAGGCTGGAAAGCCCAAGGGGAGCATATCAGGCATGGAAAGCCAAGACACTCCAGCAAAAGATATCCTACACAAAGGATCCCTGTGGGTGAGACCCCAGTGGAAAGAAGGGATCACCAAAGAAGAAGAAGAACTTCCTCAAGGGAAGAGAGAACTTACACATGGTATATGGCCTTGTTGAGCTAGGACATCCAAAAGGCTTCCATAGCCGAGGTAGATCATGCCAAGAGCTGTGGGTGATTACTTATATCATACATAGAGTGTTATTTGTTAAATAAACAAGAGTCACTGTGCACTAACCTCCCACGCAGGACTTCTGTCTCCAAAGAGTTTTATCATGAAGCCAAATAAAATAGTAAAACTTGTTCTCAAGAATCACTTCCTTTTAGTGTATTTGGAGAATATTAGTATATCTCATAAGTTATAGTTAAGCCTACGAGCCTACAAAAGATGTATCATCCTTGGGGTTCTTCTTTAAAGACAATTAAGTTTCTAAATGGCAAGAAGGGTGAGGAAGGAAGGGAAAAGAGGAAGGGGGAGAAAAAAGCAAAATCACCTTAGAAGCAACAACACAGATCAACCCTTGAATAGACTGTTGAGGAACACTTCTCTAGTTTTTTTTACTCCATTTGTTCTTTTTTTCTTTTTCTTTCTTTCTTTTTATTTCTCTTTCTTAGATAAAACAGGAGAGAGAGCAGGAAGGGGGATGGAGAATGGGTGGGAAGGCAGGTATGATGGGAAGAATTACTATGTACACAATGTTGTATTTATGAGATACATACAAATTATAACTAACTAACTAACTAACTAACTAAGAAGTGAAGCATATGAGACTCAAACTGGCACCCATATGGGATGCTGGTATTGCAGGTGGAGTCCATCTTAACCTGCTGCACCACATTGCCAGCCCAGGAATCACTTTCTGGCCTTACTCTTAAGGTAGAGTGAGGTAGAGTTGACAGGGTTGGCTGACAGGTTAGGTGTGGTGGTAGGGTCAGGGAGGGCTGGGGTCAGCAACAAAGAAGCCAAGCATATAAAGCAGAGAGAGAGAGAAAGAAAGAGTTGAGAATGACTCCCAGGATTTTGAGACCAGGCAGCTGGGTGAATGGAGGAACCATCTGTTAAAATAATGCTCTTGAGGGAAGAGCTTTCAATGTTAATACGGACGTGTCCATCGCAGCCCAGCCTGATTTTGCCACCTTGTATGAGTCTAGCATTCTCAAGAATTTGATTTCTGCTATGCTGAGTTTGAAGTGCTTATTAGTCATTCACTTGGAGATGTTGAATAGACAGTGGGATATATAAGTCTGGAGTTCAAGGGAGAGGTCAGAGCCGCAGATATAAAATGAGAAGTGATCAGCATATAGATGGCAACCAAAGCCACAGGACTGGATGGAATTAGAAGAGGTGTGTGGCCCGGGTCCAAGGGCACACAATTACTTAGAGGTTGGGGAAATGAGGAAGAACCAGTACAAAGATTGAGAAAGAATTGTGTGAATCAGAAAGAAAACAAAAAAAGAGTGTTTTCTAAGAAACCAAGTGAAGATTATGGCTAAAGACACAGGTGTTGATCAACTGTGCTAACTGTTGCTCAGATGTCCGGTGTCAGCAGGTCTGAGAATTGGATTAAGGAAGGCAGAAGTCACGGTGACCTTGACCAGAGTTTTTTCATGATGTCATGGAGATGAAAGCCTGGTGGGATAATATTTAAGAAAGAATGGGAGGAGAGGTTAGGAGGACTTTGAGAACAGACACCTGTTAAGCAAGGTGTTTTGTTATAAAGCAATAAACAGCACAAGAGCTGGAAAAGGATGGGACTTTGTGGATTCTTTTTTTAATATGTGAGAAAGTGAACCCTTTGTGTGTTGTTTGGAATGATCCTTAAACCTCAATGATGCACCAGAGGAAAAGTTAACTGAGAACAAAGCCCTTGAGGTGGCAATAGCCATCCCTCTCAGTGAGGACCTGGGACGGGAATGACACAGGACATGCACACAGATGAGAGCAGGTTGATACATTTGGTGGTGGGTGGATGTGGAAACTGTTTTGATTGCTTCTATCTGCTCTTCAAAATAAGAAGCCAGATCATCAGTCGATAGCAAGGAGTAGAAAGGGGATATTAGAGATTTGAGGAAAGGATGTGCATGGGTTAAGATTTTATTCTTCTGTGAGAAATAGACACTCAAAATAACAGCAGCTTAAATAAATTAGAAGTTTGGAAGTAGGTCACCCAGCTCTGGTATGAGAGCCCTGTTCCATGAAGTTCTTGGGAACCAAGGCTCTTTCCAGTTTTCCAGTCCACCATTACTAGGACGTAGCCCTCATGCTCATAGTCTGAAACGGAGCTGCAGATCTCTTACTCATGCTTCAAGCAGTAGAATGAAGAAGAGAGAAGGATGAACTGAACGTGTGCCTGCAGTTCTTTAGACTGTTTCAGGGGCCAATGCTGTGGTGCAGTGGATTAAACTGCTGCTGGCATCCCATGTGGGTGCTGGTTCGAGTCCCTGATGCTCCACTTCTGATCCAGCTGCCTGCTAATGTGCTTGGAAAAGCAAGAGAAGATGGCCCAAGTGCTTGGACCCCTGCACCCCCGTGGGAGACCTAGATGAAGCTCCTGGCTCCTAACTTCAGCCTGGCCTAGCCCCAGCTGATGCAGCCATTTGGAGAGTGAACCAGCAGATGGAAGCTCTCTCTCTCTCTCTCTCTCTGCCTTTCAAATAAATAAAAATACTTTTTTTAAAAAAATGTTTCTCATAGTTGCCACAAAAAAGATCCCATATAAATTCCATTGGTTAAAATTTGGCCACAGACCCACATCTGTAAGGGAAAATGCTGCAAGGGAAACTGGGAAATGTAGTCTTACTTCCAGGCCCCTATGCCCAACTAAAGGCTCTGTTACTAAGCAAAGGGTGCAGGGATGATTGTGGATGACTAACAGTAGCTGTTGATGCCTTGGTATGAGACAGTTATCTGGGCTAGTGGGACATGAACTCCAGAAACATAATAACAGTTTTGAGTAGAGGTATCTTACTGCTTTAGGACAGCTGGTAGAGAGGTTTTGTTAGGTACGTTTAACAAAGGAAGGGAGCAAGGGAGTTGGCGGTGCAAGCAAGGGAGAGTTTAGTCTGATGACATTTGGAATCTAACCTGGGTAATAAGAAGGGAGAGGACAGAAAAAATGAGGACAAGTTTTAGAGAGCAAAAAAAAAAAAAATGAGAAGGCTCTGTGTAGAAGTTATTGATGAGGTTCGTCTCAGTCCATTTTCTGTTGCTGTAACAGAATACCTGAGACTGTGATTTATAAGGAAAGAAGTTGATTCTGGCTCACAGTTCTGGCAGCTGTGCAGCCTAAGAGTGTGGTGTGGTGAGGATCCTGTGCTGTTTTAACTCACGGTGGAATATGAATAGGCAAGCAGGTGTCTGTGCAGGAAGCAAAACAGGAGGGCAGCCTCATTTGATAACAGCCCACTCTCGGGTAGGCAGTCCAGGCTGGGGAGCACAAGAACTCACGCATGTACACCAAAGGCTTTTATCAGTCAACAACCTGTCATCACGTAAAGGCTCCACCTCCCAACATCACCACAATGGCAATCAAATTCCAGCATGTGTTCCCAAGGGGACAAACCATATTCAAACCCTACTAAGGTTCGGATGATTATGGGGTAAGGGAGTGGGAAGACAGCAGGTGGCAGTCTGGGAGTGGGTGGGAGGTGTAGTAATTGAGAAGGGCAAAGTGTAGAGCATGAGGAAAGCTGGAGGAGTTCAAACATGGGAAATGGTTGGTTGTTGTATGGATCACGTACACGAATGGTAACAAAAACAAGGTACTATACATGGATTCCAAAACTGTTTTTTGGCCTCAAAATATACATCATTTCATTCCATTTTTTCAGGAGCTTTTTGAAGCAACCCACATCTGCATTGCTCAGGAAGACCTTGTGGAAAGGTGATTTCTGAGCTGAAACGCCAGGGACAAGAGCTAGGATGCACAGAGAACTCAAGATGGCAATGGCCGTGGTTCCAGGAAGAGGGGAAGTGGATGAGCTGAATACAGTTAGCAGGAGAGGAGAGTGGCCTGCTAGGTCTTAGAGGCAGGTGTCTGTGAGATTATGTAGCTTGCGGGCCACAGCGGAGAGTCTGGATTGCTCTCTTAAGTGCAATGAGAAGATATTAGTGTGTGTGGACCTGCTACTGGTGCAATGATAAAATAATATATGTAATATGTGAAATCATTAAGATGGTACATTTTCCCATAATTTAAGGAGATGCTAATAAAAAACCACAGGGTTGGGTGTTTGGTACACTGGTTAAGATGCCAGTTGGGACTCCTGTATCTTCTATTGGAGTCCCAGCTCTACTCCCAAGCCTGACTTCCTGTGGATGCACACCCTAGGAGACAAAAGGCAACAATTCAGGTACTTGCCACCCATGTGGGAGATTTGGATTGAGTTTTTGGTTCCCAGGCATTTGGATAGAGAATCAGCAGATGAGAGCACTCTGTCGGTCTCTCTCTGCCTCCCAAATGAAATAAATAAATTGATAAGAAAATAGAATCACTTTATAAGAACAAATGATATGAACAAATGGCTTGAGATAAGTAGTAATTATTCCTTTTAGGGGCAGGCATTGTGGTGCAATGGGTTAAGCCAGCACTTGGCACACCTGCATTCCACATTAGAGTGCCAGTTTGAATCCTGGCTCCTCCACCTCCAAGTGGCCTCCTGATAGTGCTTCTGGGAAGGCAGCAGGTGATGGTTCAACTGCTTGGGTCTCTACCACCCATGTAGGAGGCCTGGATGGAGCTCCTGGCTCTTGGCTTCAGCCTGGCTCAGCCCTGGCTGTGGCAGGCATTTGGGGAGTGAACCAGCAGATGGAAGATATTTCTCTATCTCTCTCTCTTTCTCTCTCTCCCTCCCCCTTCTCTGTAACTCTGCCTTTCAAATTAATAAATTATCTTTTAGAAAAAAATAGAAAAGTCTTATTCCATTTTTTGTAAAGAAACTCAAGCTAAGCCCAGTTAGGTTACTTGTCCAAAGTCACACTGATGGTAAGTGGGAGAATTGGGAGTTCGTTTCTGGCCTTCAACTGGTATCTTTTGTTTGCTAACCTAGGTCCTCCTTTCAACCCACTTTTGCCCTGAAGGTGCCAACATAGGCATTTCATCCATGAACCCCCCTCTCTTGGCTCTCCCTAGGTCTGCCAGTTGGAGGCACTGGCAGAGGCTGGGTCGTGAGACTAGGGTGCTTATTCCCCTATTCTCTTCCCCCAGGGTTGCCAGGGATTTGCTTTGTGGCTTTTCTGAAAGCCACAACACTTGTCTGATGGTTTCCTTTTTCACAGCTTTCTTGCTAGCTCCCCTTCTCTCCTCTCCTGGTCTAGAATTGGTCCTGGCTCCGTGCTGCCCCGCCTGCCTTAGTTTCCCTAAAGCCGCATACGCTTTCATAAACAGCCCTAAATCGCACTCTGCACACATTCCCTTGTTCTCAGCATGTTTTCATTCCTCTGCTAGGGCACTGAGTTATGCAAATCTTATTCTCAGGCTTAGGCTGCTTCTTACAGGGGTCACCATTTGGGCAAGGGGGTGGGGATGAGTCAGCATGGGTGGCAAACAGCCAGAGAAAGACTTGCAAAGGGGCTTGGGGATTACATTAGGAGAGTCTCAGATGTTCTAACATTCCTGGTTTTCACAGCTCCAAGCCAGCCAAGCATTTGTTTGCAAGCGTGGCAGATTTCGAGGGCCACTCTGGCTGGAGTGGACTGCATCCAGCACGCACACATTTTGGGTGGGGCAGGGTGGAGGATAGAGGGCATTGCCCGGGTGGAAGAGGACGGAAGTAGAAAACTGATTCCAACCTGTCCGGTTGGATATGCACCCTTTTCCTTCCTCTGCATTCCCTGGGCAACTCAGCAAGGTCTTTCGCTGCCCCCAACCCTGCCTCCCCCTCCCCCTCCCCCCAGGCCCTTGCAACCTTTCCTCGCTGGCTGTAGCATTCCAGAAAATCTCAGCTCAAGATTGATGGCTTCATAACCAGCCTGGAGTCCTTGTGCTGCTGCTGCCGTGTCATGAATCATCAATGCCACATCACCCACTCCCACCAAACAGGACCCGAAGGACACTCGCTGGAACTGCTCCTGCCTGCCGGACACTGGGGCTGTGGCCATGAGCACCGGGGCGGGGGAGGGGAGGGGTGGAGACACTGCAGGCAGGCCCGGCTGCTTTCCTGGTTGGGAGGACCCAGAAGCTGTGAATCAGAGCACTATGGCGAGGCCTCCTCTCCTTGTAGTGAGGTCTCACCTGCCTGTCTTCCCCACACATCTCTGGTATTGATTTCGCAGTTACTGCAATCACAACCACAACACTCAGAGTTTCAGTTGATCACATCAGGCTCTTAGATTCAATCAGGCTTTGCCTGTATTTTCTAGCTTAGTCTTCCTGGCAGAAGTGCTTGCTGGGTCGTTTGGTTCCCATTTCACAGCTTGGAAACTGGAGGTGCTAAGGGTGGTGAACCAGATTCCAAAATGGTTCTGAGAGCAAATCCTGAGCTCTTTCCGGGGTTCCCTCCTGGTCGTGGAGGTGGGAGCCATGTGGCAGAGAAAGCGCTTCTGTGCTGAGTTCTTCCCAAGTGAAGATCCTTCTCCAGTGACCCCCACCAGCCGCTCCGTTCCAGGCGCTGCAGGAACTGTTCGTGGCGCCTCCATCGAGAGTCACGAGCTGGGTGCATGACACCAGAATCTCCCTGGCTCCCAGTTCTGCAGGGTGGAGGTCCTAAATCAAGGTGTCGGCAGAGCCACACTGCCTCTGGAGGTGCAAGGGAAGGGCCTGCCTAGGCCTCTCCTGCCCAGCTCCTGGCTCTGTCTCCAGGTTTCACGTGGTGTCCCTGTGTGTGTGTCTGCATCCCAATTCCCTTTTGACAAGAATCCTAGTCCTTGTGATGAGGTCCATCCTAAGGACCTCACATTAGCTTGACAATTGACAAAAATCTTATTTCCAAATGAGGTTGCACCAATAGCTATGGTGGTTAGGATTTATATGTCTTTTGGGGGCCACAGCTCAACGTGGAGGGGCTCCTTTCCATCGCCTGCTGCTGCCCTGCCTGCTGTCCCCTGGCTGATTCGGGAACATCTCCCTTAGATGCCTGGGGTTCGCTTTTTTTTGACAGGCAGACAGGCAGAGTTAGACAGTGAGAGAGACAGAGAGAAAGGTCTTCCTTCTGTTGGTTCATCCCCCCAAATGGCTGCCATAGCCAGCAAGCTGCTCCAATCCCAAGCCAGGAGCCAGGTGCTTCTCCTGGTCTCCCATGGGGTACAGGGCCCAAGTACTTGGGCCATCCTCCACTGACCTCCCAGGCCACAGCAGAGAGCTGGACTGGAAGAGGAGGAACTGGGACAGAATCCGGCACCCTGACTGGGACTAGAACCCGGGGTGCCAGCGCCGCAGGTGGAGGATTAAGCGCCCACCACCTAGGGGGTTTTGTTAGGCTCCAGCCACCGGAGCATGGGGAGAACGGAAGGGCTGGAAGGAGCAAGCCTTCTTTTTGGGGTGGGGATAAACAGGAGGAAAGCAGCAAGTCTGCCTGCCCTCCTGTGCCAGGGAGCAGAGTGTGAGCCCTAGGAGGCTTTGGGGCCTGGCTGGTGCCTCAGCATCTCCCTTTGATGAGCTGGGGGCTGCAGCAGGTGCTCCCTGAAGCACGCAGCTCACAAGCACTGTACCTATTGTACCTATTGCCCTGGCTCAGCGAACACCAGGCAGCCCTTGGGCAGGGGCCTCTCACGGCGAGCCGGGCCCACTACCTCAGCAGCCTCGGTATCTCTTCCTGCCCAGGAGCCCGGCTCACTCAATATTTCAGAAGACAGAGATCAATCCGAGTGCACCAGAGAGGTGGCTGATCAGTGGAGGGCTCCGCTTAGAGATTAGCAGATCTAGGGGAAAAAAAAATTAACAGCATCTAATTCAGTCACACTTAATTTCAAGTCTTCTCAATAAGAGGTTTAATCTAGATTGAATGAAGTAGGAGCTGAGCACTTGCTGGTAACTGGCTAACTCTTGATGAAATTTCGCAGGAGTTGTTGATCATCCAATTCTTTTATTTCCTGCGTAGCTCTGGTCTCCTTGATGATTGTTGCCAGAGTATCGGAGTTTCAGGAAGGTTTTGCGTTTGGTGGCAGCATTGCATAAGATGGAAGCGTCGTATTTGAATACAACATCAGATTCAAATACATACGCTTCTTATTTACCCCTCATTCATGATTATTCAACACGTTTAATAAACAATTCTTAGGTGCTAGGCTTCGTGGTGGGCCAGTGTGGGTGTAGGGGTCACAGTTAGGAAGACATTGTAATATCTGCCCCTCAAGTGCTCTTGGACTTGAAAATAGACAAAATTGTAAATTATGAAACCACTCAGAGCAATAAGTGCTCTAGGAGATATTTGAATAACATGTTTTGGAAAATGCAGAAGAGGGACAATTAATTCAGGGACAAGGACAAGACGCTGGTTGGGAAAGGAGTTGCAGAGCTGGTGATGTTTGAGTTACATTTAAAAAATTTTTTGTTTTTATTTTCATTTTATCTGAAAGGCAGAGACACACCAGAGACAGAGACAGATGAAGGCAGAGAGACCTTCCATCTCTTCACTTACCAAATGACCACAGCAGCAGGGATTAAGCCAGGCTGCAGCCAGGAGTCCGGCAGTTAGTCTGGGTCTCCAGCATGGGGGACAGGGACCCCACGTACTTGAGCCATTATCTGCTGCCTGCCAGGTCGCGCATCATGCGGGAGCTGGAACTGGAAGCAGAGACAGGACCCAAACCCAGACGCCGATCCCGGGTGTGGGGGCCCCAAGCAACTCTACTTGTTCTCTCCCTTTCACAATGCAGAGCCAGCCAAGTCGAGTAAGCCTTCTGGGATCCAGGGTGGAAGGGCCAAGTCAGACTGGAACCCTGGGTGTCTGACTTCAGTCGCAGTGGTCTTTCCATGTCTCCATTCTCACCCTGTCCAGCCACTTCAAGCCCGAGAGGACAGGCCTTCCACTTTGGAGGGTGTAAGAGAAAGCATGCAAAAAGGGCTTGTCCCAGGACAGCTGCAGTGCCCCGTGCCCAGCGGTGCCCAGACAGGCTACAGCACAGGACGCTGGATGGGCCACGAGCTCACCGCTGGCACGTGCCAGTGAGCAGTGGTCCTCCCAGCACAGGCCGGCTGCGTTGCTTCCTTTAACAACTGAACTGATTAGAAGGAAGCTTCGACTTGATTAGTGATTATTGTCTTAGTGCAGCCGTGGCTCGAAGCCTGCTCATTTTGGGGAGGGATGAGAGTTTTTGAAAAAGCACTAGCAGGCATCTCGCTGCCTGAGTGAAATGCAGGCTCGTCTCAGGCCTTCTCCACATCTGGTCTTTCTCTGTTTTGTTTCCAAATTGGTGCTGGCCTTTCCCCGGGAGAGGACTGGGCAGGGAGGGCAGAGCGGGGCTCCTGGCCGACATCCCTGCCCAGTGCAATGACACGCAAGCGCGTGCATCTGGAAGCGTGCCCGTCGGCCGACTCCAGAGTTCTGAGAGCCAGACGCCTGCATCTGCACCAAGACCCCTCCCCACCCGCAATCCCCCCGCAAATGCCATACACGCTGAGCCCAAGCCCTTCGACAAGCGCCACACTCACCTGGGCTCAAGATCTGAACCACTCGCCACCCACAGGGCCTTGGAAGAGCTGCAGTTGCAAGCATCTTCATCAGCCTGTTAGCTGCTGGGACTTCTCTGTGCTTCAGTCTCCTCATTTGTAAAATGGGAATAATGGTACCCCCTTCACACGCTTCTCAAAGCATTGGAATGAAATAACATACAGAGGCCAGGGCCGTGGCTCACTAGGCTAATCCTCTGCCTTGCGGCGCCGGCACACCAGGTTCTAGTCCCGGTCGGGGCGCCGGATTCTGTCCAGGTTGCCCCTCTTCCAGGCCAGCTCTCTACTGTGGCCAGGGAGTGCAGTGGAGGATGGCTCAAGTACTTGGGCCCTGCACCCCATGGGAGACCAGGATAAATACCTGGCTTCTGCCATCGGATCAGCGCGGTGCGCCGGCCGCAGCGCACTGGCCACGGCGGCCATTGGAGGGTGAACCAACGGCAAAGGAAGACCTTTCTCTCTCTCTCTCTCACTGTCCACTCTACCTGTCAAAAAAAAAAAAAAAAAAGAAGAAGAAGAAAAAGAAAAAGAAAGAAAAGAAATTACATACAGAAGGCACTTAGCATTGTACTTGGCATAGGGACAGTGCATACACTGGATCTGTGTGGCCTTGGGCGAACCTTGCGCATCTCTGGACCTCAGTTCCCTTGGGAGATTTTTGTGACAATTGAGCAAGATAAAGGGTGTGAAAGTCCTGCACAGTGGGGCTGGTGGGGAGAGAGAGAGAGAGGGAGTTATCCCATGCACTGGTTTTCTCCTCAAATGCCCACAGAGGCCCCCTTCTGGAGCTGAAGTTGGGAGCCTAGGACTCAATCCAGGTGTCCCACATGGGTGCAAGGAACCCGATCCCCCAAGCTCTCACCATGCCTCCCTGAGTCTGTATCAATAGGAAGCTGGGGTCAGGAGCAGAACTGGGCATTGAACCTTGGCATTCTAATACAGGATGCAGGCATCTTCTTAAATTTTAATTTTATTTGAAAGGCATGGGGAGGGGGAGATTTTTATTGACGGGTTCACTTTTCTCATACCCATAACAGCCATGGCTGGGCCAGGCTGAAACCAGCAGCCTGGAACTCAATCCACTTCTCCAGTGTGGGTGGTAAGGACCCAAGTAACTGAGCCATCATCTGCTGCCTCCCAGGGTGCACATTGACAGGAAACTACTCAGAAGCAGAGCTGGGACGCAAAGCCTCACAGGTGCCAAACACCTGCCCCAGACCAGGGAATCTTAATCAGCATCTTAATGCCTGCCCTGAGCCCATGGCGCTTCTAGAAAGGCTCCAGGAGCTTGGAGCACGTGTGCCCCTCAAAGCTGCCTTCTTGATGCTGTGTGGGGCTGCATTTTCTGTGTCCTCGTTCATCTCTTTTCTTTGGGCTCTGCATTCGGGGTTGTGTGCTCATCTGAAATCTGGCTTCATCCCTGTATCTCAGCATCCTTGCTTGTAGCAATCTGCATTTGCCCAGTGCTCAGCGGCGTCCGGCACTGAGGAGATGCTGCCTAAACACGGGGGTCCTGCAAAAAGTTTGTGGGGAATGGAATTAGAACATAAGTTTGTGCAAGAAACATTTGAAACCCTTGCATGGTTTTTTCACAATACACATTTTCCACAATTGTTTCTGAAGGCCCCTCATATGCATGGATCTCAAACTTCTGCACCCAAATAAACTTACCTTTCCATTTTCCCATAAAGCTTTCGAGGTGTCCCTATTTGATGCCCAGGGATAATCTAACCCCAAACCTTCCTTTCCTTTTGTCAGACTCCTATGAGGAGAGTGTACCTGGCACGCTTTGTGTAGTGGCTAGAGGCGGGGTCCCCACCTCTGGTCCCATAGTGTACACGTCCCTAGGATGGGCCCAGAGTTATTCCCCAGGCTTCTAAAGACACTCAGCTGTACCTCCTGCACCCCAAGCACCTTTCTTCTCTCTCTTTCCTTCTTCTCTTGCTGTGCTGTCCATTGTCTCTCGCTCTTGCGTGTTTTCCTTTCTTCTAGTTCTCGCTGTTTGCTGTGGCCTCACGACCTTTGGCCTGTCCCCAGCCTCGATTCAAATGCTGGCTGGGGGTTAGGTCATCACCTTCAAGCCTCAGTTTCCCTATCTGTAGAAATAAATACAGCAGGGGCTGGCACTGTGTCATGGTGGGTAAAGCTGTTTCCTGCAGTGCCAGCATCCCATATTAGCACTGGTTCAATTCCTGGCTGTTCCACTTCCGATACAGTTTCCTGCTAAAGTGCCTGGGATAGCAGTAGAAGATGGCTTGGGCCCCTGCACCCATATGGGAGACTAGGAAGAATCTCTTGAGTCCGGGCTTCCATCTGGCCTGGCTCCAGCCATTGTAGCCATCTGGGGAGTGAACCAGAGGATGGAAGATCTCTCTCTCTCTCTGCCTCTCTCTGTAACTGCCTTTCAAATAAAATAGCTACATCTTTTTTTAAAAAAAAAAGAAAGAAATACAATGAATTGTCTGTATCCACAGGTGCCACATCTGCAAATTCAACCTAATGCAGATAATATTGCAAAAAAATTGTGTCTATACTGAACACGTGCAGGCTTTCTTCTTATCATTATTCCCCAGACAATACAGCATAACAACTATTTACATGGGATTTACATGTGTATTAGGTATTGTACTCAGCTATAGATGATTTGAAGTATACAGGGGGTTGCAGAGGTTATATGCAAATGCCGTGCATTTTCTATAAGGGATTTGAGCACCCGTGGATTTCGGTCTTCAAGGGGCGGGGGGGCAATGTTCTGCAATCTGCCCCCCCTCCAGATGCTGAGGGCGCCTGTATTCCAAGGGCTGTAGTGGGGAATCAGTGCAGCAGTGAGGCAGAGTGCCTCGTCCGTGCCAAAGCTCTTCCTCTCCACCATGGTCTGCCCCTTGGGAAAGAGCTGGCTCCTTTCCCAAGTCTGCCTGTGAAGGTGCCCTTTCTTCTTCGCCCTTCCCAGGGGACTCTGTTCTGCCAGTCCGGTCACCTCACCCTAGGGATGCCCGAGAGTCCAGAGGCTGGCCATGTTGGATTTGTCCGCACATTCCTGGCAGCCGGGCAGCTGATTTATCTCCTGATGCACTCTTTGCCATCTGTTTTTATATTGCTTTCAGCACAAGATAAGTGGCTCCCATACAGCGCTGAGCTTCAGAGATTGCAAAGTTCATGAGTTTGCAGAATTTATGATAAGGCAGAGAATTGTCTTAGTGCATCATTCATGTGCGCAAGGTCCAGAACGAAACGCCGCTGCTTCCAGATGTTTCCTCCCCTTCTCCCATCCCCCCTCAGGGGGTGGGGATGGTCAGCCCGCATGCCTGCTCTCCAGCCCGGGCGTGGTGAGGGCTTCTGCTCCCGACTAGCGTCTGCAGTGACAACGCCGGGTGCGTCCCTCTGCAGCCGGAGGGAGGGAGGAAGACGGGAGAGGCAGTGGGTCACCGATGGCAGTGCTCTGTGTCTTCTGGGGGTGATTGGCAGGCATCTGGGGTGCTGGGCACCAGTCTAGGAGGGGGTAACAGCAAAAACCATTGCCCAGCGTTTCACTCAAGGATTTTGTTTGTTAAAATATCTCACCAACTAGAGTGAAATGTCAAATTATAAATCTGCAGCCAAAAGCCCACACAATTGTTCAAAGTGTACTTCTCTACCTGACTACTCTCTGTGTTTTGGAACTTAACTGTGTCGCCTCCCTTCGTCCGTTCATGGCCCCTGGAATGGTGTGACCAGATGTCCAGGCTCTGCAGTGAGATGATTCTGAATTGGGATCTTAACCCCTTCATTTACCTGCTGGTGTTTAACTAACACAAGTTATTTTTGTTAAAGATTTATTTATTTATTTGGAAGTCAGAGTTATACACAGAAGGAGAGACAGAGTGAGAGAGAGAGTCTTCCATCTGCTGGTTCACTCCCCAACTGTCTGTGATGGCAGTAGCTGTGCCGATCTAAAGCCAGGACCCGGGAGCTTCCTCCGGGTCTCCCATGAGGGTACAGTGGCCCAAGGACTTGGGCCATCTTCTACTGCTTTCCCAGGCCATAGCAGAGAGCTGGATTGAAAGTGGAGCAGCCAGGACTCGAACAGGAGCCCTTATGGAATCCCGGCACTGCAGGTGGCAGCTTTACCCGCCAAGCCACAGCGCCGGTCCCAGCACAAGTTATTTAATGAGTATAAGTCTCAAGCTTTCTCTCTGAAAAACAGAACCAATAATAGCATCTACCTGGTAGATTACTAAGGACTAAAAAGACTCTGTGTATAAAGAGCACACATCACCCCTGAAAACAGAAAACCCAAAGAAAAAACAGAAAACCTATTGTCACCAGGCCCGCGGGCACATCGGCTTGAGTGGCAAGGCCCAGCTGACAGAGTTTCAGTCAATGGGCGTAGGAGAGAGAACAGAGACTCAGCAGAGGTGTCTGCGAGGCGCCTTATGCTCTGTAGAAGGGGAGCCTGGCTTTCAGGTGCAAGGTTAGCGATGGCTTTGGAGGAGGTGGCCATGCGCAGAGAATGTCCAGGTGAAGAGGGTGGGCGAGAGCCTCCTAAGGAGAGATGCCATGTGTGGTGTCTCAGAGCAGCACAGCCCGTGACTGGCTCTGGAGCTGTGCGTGGAGGGTAAGGGCTGGACCGAAGAGACCGTGTGGTACCTGTGCAAACTGAGGTGCAGGAAATGCAAGGTCAGCTTCATGCTCCATGCTGAGACACTTGCACTCAATGCACGGCACAGCAGCGGGATTCACTCGCGTAAGGTCCGCTGCCGTGGGTTCAGCGCTTCCTGTGTGCTAGGTATGGGATTACATACTCTGCATATATTATTCTCTCATTTATGGGAGAGGTCTTCGACAAGTTAGTGGAAAATGCATAATAAGAAAAGACTATGCACAGGGTGGGCATTTGCTCTCGCTGCTAAGATGCCAGCTAGATTGTGCACATCTCATATGGGGGGGGGGTGTTGGAGTCCCAGCTCTCCTCCTGATTCCAGCTTCCTGTTGATGTGCACCTTGGCAAGGACTTACGTGGTGGCTCAAGTAATTGGGTCCCTGTAACTCATGGGAGAGACCTGGAATGAATTCCCAGCTCCCAGTTTCAGCCTAGCCCAGCCCCAGCCTCTGCGGGTATTTGGGAAGTGATACAACAGATGCGAGCTTTCTCCCTGTGGCTGTCTCTGTGCTTGCAAATAAATAAATTTATAAATAAATAAATTCATTTGAAAAATATTTTTTAAAACTGTGGATGCATTTACTTCAAAATTTTTTATACCAAAATAAGCTTATTTTTTAGTTCTCTTTTTCATGAAAGTTTTTGGAATACCATACGTCTCAGCAATTCCAGAATGTAGATTTGATTATGCCCACTTTACAGATGCAAATGTTGAGATTAAACCACTTGCTTAAAATTGTACAAGTGCTGCAGCTTGGATTTCTATAAAGGTCTCTGTGATATGAAAGCCCTTCTGTGCCACTGCCACCCCATAACTGTGTTGATCTGCTCCTTCAAGACAGTAAGCATCTGAATGCTACATCACAGGATTGGTGGACATGGCTAATCAATCACAGCCACACTGGAGAGGAATGGCTGGGATGGAGAAGACATTGTGTGCAGACTGGCATGTTCTGTATGCTGATTTAGTGAGCCTTAGCTCAGCAAGTGGTTGGCAACAGTGGGGACGAGCCCAAGTTGAAGTGGCAGACGTTTCAACGGAGAAGTAGAGTTATTTGCAAGCTCTAGGGAACAAGCAAGGGGGCTGCAGGAGCTCCCAGGCCCACCACCCTTTGAGGTGTTGAATGAAAGAGCTGTTCTGAAACTTACATGTCATGTGTAGGCTTTGCTGTTGGGCAGAAGGCACTCACGTCTCTGTCCCAGACTTCTGCCCATGTGGTTAGGCTGTTCGGTCCTCAGCTGGTTTCTTGGGCTCAAAGCAATCTGATTGTGTCACTCGGCCCCAGGGCTCATGCGTACCCCTTCTCCAGTGGGCCTGCACACAGGGCACCTTTGCCTTGCGGACAGAGGGTGATAGGCTGCGACAAAGTCCTGGGACACATCTGGAGCCAGGAAAGGGAGACGGAAAGAGACAAGCAACCAGAAGAGGCATTTGTGGACAGGCCAGAGGCACGGTCCACTGGTCATGCTTCCATGTGTGTCTCGAAGTAGCAAGCACACGGAGAGGTCCAAGCTGCTTGGCCCTGTGGCCCAGAATCCAGGAGCCCTGGAGGGGTAGAGGAGGAACAGAGGCTGAGACCACGCTGCCAGGGAGAGCCCAAGTCATGCTGGCCTGGAAATCCACGGACCCGTGTCCAGCGCTGAAACAGCCGTTATCGTCATCATGCACCTTCCGGGGATCTTCTTGGTGCTACCGTGTTCTAGGAAGAGACACTCAAGGAGTCTCTGTGCGAACTCATCAAGCAGGGTCCCCACCAGGGTGACTCACCCGAGCAAAAGCCTTGAGAGTGTGCGCGTGTGTGATAGGTGAAGGGTGGAGAGAGAGTGCCCTGGTGGCCCAGCCCTATAGGCGAGGGGGCGCGGATGCTCAGTGAACACGGGCGCTGGCCCCTGCACGCCCTTTCTCACTCAGTCCTCATACAGTCTCTCCTCTCAGAGAGATTCAAGGACTTAGCCAAAGCCACATGAATTGTAAGAGGCAGAGGCGTAATTGGAACCCAGGTGTGTCCCACTCTGAAGTTCACATTCTTAACCACTGGCTGTGGATTTTGAATGTCTCAGTTGGTCTAAGCGGCAACATAAGTCTCCCATCAGCATTCATTAATATTTCCCAGAGGTATTTACATTTTAATGGTGACCTCTTGAAAAGAGAAAATCCATCATCACTCAAATGGCAGAAGTTTGGCTTCTCAATAGGATTTTCCAATTAGGTTTAATTGTTTGTATTTTTTAAAGATTTATTTATTTGTTTTAAAGGCAGTGTTACAGAGAGAGGAAGAGACAGAGAGAGTGAGTTTTCCATCCGCTGGTTCACTCCCCAAATGGCCACAAAGGCTGGAGCTGGGCTGGTCTGAAGCCAGGAGCCAGGAGCTTCCTCCAGGTCTTCTACGTGAGTTTAGGGGCCTGAAGACTTGGTCTATCTTCTTGTGCTTTCCCAAGAGCCTTAGCAGGGAGCTGGATTGGCAGTGGAGCAGCCAGGACATATATTGGCACCCATATGAGATGCCGGCGCCAAAGGCAGTGGCTTTTCCCGCTGTGCCACGGCTGGCCCCTTGTTTTTGTTTTTATTTGAGACCTGTGAAGTCTGTACACTCACATGTAATAATATGCAGGTGTCATCACATCCCGTTTTCAGATGAGGAAGATGAGACTCAGGTCACTTAATTCTGAGGCAGCAGCTGGTTCCAAATACGGATTCCGGAGTGTTGGCTTGCGCACAGACCCCGTCTCTCTTCCTGGCTGGTCGGTGACTTTGGGTGTGGATTTAACCTCTATCTCAGTCACCTGTTCTGCACTGAAAGTTAAAAGCAGAACTTACCTCGCGATTAGTTCAGAGAGTTCAGGGACTTCCTCCATGTTAAGACCTTTCAGCAGTGCCTGGCGAAATAAAAATAATTGACTATCAATCGTTACTGTCTCCAAGTGACGACAGCTAGGATCCAAACCTACTTCGCCTCAGACTCTTTGCACAAGATCGTCTACTGAGCGTCTTTCATATGTCAGGTACCACTCTTGGTCGCTATGGGGTAGATAACATGAATAAGAGGCAGGTGTGGCCTGCAGGAGGCTCAGGGCACGTCGGGCAACTAGACTGTAAAAACTGTTTACTTACATTGTGCAAACTCCAAATAAGGTAAATGATGACAGGAGGGAGGTAGAGATGAAAGGCTTCAAGAGCTCAGACGAGGGTGAGATGATTTTGACTTCGGGGTAAGCAGAAGAGGATTCGTGGAGGAATTTGGATGTGGGCAGGACTTTAAGAACAACTTAGAGTGTTGTGGCTAAAGGCAATGGCATGAAAAAAAAATAGAAACATGAGAAAGTGAAGACAAGCTTGGGGGAAAGGTTGGGTTTGTGGCCAGTGGGGTGAGGGAGTCGCATGAGCAGTCCTCTTGGGGCTGGCTGTGGGGGCAGGAATGCTGGAGGAAGGAGTTTGTTTAACAAGGCAGGCTTCAGGGTGGCTGCCTGTGGCCCAAGAGTGCCGGGCCAGGGGACTGCATGGAGCTGAGCCCCCAGCCTCCTCTCTGTCAGGTGCATCGTCCACCCATAGGACGACACCTTTCCTAGTTTCCATGGAGGCTCCCTGGGCCCTGTCAGCCTGGTCACCAGTTTGTCCCTAGATGAGATTTGCTGACCACTGCCACTGATGGCCTCACCTTCCTTGTAGTTGGCTTGGTGGTTTCTTTCCCTTTGGAACTTTGAAGGAGTTAAAAGGTTTCTCTCTTAAAAACTATGCCCCATCCACGAACAGAGCGTTCTCCCTCCCGTCCTATAACCATAAATGACAGCTCTGTCCCCAGCTGCCCAGGGTCATTTCCATACAAGCTGGCATTGCTGATGAGCCCCAGGACGTCTCAGTGTCACAGCAGGAGGAGGCGCAGGGTCACCTCCCCGAGGCCCCAGCTTATGTTGCTCCCAGTGCCCGTGTCTGCTCTGACCCCAGGGCTGGCCTTGCCCCCAGGGGGTCAAACAGAAACATGGCGCCTGGGCTGCCATCTCCCAGGGAGCCTGGCTCTCTCAAATTGAGTTACTCACTGTTCCTAACTTTGCCGTCATCACTTCCTCTGCAGCCTATTAAAACTCTATCCCTGACTAATGTAGCTGAACACTCGGCTCCCACCCGGTTCTCTGCCAGTAGCATCTGTACAAAAAAAAATCAGCTTTGTCAGGGAGACTTCTCTTTCCCTCTCCTCTCCAAGAGTCTACCCGGTAATTGCCCTCCCCAAACATTCCGGAAAGCTCCCCGTGCCCTTGAGCTGTCCTCAGCCTGGCTTCTAGAACTCCAGGGCAGGTCGCTTGTCTAGACCTGGCAGGTGGCAAGGTCCTCCCCTCGCCCAGCTGCTGTCCCCACCAGTCCATATGGGTAAACAATATGCTTCCTGTAGAAGCCCTGGTTGCTTCCATCCACCATAGCACACCTGGTATGCAGCCCTGCCTGACAGTGTGCAGGGGTGAGACCGAGACAAATCAGACAGTTTGTTGACACATTCAGCAGGTGTGGTCTGGCCCTGGTTCAGGTTGACTGGATTCGGGTGTGTGTTCAACATGTTTTCCATGTGCAGCCTTGACTTCATGTCTCTCTGTGTGTGTCTCGCACTCTCTCTCTCTCTCACACACATACACAGAGCTATTGGAAGGCTAGACAGAGCCACAGGGTTTCAAAGCAAGCAGGCAGGAGGCCCCCTTGTATATGCCTCATCTGCTATCTATGCTGTTGTCTTTGATTTTCTTGAATTCTGTGCTAGTGACTGCTGGGGATGTTGGCCACAGACCCTAAGGAAAAAGATCAGAGGTAGATCAGGAGCAACCTAGGTTGGATAGGATGGAGGCATTTTGCAGAGAACATGAAAATATTGCTTCCTTTTGCAGAGTACTTTTCTGTTTTTTTTTTTTTCTGTTGTTGTTGTTAAATATGTCTCATCTAAAGATAGAGGCTGACTAATGTCCACCGCAGGAAACAGGAACAAGCAAATTTGTCAATTAGCATCCTGTTTGTGCTTCTGTTGTCCAGGTCAATCATTTCACTAATTAGTTAATTCATTCATTCATTGATTTATTCACTTATTCATTCAACAACTTTATTTTTAAAAAATTATATTTTTTCTGATGATAGTAATAATGCATATTCATTGCAGAAATTTAGAAAATCCATGAAAGTACAAACAAGGAAATGAAAATCACCTCCTTTTCTCTCTATGCAAAGCTAATGACTGCCTAATATTCTGGTGCTTTTTCTCTCATCATCAAACCCCAGACCAGGCTCAGTCCCTCAGGCTGTTCCTGCTTGCTTCCCCCTGAGCAAGAGTCACCGTTTCAGCCCCTCCCTTCAAAGCAGCTCGACCTCCTGGGAAGATTTCACTGGCATTTTCAGGGGGAGGCAGAGGACAAGGGTACAGCGCACTGTGCCCAGCAAACATTGATAAACAGTCTCCATTAGACACTGGTGCCTTGTCGTGCCAGTGATTGCCAGCTGCCTCAGCTCCATGCCTGTCATGATGCCCAGAGTCCAGCCTCTCTTCCCTCTGCATCTCCTCACTCAGTGAGCAGAGGCCCCATCCTAGCATTCCCAGTCTTGGCAAGCCAGAAGGAGCTCGTAGGAAACATGTGTTTTTTCCTTATTACAGATAATTATTCTCATGTCATCGAGCCATGGATGTATGTGCACACACATTCCCTATGCATTTTATTAGACTACGATTCTGTTGAACCTGACTTTCCCCTCTCATATGATGCATGTTATTTCCCCTGCAATGAACTGGTCTTTAAAGATATGACTTTTACATTTCATGATATGGTATACTGCAACACATTTGACTTTTGCTCTATATTGGACATTTTGCTCAGCAGATCTTATTCTACATAAGACTGTAAAATAAACAACTTATACATTACCGATTAATTTCTTTGTGAATATCTCCAGTTGAATTTTAGGTTACATTTGTACACTTAAAATCTCAGGGCTGAATTGAGTGAACATTTTCAAATTTCGCACAAACTTTCCTCAAGAGAAGTAGTAGCATGAAACATTTATTGAGCACTTATTGGGTACCAGGCACTATAGTAGCTGCTGGCGATTTGAAAATATGTCAGACATGTTTTCTGGTATTGAGGGGCTTGTAGCGGAGTATTTCCGTTGACTAAATGGTAGGCTCCTGTTTCTCCCTGCGGAATGTCTGTTTGAATTTGCACTCAGTGATCTGGTTGAGAAGCTGCTGGGTCTGATTCTGAATTTACTTGTTAACTACATCTGTATCTCACACACACACACACACACACGCACGCACACATGCGCGCCTCCATGCACATAAACTTCCTAATTCTTAGAGTAAACCCAAAGCTTCTGTATACAATATATTTGCCAGCCAATAAAACATGTAGACATATAAAAGTCTTCTATTTTCATCCCCAAATTGCGTATTTTGGAGAAAAAGGTAAACACTTTTTATTTATGGCTTGAAATTTATATTAATTTTGTCTTAAAGAGGAAGCAGCTGGTTTCATTTGTACAGATGTTGTGTGCTGAAACCTTGCAGAGAATTCTGAATCCTGGCTCTGCAAGACCAGTCTACCAAGAGTACATGAAATCTGTGTCTTGCTGGGAGATTTTCTGCTGCCTCACTCCACCAGGTTGTACACTGTGCCTGGATACACTTCCTGTTTAGACCATACGTAAGTATTTCTTAACATTCTTATTTAGATCCTCTAGGAGTATTTCTAACATCCTGACTGTGGGGAAATTAGGCACAGGAGGCAATTCAAAGATGATGCCTGCAGGGAAATTAGGCACACGTGGCAACTCAAAGATGGCGCCCAAAGGAAGTAAGGTGGGTGGTACCCAAAGTCGTTTACCACCAAAGCTGATTGGCCGCGCAGCATCAGGGGAGGTGACAACTGATGATGAGTGTACAGACATATGGCTGGTCCTATAAAAAGTCACCCTGTAAACTGACCTTTTAAGTAACTGGTTCATCCTTATGCCCTGCCCCAGTAATCCTGCGGTTTTGTGCTTCAAAAGGCTTTGCTACACGTGCAATATACCAAGTTCTTGCTTGCTTGACTTGACTCCCCGCTGCGTCTGACTGTATCCAGGATCGGGAGGCTGGGGAATGGGCAAGCGGTGCACTTAGCTTTCTTCAGACCCAGTCCATCCTCATTCGGGTGGACTAAGACCCAGCACCTGACAGCAATGAAATAGCGTAAGCCGTGAACTGGGGTGGCATGTGTTGTGGAAGGTTGTGTTTTTAGCATCAAATAGTCACAGGAATTCTACATCTCTGACCCCAGGGAGCCACTCCTGGCCACGTGACCAATGAAATGTTAATGACATCAGCTGCTTCCAAGCAGAGGCCTTGAGAGCCACCATTTGGCTCTCCCTTTCACTCTTTACTTGCAGAACGTCATGTTCCTTAGAATGTGCTGCTTTTGCCCCAGTCGCACCCCACATCCGTAGCATGTGGGCGAGGTACACACCCCTGGTGGAGAAGCCACTAAGATGAGGAGATCACCTGCTTCCACAGTTTAACACAGCAGAAGGAGACTGTCGCATAGTCTAAGAAGGAGCTACAGTGATATGACAGGACGCTTGTTCTGTCCTTAATCCCATTCATTAATTTACATCTGCAGCATGTGGCTTTCCATTAATAATATCAGCACAAGGGGCTGAAATATAATTTTTGGATAATCTTTCTGGAAGGTGAGATAGGAAAAAATGCATTTTACACACCAGCACATTGCTTATTTTCTGCAAATACTAAGACTGTATTTTACATTGATGTTCAAAAATTTCCAGCTCTTATCTCCAGCATCAAGTGATTACTTGAGTTGACTTCGAGGTAAAACACAGGGATATATTTCAATTTTGATTCAATCAGACAAAAAGAAAAAAATATTAAGATCTTTCAAATCCCCACCTGTGCCTTGCTCATCTCATCTATTTGTCAGCTCCCTGTGAGGACTTCCACAGCCCCTCCTCCCTCCGGGAAGGGCTGGCTGGGTTTCCCTCTGCAATTCTTTTCTATTTTGACCATGCCTTTAACAAAAGGAATAATACCAGTATGGATATGAGTTTCTGTCATAACGGGTGGCTCAGTTGTTGAGAGCAAAGACTGTCTTATCCAACACTTCATGCATACTGTAGATGCATTCCTTTCTCCAACTCCTTGATCACCCAACAAATATTTAATGAGCAATTACAAGGTGTGCAATAGTGTTCTGAAGGTCTGACAATCCAGTGTTGAACAAAGCAGATAGGGATCCTGTCCTTCTTGAGGAGACAGGAAACGAACAATCCAGGGGAAAAATATTCAAGAAAATAGTTTCATGCTATGAAGAAAACGAAAGGACAGAGTGAACTAATGCTGGATTTGTAGATGCAAAGTTAGATGGGAGCGTTGGGTGAGGCCTCCAGGAGGGGTGGAGTTTATGCTGAGTCCTGTAGTTCACAAAGGAGCTGAACTTGGGGAAAACAGCACAGCCAGAAGAAAAAGGAAGCACGAAGTCTCCAGGATGAGACGGATCTTGGCTCTCATCTTCTTCAAGGGGCTGGAAACAAATCCAGTCATTCCTGGTAGACCTGGGGAGGAGTTGGAAGAACCAAGGGGCCCTGGAGAGATGACAGGTGCTTACAGGACATGGCTAAGGAGGTAGAGGCCATGATGAGTTTCTTTTCTTTTTCTTTTTTTTTTTTTTTTTTTGACAGGCAGAGTGGACAGAGAGAGAGAGAGAGAGAAAGGTCTTCCTTTGCCGTTGGTTCACCCTCCAATGGCTGCTGCGGCCGGCGCGCTGTGGCCTGCACACCACGCCAATCCGAAGCCAGGAGCCAGGTGCTTCTCCTGGTCTCCCATGGGGTGCAGGGCCCAAGCACTTGGGCCATCCTCCACTGCACTCCCTGGCCACAGCAGAGAGCTGGCCTGGAAGAGGGGCAACCGGGACAGAATCCGGCGCCCTGACTGGTACTAGAACCCGGTGTGCCGGCGCCGCAAGGTGGAGGATTAGCCTATTGAGCAGCGGCGCCGGCACATGATGAGTTTTAAGTAGCAAAAGAACATGGTCCTATGTATGTCTGAAAAGTGTTTTTCTTGTACAGGGTATGGATGAGTTTGGAGGGGAGCAAACTACTGTAGTTCTCTACAGAAAGCATGAGTAAAGCCTAGATCATGGGGGTGGCAGTGAACGAGGAAGGGATAGGTTTTTGGATACATTTCAAAACAGAAACGAGAATTGCTAACAGGTTGAGTGGTAAGGGCGGGGGACAGGTAAAATCAGTGATGTGCACAATTTGGCTTAAGTTAATGTGTTTGGAGGGCTGTTTACTAATATGGACTCAGCTGGGAAAAGGCCAGTATTTTGGTGCGGAGGAGGTAAGAATTCTATTTTGGATATATTTGGTTGAGATGCTTGGGAGATAAGTAAGAGGTGGGACTGCAGTGTAGGCAGCAAGATTTACATGCCTGTAGGTGAGAGGAGAGCTTTGGGTTGAGATAAAGGGTTTGGAGTTGTCAGCATAGAGATGTTATTTAAAGCCATGAGAACGCATTGCATTGCCTGGGGAGAAAAACCCAATAAATGTTTACTGGATGTGTTAATGGAGCCAAGAGAAGGTGGAGGGTTGATGATTCCCTAATTGAATGTGCCAATGTCTGGGGAACGGACGTGACAGTGGCAAGGGAGGGGAGAATGGACTTGATCTGAGTTTGTGAGCTGGAGGCTCTAGCCTCTTGTTTAGCCAGAGATTGCCAGGGAAGCCTCCCAGATGGGAGAGTGCACCAGGGAGAATCCCAGGCACAGAAACATGTAGGTCTCATCAGGTTCGTGGGAGGCTAAATATTAGAATGAATAAGCTGCCTGGGTAGACCATGTAGAGCAAGAGGAGAGGGAAGGAGAGCTAGGGTGGAGATGTGGGGTAGGTGATGTTCACGTGGGTGAAGGGAGAGCATCCAAGAGGGACCTCAGAAGAGCTGGTGGAACCTTGCGGCGCCGGCACACCGGGTTCTAGTCCCGGTTGGGGCGCCGGATTCTGTCCCGGTTGCCCCTCTTCCAGGCCAGCTCTCTGCTATGGCCAGGGAGTGCAGTGGAGGATGGCCCAGGTGCTTGGGCCCTGCACCCCATGGGAGACCAGGAAAAGCACCTGGATCCTGGCTCCTGCCATCGGATCAGCGCGGTGCGCCGGCTGCAGCGGCGGCCATTGGAGGGTGAACTAACGGCAAAGGAAGACCTTTCCCTCTCTCTCTCTCTCACTGTCCACTCTGCCTGTCAAAAATTAAAAAAAAAAAAAAAAGAAGAGCTGGTGGAAGATGGCTGGAGAAATAGGGGTGGTGGCATCAGGAAGGACATTTTTGCAATGATTCAGTGGGGGATCAGGGCATCGGATTTGGTGAATTCAAACTGCTTTTTCAGAGTAGTCTCAGAGCTGGGCTAGGAGCAACTTACTGAAAAGTGGACGAGTAGGTGAGCGGAAAGAAAGGGTGTGGCCTCTTCCAAGAGCTCCCCTGCAGGTAGGACAAAGATGGTTGGGGTGAAGGGGGGGAATCTGTAAGAATATGTTGTTCCCTAAGAAGGAGGAAAGGGGCTGCTGGCATTGATTGATTGAGAATAGGTGCGGTAGGCAGAACACACTTGTTACATTAATAGCTGGCACCAGACTTCCTCCTAGGGAGAGGACCAACTTGGTTTAGGAAAATAGTACAACAGGGGTTTTTGGATGTGAGAGATGAGGCCCCAGGCCAGCTCTATGGGAAGACATAGCAAAATAAGGAAGGAACCAAACTGCTCTACATGGGAAACAGGAACTTGGGGACAGAGTGAGCCGAGAGAGGAGGGAGGATTGTAAGAGAGTAAAGGCGGAAGGGCAGAGGGCAGCACTCTGGGCATAGTGGGTGAAGCCACTGCCTGCAGTGCCGGCATCCCATGAGTGCCTATTTGTGTCCCAGCTGCTCCACTTCGGGTCCAGCTCCCTGCTAATGACCTGGGAAGGTAGCAGAGGATGGACCAAGTGCTTGGGCCCCTGAAATGATGTGGAAAACCTGGAAGAAGCTCCTGGCTCCTGGCTTTGGTCTGGCCCAGCTCTGGCCGTTGCAGCTATTTGGGGAGTGGACCAGTGGATGCAAGATCTCTGTATCTCTTCCTCTCTCTGTATAACTCCACCTTTCAAATAAATAAATCTTAAAAAAAAAAACACAGAAGAAAGGAGAGAGTGGAGAGACAGGGTGGCTGGAAGCAGCTACAGAGGGACCCTTGTCCTTAAATGAAGGCCATTTACAAATGTGAGACTGAGATCATAACCAGTTGAGGCTGCTCAGCAAGCCCCGGCACAAACTCTCTTTGTCTGTCCCCCTGCATATCAGTAAATTCTGCACCTACAATCTCACCACCACATCTGGGGGCAAATGATGGGGAACCCAGTGCCAATTTGTGTGGAGTGGAAAAAGGTTCATTATCTTTAGTTAACAAAAAAGCCCCAAACTAAACTCATGCAGAGACAAGCAGCAAGAGCATAAATCCCTCCTCTAGGAGCCTTCAGAGAGCCTGGCTGCTGTCCTCCCATGAGGTTGGGGGTGCAGGGCAGGCCAGTGGACTCTGCCTCTCGGAGGCCAGGCTGTCTCTAATGGACGCAGGAGTCGTCTACCTATCTCGGGGCAGGATGTAGCTTGGAACAGTCTGGAACAGCTGTCATCTTGTTTATCCTGCAGAATGACGCCGAGAGGTAAAAATTGGAGTACTCTCTCTTATTTTCAGAGCAGCCAAGTGTGCCTAAGAGAGGCTGAGTAACTTGTCCAAGGTCACACAGCTTGTAGAGGTGAAGGAATAATTCAAACTCAGATTTCTCTGACCCCGATGCTCTTCTTCGTTGTTCAAAGTGATCCTACTCATAGACAGAGCTCAGAGGAGGAGTGGTGGGAGAAAGACTTGAGATAGTAACTGACTGCACAAAAGGAATCAGAAGGGAAGGGGAGGGAAGAAAGGCAGAAGGAGACAGGGGGAGAGTGAGGAGAAGGAGAAGAGTGGGCGCAGGCATTTGATGAAGTGAAGTCACTTCCCTATCCTTCTCCACCCCTACCTACCTCCCATCTGCTTGGGAGATTCGGAGACTGGCACCATGCTGCTGGGGGGAAAAAAAAGAATGAGCGCAATTAGTGAGCTCTCCCGGCTCTGTTTGGTTTGGGATGGCCAGCCCCTTGCAGCGTGGTTGCGTTCTCTGCAGCTGAGCAGATATGAGCAATGCTAATTCTATAATTGGGTCCACCACCCTGGGTGCCTGAGAACCATTAGGTGCCAAACAACAGGGTTCCCGTGGAAACAGTCTTTCCTTGAAGCTAGCCGTGCCCATGCGTCAGCCCTTAGGCCTTGGCGTGCTTCAGATAGGCTTAAGCTGTACACCCAGTGTTTCACAGCGGGCTCCCAGGCTCCCTTAGCACTGTGTCTGCCCAGGATCACTCAGATCATGCTCTGGCTTCCTTGTGCTAAATGATGGTTCCCCCTCCCGTCTCTGCCCCCCTGTGCCTGCTTGTGAAAACAGGGCCTTGATTCATAAATCTGCTGCCTCTTGCTCTTTGCTACAGTTTTAGGCCTTCGTGGTCTAGATGTGATGGTTGTGTTGTTTGCCAGGGCTCTGGCAATGGGACCATGGGGTACTGTGCAGAACTCGGCAATGTAGGCTGAAAACCCGGCTCATCCACTAAAGAGCTGGGAAAGGCATCAGCTTTCTTTGAGCCTTAGGTTCTCCATAGGCAGAGGGAGAGGTTGAGCTAGATGGGGGCAGATGGTTAGTCCTCTCCCCAGCCCATGGCTGATCTGCCTGGAATCCTCACTGCAGCACTGTTAGGGGGTGGGTTTTAACATCATGGCGGGGGGGCACTACTATTTCCACTCAGAGAGAAATGACCCCCCCTTAGAAGTGGGGTTATCCCTTGCGTCAAGTCTACGAGGGGAACACACATCTGTGTGTGGGTCCTAATTTCATCCAGGACTCTACCATTCTCTTTATTTTTTTAAAAAAATATTTATTTTATTTATTTGAAATGGAGAGAGGGAGAGAAAGAGAGAGAGAGAGAGAGAGAGAGAGAGAAAGCGAGCGCTCTCCCATCTGCTGGTTCCCTCTCCAAATGTAAGCAACAGCTGGGGCTGGGCCAGACCGAAACCAGGAGCTACAAAGTCACACAAGTGGCAGGGACCAACTACTTGTCCATCACTGCTGCTTCCCAGAGTGCATGCTAGCAGGAAGTTAGAATCAGAAGCAGAGCCAGGCCTTGAACCCAAGCATGCTGATATGGGATGTGGGCATCCAAGTGGCTTCTCAGCCACGGCACCAAATGCCTGCCCCAACTCTCTTCTTTATGGGGGGAGGGGGCTGGCACTGTGGCATAGTAGGCTAAGCCTCTGTCTGCAGTGCCAACATCCCATTTGGGCGCCAGTTTGTGTGCTGGCTACTCCTTTTCTGTTCTAGCTCCCTGCTATGACCTGGGAAAGCATGGAAGATGGATGGCTGAAGTTCTTGGGCTCCTACACCTGCGTGGAGACCCAGAAGAAATCCCTGGCTCCTGGCTTCAGCCTGGCCCAGCTCTGGCCACTGCAGCCATTTGGGGAGTGAACCAGTGGGTGGAAAATCTTTTTTTCTGTCTCTCTTTCTCTCTATTTCTTCCTCTCTGTCTGTAACTCTCTCTCTCTCTCAAATAAATAAATAAAGCATCTTAAAAAAAGTAAAAGTAGTTAAAAATAAAGCCTTTATGGGTATTTTACAATTGGTTTTGTTGAAAAATTCATTTGGGTGTTAATCATAAGCTCTTGTCTTCCTTTCTGCATCTCTGTTTTCCTTTCTTTAGCAAGATAAAATATTAGATTTGATAATTTCAGATAGAGAATGACCTTGGAGGCCACCACTGACAGCTGTTAGCCACAACCATCATGTATTGAGGGCTAACTATGTGCCAGTTGTGGCACGATGTGCCTTTGACACATTGGCTCCTTTAAGGTGACGACATGGGTAACCAGTGACCTTGGTGTTGATACATCTGACTATCTTATACTCCACTCTGCTGGTGAACTCCCATAATGAACCTACTGTCTTAGCCTCTAGGTTTGAATTGTCGATCATTTCAGGGAGCAATCCCATAACTTGCAGGGGAGGGGTAATCTTAGCTGGCTAATTCATTTGTGATTGGGCAGCTCCCACACGCTTCTTCCTCCACACCTGTCCCTCTTTGTCTCTTCTTAAACTCCCTTCCAATCTTCTTTCTTTACAACCTAATGCAAATGTTTTCGTCCATTGCTTCAATTTTAAAAAATCAGAAAATTGAAATGGTGGAGCCCTGGTCCCCAAATGTCCCCCTTTGGGGACGTGTGTGTCTCTTCCCAGACCACACTCACTAACAGAGGAAGGATCCATCTCTCTGTTCAAGGCCCACTCCCACCACATTCTTGATCCCGTCCCTTTCCCTCACCTACGTCCTCACTCCCTTGGGATCCTGTCTCTGACATCACCAACTCTTTTCTGTTCATACATTCTCTGCTTCTGTTCAAGAGACTTGGGCTTTTCCAGTCCTAAATCAGTCCCCTTTGATCCTGGGTTCCTTGTATATTTTTCCTTTCCTACCTAAGCAAGTTGCTGGCAAGCTCGTTCTACCACGCCTGTCCCCATCCTCTCCTTTCTTTGATCCTGGCTTATTTCCTCTTCCTTTTCCTACCCCACGACCTCACTGAGCTGTTCTGTCTAAAGACACATGCTTAAAACCCATCCTCCTTTTCCGGGGCTTCTCTGCATCTTAGACGTAATCACCACTCACTCTTTCTTGGCTCTATTTTTTTTATTTCTGGATCCTTCTGTTTCTTCTAGATTTTTTTCCTCTTGGACAAACTTCCAATTTCTCTTTTTCCATCTGTTCTTTAAATGTGGACTCTTGGCCGGCGCCACGGCTCACTAGGCTAATCCTCCACCTTGTGGCGCCGGCACACCAGGTTCTAGTCCCGGTCGGGGCGCCGGATTCTGTCCCGGTTGCCCCTCTTCCAGGCCAGCTCTCTGCTGTGGCCAGGGAGTGCAGTGGAGGATGGCCCAAGTGCTTGGGCCCTGCACCCCATGGGAGACCAGGATAAGCACCTGGCTCCTGCCATCAGATCAGCGTGGTGCTCCGGCCTCAGCGCGCCGGCCGCGGCGGCCATTGGAGGGTGAACCAGCGGCAAAAGGAAGACCTTTCTCTCTGTCTCTCTCTCTCACTGTCCACTCTGCCTGTCCAAAAAAAAAAAAAAATGTGGGCTCTCTCCAGGGCTCCTACTCTACCTGCAAGTGCCCTGCCTTCCTTGGGTCATCTCATCACTGACTTCCCGAGAACATTTCCAGCTGTAACCGTTTTGCTCACCTTCCACTTCCCCCTCCCAGATGACTTCAGCTCCTCTCCACGTGACTGTCCCACTGCACCTCAGCATCAACAAGCCCAAAGCTTGAGGGGTCCCCTTTATGTCCACAGCTTGTAAGTCTCACGTCTCACTTCACCTTCTGACTCCCTGCCTCCAGAATGTTCTAGGTGGTTAATACCATTTTCAGCCACTCTGTCCACAAATCTGGACATCATCCTGGCTTCCTTCTTGCCCATGGCCTCACTTTTGGTCACTGATATGGTTTAGGTTTTTATTTCAAACTTTTCCTGAATTCTTATCCCCAGCCCCACCAAAGGCCCTCAGGTTCTCTCACCTGGATCCTACAGCCCTCCTAATTGCTCACCCTACTTTCAGTGTCACCACTCTCTAATCCCTTTCCTCTCTGCAGCCAGACTGGCCTTTACAGCAGAAATCTGCCTCTGTCCCTTTGCTGCTTAAAATTCTTCAATGCCTGTGAATGCTTATAGGATAAAGAACAAATTTGCCTTTGTGTGTCTGGCAAGAGTGCAGAAAGACTGAGTGAAGACTCTAGGCTGACTCTCTTCCTGCGTTTAAGCTCCAAATTTGTCACCTGTAATTTGGGGGAAATTCTTCCATTGCAGTGAGACCCAGTTACATCTCATATAATGGGGAGAATTCAGATTTGTTGTTATACTTAAATGCAATAATCCACATAAATCTCTTTATAGTGTGCCAGCTATATATGGTAGCGGTGCTGTTGCTGCTCCTTCTGCCTGTTATGTTTATATATTTGTTCATTCAGTTACCGCTGCAGAACATCAGGTACCACTACCATCCTCCAACACATCCCTTGTCTCCATCTTGCTCCTCTCCCATACCCCACACCCAACAAACTCAGACTGAGTCTTTTTTAAGCTCCAAAAATATGCTTCTCACCCTTCAACTGGCTGAAAATCCCCTATATGCATTCTCAGATCTCCCTGTGCTTAACTGCTTTGTAGCAGTATCATTCCGTGAGCAACACATTAGTTTATTTACATCACCTATGGACTGTTGAGTAGCAATGGAAAGAGACAAGCATAGTTCCTGGCATAGGGATACACCAGCAAGTTAAATAAAAGGAACAAATGTAGGACTTTTCAGTTGTGTCTGTACTTCCTCCACACTGAGCAAGCTGGTTCTTTTCTCTGCATTTACCCTTTCAACGTGCTGCTCTGTCTCCATCTCAGTGCTCCAGGACTCAACCCTAGAGAACCAATGGCCAATGCCATTTTTTTTTGACAGGCAGAGTGGACAGTGAGAGAGAGAGAGACAGAGAGAAAGGTCTTCCTTTGCCGTTGGTTCACCCTCCAATGGTTGCCGCGGCAGGCACGTTGCAGCTGGCGCACCACGCCAATCCGAAGGCAGGAGCCAGGTACTTCTCCTGGTCTCCCATGGGGTGCAGGGCCCAAGCACTTGGGCCATCCTCCACTGCACTCCCTGGCCACAGCAGAGAGCTGGCTTGGAAGAGGGGCAACCGGGACAGAATCCGGCACCCCGACCGGGACTAGAACCCGGTGTGCCGGCGCCGCAAGGTGGAGGATTAGCCTACTGAGCTGCGGCGCCGGCCGCCAATGGCATTTCTTTCATCACACCTCGGGGATGAAGCATGGCAGCCAAAGATGTACTTTGTTCTTCAAGATTCAGAGGTCCCCAATAAACTCTTGGATGTGAACACGAGCAAACTCAAGAGTTTCTCAGGCATGAGGGGTTCCAATAACTCAGAGAACAAGTTGATTCAGATGGGTCAACTACTTTTCCAAGAAAGGACATGCTCAGGAGTGCAGGCAAAATGTATCAATGGCCCTTTGAATGTTTTCTAATTTGCTACTAATCATTCAAAAATATTAACTTGTGCCTGCCACTCAAGCAAATTCGCTTTTCTCTTCATTAAATGAACAAGACCAGCATCTAAATAAGAACCAGTCTTTGGTTTTACAAGGAAAGGGTGGATTCAGAGGCTGAGAGGAGCTAATCGTTTTTGATTAGTTTCAGACTTCCCTGAGTTTTGTTTGGGCTCGATGATCTGAATCTTTATTAAGCGAACTGAAATTGGCAGCAAGAGCTACAGGGACAGTCACGTTGTGTGGGAATGCATTCAGCCAGAGGCAGCCTCATGTACATGTAGACATGTTTTTGGATGCCCATAAATGTGGGTGGTGCATTGTGCCTTGCATGTGAGGATGTGATGTGTGTATATGTGTGTGTATGTGTGTGTGTGTGTGTGTGTGTGTGAGAGAGAGAGAGAGAGAGAGAGAGAGAGAGAGAGAGTTCCCTCCCAAAAGACAGGGACAGCTTCTCAGCCTCTCCACACTTCTCTTCTGCCCCTGCGAGGTTTGCTTGTGTGGAGGTAATTTTATTTAATCTCGGCAATCTTTCGGGATAGACGTAAGTAAACAAGGATCAAGCCACTCACAACCTTAATTAGGCTACACATAAATAATGGATTGCCGGATTAGCTGAGAACATACAAGAGGGATGTGAGAGCAATAAAACCAACTTTCCTTAAGTGGTCCCTTCCTTCAAAGAGCCCCAATTTCCTCGGGCAGATGTCTGTGTCAGGGGCCGTGGAGACTTTCTGGAAATCCATTTGCCATTCATTTATTCATTCGTTTGTTTATTCATTCATCCCCCAAATTCCTGCTAACGCTTCTGAAAACACAAGATGATGCCAGATATTGTGGGAGAAGGCAGAGGCTAAACCAACGAGAACTCCTAGCTGCTCGCAGATGCAAATGGGCTTTCTCACCAGGCGGGAACACTGATGAAGACATTTTCTGGTAGAGCATTGTGGCAGGTTGTCTTCTCCATGAATGGTCATGACAGAATCTCCCATTCTATACAGCGACGTTGGCCCTTCTCCCAGCCAGTGGTGGAATCTACAGAATCTGGGAAGACTTTCGGGGCTGTGTTGATAAACAGAGCACAGCAGAGGTGATGCTGTGTGGCTTCTGAGTGGGTAAAGATGCCATACAAGCTGCTCTCCTGAGATGCTTGCTCCTGGAACCCTAACCCTGTGCTATGACAAAGCCCAAACCAACCCAGGCCACTTAGCTTCCGTCCACAGCTGAGCTGAGGGCCAGGGGACAGCCAGCATCCATGGAGGAGTGGAGGAATCTCCAGGCAACTCTTGAGTCACTCGAGCCTATGTGTCCTCCCAGCTGAGGCCCAGACACCACTCCCTGCCCAGACACAAGTCACCTTGGCTGTGCCCCTGCAGATTCTTAACCGACACAATCTCTGAGCTTCATGTCATGGTCATTTGAAGCTAACTTTGGGGATCACTTGATAGACAGCTTCCGTGTCTGTAATAAGTCATATGGGAGAGCACTTGGAATCCTTTGCTACTTTGACTTCTCCAACACCATGGCCAACAATTAGCAAGTTCTGTTAAATCTATACTGAAGCCTCCTTTGTATCAGCCACACATACCCCATTTCTATCACTGTTTTTAATGTTTTATCTGCTCTTTTTGACTCTGGCCTTAGCCCCCTCCAGCTCACTCTTCCCACTGCCTCTTCCAGCGCTCACATCTGAGCACTGCATTTCTGGGCTCTCATGCCATTCCTGTCAACATGGAGCTGTGCACCATAAGGGACTTGGCCATGTGCTGGCAGTAAGAGATGGCAAGGCGAACATGGCAAGACCTCATGTTACTCAACAGGAAGCGATTGCAAATATTACGATTTATGTTTTCAACATATTTGATTCATAAGGGAGACAGATAGAGAGCTCCCGCCCACTGGTTAATTCCCCAAATACACACTGCAAGGGCCAAAGCTGGAGCCAGGAACTCAATCCAGGGTATCCATGTGGTTGGCAGGAACCTAACTACTTAAGATACCACTGCTGTCTCCAGAGTTTGCCTTAGCAGCCGGAGTGAGGAGTGGAGGCAGAATCCAAGCCGGGCACGCTGGTGGAGGAAGTGGGCCCCTTCACCACTAGGCTTAACAGCCCACAACTAATACTTTCACATTAAAAGAAGCATAGAAAAATTATAGCACAAAACAAAGGTGTTGACCAAAATTTCAAATGTACGACCAGGACCTACGGGGCATAATCTTGCAGCAGGGACTTCCTGGATTGCTAGCGATTTGGTTTTACTCATTCCCCTCAGCTGTCCCCAGTGTGCCTGCAGACAAGTGGGAGAGGAGCGGCCTTGAGTTCAAGCAGCAGTCTCTGAGTGCAGCCTTCCCCAGGGCATCGCTGACCCAATGCTGACTTCTTGCTGGCATGACTTCCACACCAGACCACCTGGCTGGGGGCACGCATCACCTGCGCAGGTTTCTGCTTGGAGAAGGGAGAGACACTTGGAAGAGGAGCCAATTTAAGGAAAGCCGTCCTAATTAGGCAAATTATTTATATTTTTTTAGCCCCCTGCTGCAACATTCTCTTTATGCCTCTGTGGGCTGGTGCTTGCTGCCTTCTACCTCTGCACAGACTTTGCTCGTTCTCTCGGCCCCCGCCGCCCGCCTTGCTCATTCTTCAGTGGTTCAACGTGTCGCTCAGCTCCTCCAGACACCCTGTGGATTAGTCAGCCCCTTCCTGGGTCCCCACAGCACTTGGTGCATGTGTGTCTTATTTCGCATGAGATTTTCATGCGATGGTACACCGTTCTGTGCACGTGAGTATCTTGGTACTAAATTTTGAGCTCCTGGAGGACAAGTATCATGTTTAATTTCAGCTTCAAAACACTCCGCCCCTGGCTCCCCACACAGTGCCTCTTCACCAGTTGGCTCTTAGTTATTATTTGTGGAAGTCAGTGACCCTATCTGCTTTGATTCTTGCTTGTATGAAATGATACCTCCAAAGAGGTAGGCTCTGAATCCAGGCACACCCTCATCCCCACTCTGGCCCCCATCCCCTCCATCTACATGGGCTTGCCGAGTCCTGGCAGAATCCCTCACTGGTCCTAGAACCCACAGTTTTCCTAGACAGGGCCTGCTTCTGGTATAACCCAGATCTTTCTCATTGGAATGTCAGAGAACATGGTGCGCAGCCATGAGAAGTGATGCGCAGCCAGCCACTTTCTTCAGTGAACGAGAGGCAGGCTCTGTCTTTCCAAAGCCCCACAGGTGGGCCACATGGGTAGGGCCTGTGTGTGTAGTAGATTGCAAAGAGAATGTCTTAATGTCTGAAATTCTACCATTAGACATTCATTTCTTGACTATTGAAGATGTTTAACCTTTCTGAGCCCCCTATTAAAATACAGACACTCCTGGGAGGGGGGCAAACTTGAATCTTTTAAAAATACTACCTCAGTCAAGATTCAATGATAGCCAGGCTAAGAGCAGCGGCCTTTAGAGAAATGCGACAAAAGGGAAGAGCAATTCTGTCAAAAAGAAAGAAAAAAATCTGCTATATTCACCCAATTGTATCAGTGCATCAAAAAGCCCTCTGCTTGCATTGTATGTATCTGTGGCTGGCTGCTATGCAGCATAATGGGGGTTAATTCCAGGGCCGAGAGCACTGCCTGGAATCGGCCACTTCTCCCAGGAGGGACACGGGGCGGCGGCGGAACTGGATGCTCCCCGCCATTGCCTCTTTTTCCTGGAATATGGAGGCTTCCCTCCCACAGGATTCCAGTCTGAGGAAAACACAAAAAGGGGGTTAAAAGATGTCTTTTGTCTTTGAAGAAAATCAGATCCTTTTGTAAAATTTCAGCAGTGGCAAATACCACTTGCAGCCTAGCTTTTGGGGGCAGAGAAAAACAACTAGGAAAGGGAGGGTTGCATTAATATGAGGTGATTTTCCACTTCAGCTGCTCACCCTATTAGTTTAAAAAATGGCTTTGATATCTGTCTGCTTAATTAAGGGAAGCCCCATGCATAATTGGAATTCTTAGCACCAGATGGCACCTTGGAGATCAACCCTTTAACCCACACTTCAGAGAGGCGAAGCCAGGTGTGTCAGAGCACACAGCAAGTTCACAGCCCACCCTGGCACAAGCAAGCTCCCCCACCTCCCAACCCCCTCTCTGGATTCCAATGAACACTTGCTGGGCTGACTCCAGTTTCCTGTTGCAGCTGGAACCCAAGGTGCTTCCCCTTCTCTCACTGGTTCTGATGCTGTGGGAATGGTAGCCTTTTAGCCAGGAACCCCAATGCGGTGCACCATGGCATGGTCAGGTCAAGTTCTTAGGGAAACTTGGGAGAGGCTGGAGCTCAGGTATGATGGCTGCTTTTACATTAAAAACCCAGGGACTGGGGCCGGCGCTGTGGCTCACTTGGTTAATCCCCCACCTTCAGTGCTGGCATCCCATATGGATGCTGGGTTTTTGTCCCGGTTGCTCCTCTTCCAGTCCAGCTCTCTGCTATGGTCCAAGAGGGCAGTGGAGGATGGCCCAAGTGCTTGGGTCCCTGCACCCGCATGGGAGACCAGGAGAAGCACCTGGCTCCTGGCTTCGGATCGGCGCAGCGCTGGCCGTAGCTGCCATTTGGGGAGTGAGCCAATGGAAGGAAGACCTTTCTCTCTCTCTCTCTCTCTCTCTCTCTCTCTCTCTCTCTCTCTCTCTTTCTCACTATCTATATCTCTACCTGTTAAACAAAACAAAACAAAACAAACAACAAACAAACAAACAAACAAAAAAAACAGGGACTGAGGGGCCTGCCTACCCTAGCCTCATGTTCCTGGGGTATTGGCAAAGCCACCTTTATGGGTGCTTCCTAGGGCCGGCGCAGCGCTGTCCAAGGATGTAACTAGGCTTGGATGGCAGCTGCCAGCTGGTGGGTATTCCATGCTCCAGGGCAGGGGCCATGGGCAGAGTACTGTCCCTGCTCACCTCTGCCTAGGATCAAGTCTGCTGCCGTGTCCACAAAGAAGTTGGTGGGAAATGCCTCCCTCCCCCACACCATCTCTCTGCAATCCTGGAGCTGGGCTCAGTCCCATATAATTCTTTTGGTGGTGGCAGTTCACCCCGGTTCAGCAGCCCTTGTGGTCGCGATCGATCAGCGGGTGTCCCTCTCCTACTGACGCGTGAGCTGTGAGAAGTTGAGCTGTTTACACAAGGTCACTTTATTAACAGGGAAATCACTCTTATGATAAATGAGCATCCCGACTCCGATGCTGCTGTCGCTGCTCCTCTCTCTCTCTCCCCCTTTCTCCTCTGTGCTCAAGAGCTTTTCAGTGCCACAGCTTCTGCACGCTCAGCTGCCGAGGACTGCAGGACCCTGAGCAACAAAGCTCCCTGCTGAGCCTGAATCCAGTGTCCCAGCAAAGGACACTTTAGGACCCTCTTCCCTCAGCCTCTCCCAGGCGAGCTCAGCAGGGGCTCTCAGACAACCGCGTCCTTTCTATGGGCCAGCAGGCAGGATTTTGGACAGGCAGTCATTTCTTGCATTTGTACGACACTTCGCAGCTTGCAAAGATTTTTCTCATTCTTTATAGTAAACCATTGTGTGGACACTTGCTGAGCAAGGGATTTGAGAGAGGTATTAATTGCTTTTATTCCTGCTTTATGGACAAGGAAATTAGAACTCAGACACAGGGCTGAAGTGAATGATTGTTGAGTCTTTGACTTAAAAATCTCAGAGCATGGGTTTGGACCAGAAAGGCCTAGGTTTACATTTTGGCTGCCCACTTATTGACAGTATTCTTTGAAAGTTATTTTGCTGTTCTTTTCTTTGACAAAAAATAGACTCTGTGAATAGACAATTAGCCTAGTGGTTTAGATGTTGATGTCTCACGTTGGAGCAAATGGGTTCAATTCCTGGCTCCAGTTCCTGATTCTCGTTTCCTGCCAATGAAGGCCCTGGAAAGCAGCAGTGATGGCTCAAGTGATTGGGTTCCTGTCGCCCATGGAAGAGATCTGAGTTCCCCGCTCCTGGCTTCAGTCTTGGCTCAGCCCCAACCTTTGAGAGCATTTGGAGAGTGAACCAGTGAATGACAGCTCTCTTCCTCTTTCTCTCTGTCTCTCTACCTCTGAAATGAATCAAAATAATAAAATAAAGAAATTAATGGACTTAAAATTGTATATTTATTTGAAAAGAAGAGAGGGGGAGAGAGAATCTGGGGAGGAGAGAGAGATGAGAAAGAGAGAGAGAGAGAGAAACAATATCTGTCATGCATTAGTCACTACTCAAATGCCTGCCATAGCTGGAACTGGGCCAGGCTAAAGCAAGGAGATGGACACTCAACTCAGGCCTCCCATGGGGTGTCAGGTGCTCAACTATTTGAGCCATCACCTGCTGCCTCCCAGTGTATGCACTGGCTGGAAGGTGGAATCAGAAGGCAGCCAAGACTCAAACCCATGCTCTCCAGTACAGGATGGAGGCATCCTAAGTGATGTCTTAGTCACCGTGCCAAATGCCCATCCCAGCTTTCTGTTTTGGAGCAATTGTAAGGTCACAGAAAAAATTGATCAGAATGTCCAGAGCATTTTATGTACTCCTTACCTCATCACTCACTGTTGTCCCTAATTTAACCTCTTGCCCTTGTGCGGTCCACTAGTTACATTGATGAACCAATACTGAGAGCTTTACTTAAACCGGAGTCTACATTACCTTAGAGTTCACTCTTTATGTCGTACATTCTAGGGATTCTGGTAAGTATGTGATGCTATGTATCCACCAGTACAGTGTCATAAACCATAGTTCCACTGCCCTAACATCTTCTGTGCCCCAGCCATTCATCCCCTCTCCTCCAACCCTTGGCAACCACCACTCTTTCTTACCATCTCTATAGTTTTGCCTTTTCCGTAATGTCATTGAGTGGGAGTCACACAGTGTGTGGCCTTTATCAGACAGGTGTCTTTCACTTAGCAACATGCATTTAAATTTCCTTCACATCTTTCTGTGGCTTGACAGCTTCTTTCTTTCTCTCTTGTTCTTTTTCTCTTTTCTTCTTTCTTTCTCAACAGATTACAAGGTTTTCGTAACTTTGATTTTGTACCCATCACTTTAGAAATAGTCTTCTTTTAGTAGCTTTAGTTTTACAGTAAAATTGAGGGGAAAGTACAGAGTTTCCATATGCCCCCACACCCTGACTTGTATCCTCCCCTGCCATCAATGTCCCCTACCTGAGTGAGAAGTTTGTCACAACTGATGCACCCACATCAACACATGATTTTCACCAAGTCTACAGTTTAGTTGAGGCTCCCTCTTGGTCTGCATACTCTATGGGCTTGCACAAATGTATAGCACCATATATCCACAATGGCAGTATCATGAATGGTGGTTTCACTGCACTGAAAATCCTCTGTGTTGTGTCTTTTCATCCCTTGCTCCCCCAGGCCCTGGAAACCATCTCCAGGTTTGCCTTCTGCAGAATGTCCTAGCATTCTAATCACACAGTACATAGCTCTTGGTTTCTTTGATCTAGCAATGTGCATTTGAAGGTCCTCCATGTCTTTCTAGGGCTTGAAAGCTCATTTTTAAAATTTCTGAATACTATCTTGTATGGATGTAAGGCAGATGTGCACTTTACCTCCCTGACCTCAGGGCGTCCAAAGCCTCCACAGCCTCACTGAAGGTCTGGGTGAAGGGCACCTGACCAGGAGGCCTAGGCCAGGTGGTGGCATGGGCAGGTGCATCTAGTTTCTACAGTTGTTCTGCCTTCCTCTCCTCCTAGCGCCATGGTCAGGATCAACAGGAGAGGTTTAGGAAAATCCTTTACAAACAGAAACCAAGAAAAGTATTATTTTCTAAATATTTCATGGTTTAAGTTCTTAAGTCTCAGTTTCCTAATCTGTCAAGTGCATAGCACAACAGGAATCACTGTGAGAGTTACTGAGATAATCCATGGAAAGGGCTTGTCCAGTGCCTGGGGTGTGTGTGTGTGTGTGTGTGTGTAGTAAGTTCACAAGTGCTTACTATAATTTGATCACTACTCCATCTCAGCTAGCACTCTCTCAAATCGTTTGGGCTAGCCATTGTTAGCGTCCTCATTTTATGGACCAGAAAACTGAGGTTTGGAGAGGCCGAATAAGTTGCTCAAGAACTTGCCCAGCTAGTAAGGGGAAGAGTTGAAATTTGAGCACGAGTTCCTCCCAAAGCTTACGGTTTTCTGGCCAAGCCTCTGGCTACAATGTGCCACACATGTGCACTTTGTGTTTCTGTTGGCAAAATGCCGAATAGCACGCTTTCCACTGAGGTTGATTGCGTCCCCCCCTCCTTGGGGGTGAAGACTAGTCAGAGGGTAATAATGGCAAGAGAAATGGCTCCAGTTGAGCTGATTCAAGTCAGAGCTCTGCTTTCGTGCCTGGGAGAACGTGTATGTGCCTGCAGCTGAGGGCCTTCATCTGTATCGAGAAGAGAAAGTCACACTGACTGCGAAAGGGAATGACTTAGGAGGAGCTGCCGAGACACTGGAGCTCAACCTAGTGTTGATGTATGATAACCAGGGCACGTTACTGAAAGGCATAAAATAATACAAAAAGTTATTTTTCAGCCAATATGCTGACACAGCACCATTTTGGGTCCCTAACTGAAAATGATATATGAATTATCTCAACCTAAAGTCGGAAGTATAAATTATAGAATATATCTTTCACTGTTTTATTTGGGCTGTAAAGCGACACCTTATTATTTCTCCCTCCTGGGCTTCCTTTAATGAATCGGGATTTGAAAGTGAAATATTTATTATATCGCAAGGAAGAGATTACATCGTGTTTGAAGAAGGAGGGAGAAAGGGGTATGGAAATCAGGCGGCATCTTGGAAATTGGCCTCGTTCGTGTTGTGAGAAATGGCTGATGCGGGTGTTTTTCCTGAGCTGTGAAGAGGAGCGCCTCCAGCATGATGCACGGAGCCCTGGGCTGCTGAGTCAGGGATCTGGGCTCCCCGTCCGCTCCTCCCCAAAACCCTCCTCTCCTTGTTGGGTACCTTCAATGGGCAAGAGACGCCTGATTATGATGCTTCCCTGGTTGCATGGAGAGACGCGGCATTATGAGCAAAATCTTACTAAGCGTGGCAGGGATGGAGGTGAGAAGAGAGGGGGAAGGGGCAGAAAGCTTTGCTTTGGCTCTGTGGGTTACTGGATATTGGTTATTCAAACCCATCAGATGGGCTCCAAGGTTCAGCATTGCCTGAAGGGACGTATTTCTTCTTTAGCTCTCAAATCCATCCTGCTGGGTAACTGTGAGAGTTTGGTGTGTCCCACAACTGCTCAGGGCCAGGCACCCAGAGGGCCCCACTGTTGAGAGTGAGAAGTTCTTACAAAGGACACTGCAGGATTCCCTCTATACATCACGGGTGAGGAAATGAATTGAAAGGCTGCACTCACATCATCAGACAGTTACCAAGCCACGACTCCACATTCCGTGTGCCTGTGACCATGGAGATGAGAACCTATGCAGAAGTTCAGAGTGTTTACTCTTTGTTCATTCATTCATTCAGTCAGTCAGCTATTCATTTATTCATGTATTTATTTCATAAATAGTTACGAGTGCCTCTCTTTGTGCTATGCACTAAGTACTGTGGCAAGGATACATAGTGCCTGCACTCAATGATTCATGGACTAGTAAGGAGACAGACCATAAACAGGAATCAAAAGTGTGTATCGGGCCAGTCTCTTGATGGGTGTGGCTTGTAGGTAAGGATATCAGGAAGGCTCAAAAAGCAGGGCATTGACTTTCCTGAGGAGACAGGGTACAAGGAAGGTTTACGCTTTCCACAAGGTGATTGATAGGCAAATGGACATTGGAAGGATTCCTTCATCACCGATGAGTAGGGAGCTCTTAAACAGGAAGGGAAGGGCATTTGAGGGCAGGTTCCAAGGCAGAGAGCCGTGAAGCAGGTGGCTGGAATGGAGTGCTGACATCAAAGCTCTCTGGGCAGGCAGTTTGCCAGGAGCCTCCATTTTGTGGTGATGAACCCTCTGCTTTTCTGACCACTCTGGTCCTGTCATGATTATTCTGATCTTTACATTACCACCCATGACTCCGAAACAGAAACCTGCTCATTTGTCCCTGCTGTGGCGTGGTACGTCCCCCAGATTCACTTGTGGAAATGTAATTGCCCATGTAATAAGAGTAAAATGTGGGGCCCTGAGCAGGTGTGTGGGTGGAGACTGCATGGGTGGAATTAGAACCCTCATAAAAGGGCTGGAAGGAGCAGACCCACTCCTTCCCGTCTCTTCCACTATTATGAAAACATGGGGTTCCCTCCCTTTGGAGAACATAGCAGAAAGGCACCATCCTGGAAGCAGGGAGCAAGCCTCATCAGCCCCTGAACCTACTGGCACCTTGGTCTGGTACTCCCAGCCTCCGGACCTATGTGCATATATTTCTGTTCTCTGTAAACTACCCAGTCTCAGGTATCCCACTAAAGCAGCCCAACCGGACGATGCCCCTCGTTCATACAAGCCACACCCACTCAAGAGACTGGCAACGATCAAAGATGGGAGTTGAGACTTCCCTCTCCAGCCAAGAACAGTGTCCACTGCCCGCACTCACACACTTGTTTTGCCTCCGCTAGTTGTCCCAGGCTGTTTATCTCCTGCTGTCTGATGTGGTGGCCTTCACTGATGGGTTGACACACAAGCTGTTTGTAGAACCAGAGGACTGGCTCCTCCTTCCAGCAGTCAAGGGCCCTAAGCATTCTAGCCCAAGTGGCCTGAAGCTGCTTTGCAAGCAGAAGCTGTTTGCAATGGCTTTGACGGGTGCTCTGAGCCAGGGGGAGGCTGGCGGGGCTGAGCTCCATTTGTCAGGGCAGTGTTTTTGGGTTGCACGGCATTAGCGCTGGGGAGGAAGGCTCGCATGGTTTGGGAGGCTGGTGCGCCCGTGACACAGCAGCAGCCCTTGTCCACAGCTGATGGGGTCGCTACTGTGGGGCCTGCGGTAGAAAGGCTGCTCGCCTATATAAGTAATTCTGCAGGGACCTGCAGGAACTGTGAGCTCTCCCGTGACAGACGGCTCCTGGGAGCTGCCAGTGGTAACATTACCCACATTCTCTGAGCAGCCCTGGTGGCGGTGACGGCGGCGGTGGCCCAGATGAGGAGGCCGAGGCCTTTCTTCCTGATGGGGAGGCGCAGTGCATTGCTCACAGGCATCTCACTCCTTGCTAGGGCAGTGCCTACACAGCACTCCTAGAAACTGAGTGGATGAGGGTGGAGACCCATCCAGCCCAACCTCCTCACTCTTTACTTGTAGACACTGTCCAGCTGGTGACAGCCCCAGAGTGGCCAGGCTAGGGCTTGAACCAACATCTCCTGATTGGCTGTACACAGTCCTTTGTCTTCACATATTGGCAAGAGATGGGGGAGTAGTATGAGAAATTAAAACAGACAACAAAATGTAACAGATTTAGAGTATATCTAATATCTATCAGTTTATCAATGGTTTCCATACCTTCTGACTTTTTTTTTAAAAAAAGACTCTTTTTATTTATTTGAAAGACAGAATTACAGAGAAAGGAGGAGACACACACAGAGAAAGAGATCTTCCATCCACTGGTTCACTTCCCAAATAGCCCAACAATGGGGGCTGGACCAAGCTGAAGCCAGGAGCCTATAGCTTTCTCCAGGTCTCCCATGTGGGTTCAGGGGCCCAAGCACTTGGGCCATCTTCTTCTGCTTTTCAAGGGACGTTAGCAGGGAGTTGGATTGGAAGTAGAGCAACTGGGTCTCGAACCAACTCCCATATAGGATGCTGGCATCACAGGGGGTGGCTTTACCCACTACACCAAAGCACCAGCCCGATTAAGTTTTCTAAAAAGCATTGCTAGTTATAACATTTATCACTATGTTTTAGTCACAGTGAGGGTGATCCTCTGCCTCAGCACACATGAGTTTATATTGCCCCTGGTGAGATGCAAGAAAATGACATTTGGAGCCTGGAACTTGCTGCTAAGAGTGGCAGGAGCTGGGTCCATCTTGATCAGAGCTGCGATTGCAGGAACTGTCCAGAAGCAGGGAGAGCAATAAGGTGCTGTCCACTAGAGGTCTCTTTGAGTCCTAGGATGAGAGCATGCCAAGTGTCTGCGGGGCTTGTGTAGTTGGGGGCATACTGAAGTAGACATCGCCAGAATTGATCAGTCTTGGGGAAAGCAGAAGTAGGAAGAAGGGTCTCACTACTTACACCGACCATAGAAAGGGAGATGAGTGAATGCTGTCGGATTTGGGTAGAGGTGTGTGTGTGTGTGTGTGCAAAGACAGGCTGCAGACAGCAGCAGGCTGCCAGAGAAGATGCTCCTCCCTTGCTGTCTTCTCTCCATCCCCACCAACCTCCCTGCAAATCAATGCCCTCTAAAGAATCCAGGGACTCCTTTTTAGCTAGGTCCTGCTCCCTCAGCTTAGAAGTGGGCTCTGTAATACTGAAATAGAATTTGTTAAAAGAAATACTCAAAAAAATCTACATGCAGATACATGTGTCCTTGCTTCTCGTAGCTATCAGAGGAGAGCCGGTCCACTTCTGTCCAAGAGGGCTGCTGTTGCTCGTGCCATCCTTGGGACTTGTCTTTTAATTTTATGTAGTTCTTCATTTCTGGGATTGGGATCCAGTCAAGGTCATGTAGAACAAAGTCTGAGTTCAAGAAGGGTGATGGGACCATTGGTTCTGATCACAACCCAAGTGTGGCTCCAGGGTAGTGAGATTGGCTTTCTTCTAGTCTTTGTCAACTTGTCTTGTCTGCAGTGTTTTACTGTACCTTTCCCCCGGGGATGGAATGCACAGTCACTGGCTAAACAGCAGCCTCCGCGTCAACCCTTGTGATAGTAACCCTTGGTGTGGTCGATGGCCACGCCTTCCCCTCCATTATCTTCCACCTGTAAACATGGGAAGAGTGCTAAGGGATGTCGAAAGGCCTGGGTCCAATCCCAGCCCTGTTAGTCACCAGCTGTGGGGACTCGAGCGTGTCACCGTCCGCTGCAATTTCAGTTTTCTGAACTGTTGAAAGCAGAAAGAGACGTTTACCTTGCAAACGTGTGAGGATTAGATGAGCTAATCTGACAAAGCATCTGCTTCAGAATAGATGTTTTATTTTATTGTTATTTGTAATGTATTCTGTCTTACACCGGGGCAGCAGCCGGGGGTAGGGGAGGCAGGTCTCTTTCTTCTCCTACCCTCTAACTCCCCTTGATCTCCATCGTCCCCCTTTGTGGTATCTCCTGGTCTCTCTCTTCCTCTTTCACTAGGAAGCTACTGGAAGTGGCAGAGGCAGAGGGCAGCTAGTGGAAGGGCATGCATCAGCCGAGAGTCAGCCGTGGCTCCGCACTCAGGACTCTGGACGTCGGAGCACGGATACCACAGAACGGAACGAGCACGCAGCGTCACCAGGTTCTGTTGGGCTGCGTCACCAGGTTCTGTACGGCTGCGTCTTATCCAAAATACATCTTCCCTGTAAGATAAAGGGGAGTCTCTGCACCAAGGCCTGCTGGGTCAGGGCTGAGGTCATCCCTCTGGGCCCCAGGCTAAGCGCTGGGCAGCAGTCCTCGCCCTTAGGGGATTTCCTGTCTCCTGTTCTCTGAAAATTGCTGAAGGAAAAGGAGGTTTGTAGGAATCATCAAGGCAGTCTCCAATAATCCTTGCCTCTGGATAAGTCTGTGTTTCAGCTCCTCCCTTGATTGCAGCTGGGCCTAGTGACTTCTTTTTAACAAGAACACAGCAAAAGGGACGGGACATCAACCCGGAGATTACGTTACAGTAGACTGTGCCTCTGGGAGAGAAGCCAGCTGGCAGATTTGAACTACTCTGTGGTGTAGCTTATGCAGAAAGGAAGCCAGGGCGGCCCATGGACGGAACAGCCAATGAGGCACTGCAAGGAGCAGACACTTGCCAGTAAGCACTTGAGTGAATGCCAAAGCGGATCCTTCCCCAGTTGGACCCTGAGATTAGACAGCAGCCCCAGCTGATGCTGAAACTATAGCCTTCGGAGAGACCTTGGTGGGCGAGGAGGCACCCGGTCAAGCTGCAGCTGTATTCCTGGCCCACAGAAATGGCGTAATAATAAATGTTGGTTGTTACAAGGCATTTGGTACACAGCAATAGATAACTAATACAAAGGGAGGGAGACTTTCATCTGTGTTTGGAACCAGAATGCCTGCCCCCCAGAAAGGCAAGAGGGAAGGAAGTCTCCTCAGGGGAGCTATCAGAGCCATTGGGTTTAGCAGGAGTCCCTGGCATGCAGGTGCCAGAAGAGCTGACTTGCTGGTTTTTGCAAATCCCCTTGACCAGATTCTTCAGGAGAAGCACCTGCCTACTTCTCACAGCCCCTGCCCCATCGCTGACTGCCCAGCTGTTGTAGCTCTAGTTTTATCAGGATCCCCCAGGGCCTGGGTGGAGTCAGGGTGGGCTCAGTACTAAAGGACTCTGAGACAGGATGCCCTGGCCCAGGATATACCCTCAACATCTCCAAATACATGGATTGAAGGACTCACAGAGTGGCGTCTCTCAGCCTGATTTGTTACTTTGTATCTGTTACTTGGCAATGAGGTGTGAACCTGCAAGACCACAGGGCAGGAGCCTAGAAGAGCATCTCTGTTTCTGCCCTGTTTCTCCTGCAGGCAGGAATCCAGAGGTCCCAGAAGGGTGCATTCCTATCTGAGAGAATCTTTGTCCCCGCATTACTGTGCCCTAGCTGGTAGAGATGGCTTCCTGCCCATCCTTCACATGCCCCTCTCCATATCTCCAAAAGCACCATGATTCTCCCAGGTCAGGCTGCCCCTCCGCTGCCGTGAGTGGGCAGTCTCATGTGTTGACATTTACTCCATTGGTGTGATATTAAGGTAGTGGAGACTGAATCAGACAGTCGTGTTGAGAAGTGGGCCTTTGGGGAGTGATCAGGGTTAGAAGAGGTCCTCAGCATGGAGCCCCATGACTGAATCCTGCCAGCTTTCTAAGAAGAGGGAGAGAAACCAGAAGACACACACACACACACACACACACACACACCTGTCCTCTTGCCCCATGATGTTTCCATCTCAGGACTCTGCCAGCAAGAAGCCACCACTGAATGTGGTCCCTTAACCATAGACCAGAACCGTGAGCTAAAAAAAGCCTCTTTTTCTGGTTAACATACCCAGTCTGTGGTACTGTGCTATTGGCAACAGAAAAAAGACTCCACCCTCCACTGCAGTCCCAGTCCATGCTGGCCTATGCCCAATCCTTGCGCACACACATGCACACACACATACACACACTCACACTCTCTCTGCCCCCCACTCCTGCTTCATCTCGATATCAAGATGCTAAGTCTTCTCTGAAAATGAGATCTATTATCCTCTCAAATAATCACAGCACCGCCACCCCTCCCCCTGAGATGATTAGCATCCGTGAGCATTATTTAACGTGCTGCCTGGCTCCTCTTTTGAAAAGCTGCCCCCCTCCCTCTCATGCTCAATCCCCAATGCAAGCTCGATACAGGGAGCAGCTCGGCTTGGCTGAGAGAGGTCAGCACTCATTAATACAGATCCCATTTATTTAAAAATAGCAATATTATGCCACTTTCAAATAGCCCAAGTGAGCTAAACCATTAAAGGCTTGTGCGTTGCTGACTTCGGACCCATTGTGAGAGCTTAATATTTCACAGCACAGTGACATATGGAACATAACCCATGGAGCAGTGCTATTGGTTTGGCTGTTCCTAAGCGAGGAGTAGGGAAATAATTGAAGTGAACATTTTATAACCTAACACAGAGCGAGGAAGAGAGCTGGAGCTTGGAAAATGTTGTGAAGGCCTGCTGAAGCTCAGGGTGGGGCCTGAGACAGAGCCGGGGGGGGGGGGCGATGCCAACATGGCAGAGGGAGTTACTCAGGGGCTAGAGGAGTGGAGGGATGTGTGTATGTATATACGGATGGATGGACAGATGGGTGGGTGAATGGCTGGATGGACAGAAGGATGGACATATGGATACGTCATCCCCTCGGAACTGTCACAGGAGTTTTCCAGAGTCAATGTTTCCCTTATGGCTAGTGGACTAGGCTTTCATGTGTTTTCACTCAGACTAGAAAATGGCTGTATTGGGGCCAGTGTTGTAGCATAGTGTGTTAAGCCTTTGTCTGCGCTGCCGGCATCTCATATGAAAGCTGGTATGAGACCCAGCAGCTCCACTTCTAATGCACCTGGGAAAACTGCAAGAGATGGCCCAAGTACTTGGGCCCTTACCACCCACATGGGAGACATGAATGGCCCAGCCCTGATCATTGCAGACATCTGTGGAGTTAAACAGCAGGCGGAAGATCTCTGTCTCTCTGCGTCTCTCTCTGTCTCTGTCTCTGTAATTCTGCCTTTCAAATAAACAAGACAATTCTTTCAAAAAACTGCTAAATTATGAGATTACTAGAATTAATACATATTTGGAGGGTTGAAGGATGAATTCAGGGGTCGTGGTGCAGTTTTTGACGAACCACTAACAGCATTAGAATTAAGAGGTTTTATTTCTAATTTCTGTTCATCCTCTTATTTACTGTGTGACATGAGCAAATCCTTGCCTTCTAGAGCCTCAGTTCCCTAGTCTCTAAAATGGGACTAGCAGGGGTTGGTATTTGACTTATTGGGTCAAAAATTGGGTTGAGACAGCGGCATTCCATTCTAGAGTGTCTGGGTATGAGTCCTGGATCCATTCTGGGTTCCAGCTTCTTGCTGATTCAGACACTGGGAAGCAGCAGGTGACGGCTCAAGTATCTGGGGGCCTGCTTCTCACACAGGACACCTGGATTGAGTTCCAGGCTCTCAGCTTTGGCATGGCTCAGCCTTGGCTATTGCAGGCACTGGGGAAGTGAACCAGCGAATGGGAGCATTTTCTCTATCTGTCTCTCTGCCCTTCAATAAATAAATAAATAAATGAGTAAAATGGGAAAAGCAAAAGTTATATCCTGAGGCCATGATGAAGGTTGACTACGTGACAGTACTCAGTAAATGTTTGGGTTTTTCCTTTTTGCAACTCAATCCACATTCACTACGTCTCTCCTTCTTTCCTTGGGCTCCCTCCTAATATGTGGCACTGTCTTCTCCACCACGGAGCTCTAAAAACCCTTGGCCTTGCCTGAGGTCCCATCTCTTGCAGGTGCACCCAGCTTAGTGGAAATGGCCTTGTCTTACTCACATTCCCACCAGTCCTAGCCGTCATCCTCAGGCCTGGCTGCCGTGATTGTCTTTTTGTGTGTGTGCTCTTCCCAAGGAGGCCTAGCAGGGGACTTTCAGGCAAGTTTTGTGCTTCCAAGACTCAGTGGTTGGAGGCACAGATCTTAGGGTCTGGAAGAGCCCAGCTAGATGCTCCACCTAATCCCCCAAACCTTCCATGGCTCCTTGCCAAGAGCCCTGCCGGGTTTGGCCTATGCCTGGGTATCTCCTGCTAAGCAGGATGGTGAGACTCTCCCCACTGAGAGCATGGCTGTGTGCACATGGACCTCTGTGACTGCTGAACCATTGTGGTCCCTGCCAGCACCTTCCAGGGTTCAGATATGAAAGACATCAGCCTCTCAGCTCAGGCTGCTGCCCATGGACTCAGCACGCCCTTGCCTTGGGAGCAGGGCATCTTAACAAGTGTTAGAGACTAAGTCGGGACAGCATCCTCCGCCCACCCCTCTCCTCCTTGCCCTCTTCCTGCACTGCATTTGCCTTTTATTTTCGCATTCTCCTTCCTCCACTGACCTGGTCCTTTGCCTGTGAGCAACAGCCTCCCTCTCCCTTCATTCTGTAGCTGTTTTTTAAAACAAAACAAAACAAAAAATGTTTTCCCAAATCAAAGGCAGCACAAGCGACACCTTCTGTTTTGTTTGTCTCTGGAAAAAAAATCCTTTGATTTTTCTTTTTCTCCTTTAACCAATGGGGACTTCTTGCCCTTTGCCATAGGCTCAGAGCAGGAGGAGCTCAAGTGTAGCTCCACAGACATTTAATTAGACTGTGCATGGTGGAGGTGGCAGCGGAGGGTGAGACAGTCGGCGTCTTCCCCCCACCTCTCCTCCTGCAGCTACGGAGCAAAGAGCTGCCTGTTGAGCAGAGGAGGCAGAGTGAGAGTCCTGGAGGATGGCAAGGAGGTGTAGGTCTTCAGCCTGCAAGGGGGGCGGGGGGGGTGGTGGGTGAAGCCTGCTGAATGGAAGGCCACCTTCTTCAGGGAGAGCTTTTCAAGTATGGTGGCGTCTCCTGGAAATGGAATCCTGCTCCACGGAGCGGCAGTGACCTTGGGAGATCATCAAAGGCAGCCCCCGAGTAGGGGGAAGATGGGAGCCGGCATAGAATGGATGCATTGGCCGAAAGGTGGTAGTGACCCAGCTCTGCCTGCGGGAGTGTCGATTTGGCTGCCTTCTTTGTTAGTGTCTTTTTTATTAACTTTTATTTAATGAATATAAATTTCCAAAGTACAGCTTATGGATTACAATGGCTTCCCCCCCATAACGTCCCTCCCACCCGCAACCCTCCCCTCTCCCGCTCCCTCTCCCCTTCCGTTCACATCAAGATTCATTTTCGATTCTCTTTATATACAGAAGATCAGTTTAGCATACATTAAGTAAAGATTTTAACAGTTTGCTCCCACACAGGAACATAAAGTGAAAAATACTGTTTGAGTACTAGTTATAGCATTAAATCTCAATGTACAGCACACTAAGGACAAAGATCCTACATGAGGAGTAAGTGCACAGTGACTCCTGTTGTTGACTTAACAAATTGACACTCTTGTTTATGGCATCAGTAATCACCCTAGGCTCTTGTCATGAGCTGCCAAGGCTATGGAAGCCCCCTGAGTTCACTGACTCTGATCATATTTAGACAAGGCCATGGTCAAAGTGGAAGTTCTCTCCTCCCTTCAGAGAAAGGTACCTCCTTCTTTGATGACCCGTTCTTTCCACTGGGATCTCACTCACGGAGATCTTTCATTTAGGTTTTTTTTTTCTTTTTTTCTTTTTTTTTTCCCCAGAGTGTCTTGGCCTTCCATGCCTGAAATACTCTCATGGGCTTTTCAGCCGGATCCACATGCCTTAAGGGCTGATTCTGAGGCCAGAGTGCTATTTAGGACATCTGCTATTCTATGGGTCTGCTGTGTATCTCACTTCCCATGTTGGATCATTTGTTAGTGTCTTTACGTGTCCCAGGTCCCTTCATCTTTTACCGCCTCTTGTGTGTTGGCATGTCTCTCTCCTCTTTGAACTCCCTGTCTGAGGTCCTGGATGGACATCACTCCTGTTCTTTTTCTCCTGCCTCAGAGAATAAGCAGATCCACACGTGACAAGTGACTCATTCATGAACTGGTTGTGGGTGATTTGGGAACACATTTTCCCATCAAAAATGATCTAGGATTATGCCCCAGTGCTTGCACACAGATGCCCAGTTAACCTAATGGTGGCCATGGAACACGAGTCCACAAGTCTCCTTGTGGCTGTGCATACGGCAGAGCCCCCACAGCCTAAATGTAGACCCACAAGCTGAGTTTTTGAATGTCTGTGATCCTTGAGATCCCGACTCAGCCTAAGAGCCGCTAAAGTGGTACTGACGGTGGAGAGACAATCGTTAAGAAATGCGAGCGTTGGCTTTGGCCTTACGACAGCTTTTAGTTCTTCTCTCGATTCCAGAAACTCTGGAGAAGGAGTAGCTAAGGGAGGAGGAGGGTGGCATTTACTGTTGTTCCTTCTTTGAAGGAACTATGGACCAGTGGAAGGTGGGGGAGGTCTTCAGAAAGTTCATGGAAAATGCGCATTATCATTTAATTCCATTTTTCTAAAGAAGTTTTTAAAGCCCCCTCATACAGTAGGCTGGGCTTCAGTGCTCTAAGCCTTGGTTTAACCAATTTTTTATGCTTATAATACTGATGGAGTCATTTTTATCATCTCTGGGTCTCATGCTCCTTAAAAAGAACCCGAACACCACAAGGGAACACACATAAAGAAACATATAAGCCTCCTCCAGAAATAGACATAACTCTATAAATACACTCAATGTCAGTATGGGTGTTGGTAGAATAATTAATGTGATTAGGATGGGGTTGGTAGCCTATGAAGACTGTGTACAGGAGAAAGGAAAGTAATATTTATTGAATAATTACTGTGAATTATGCACCATCTTGAAAGGTTGAAATGGGTGGAACAAGTTGGAAAAATATTCTTTAAATATTCCACACTAGCATTCCTGTGAGGCAGAAAATTGTCTTTCTTTAGGAAAATATATTTTTTAAAGATTTATTTTATTTATTTGAAAGACAGAGTTACAGAGAGAGGTAGAGACAGAGACAGAGGTCTTCCATTCGCTGGTTCACTCCTGAGATGGCCGCAGTGGCCGGAGCTGAGCCGATCTGAGGCCAGGAGCCAGGAGCTTCTAAGTCTCCCACGTGGGTGCAGGGGCCCAAAGACTTGGGCCATCTTCCACTGCTTTCCCAGGCCATAGCAAAGAGCTGGATCAGAAGAGGGGCAGCCAGAACTAGAACTGGTGCCCATATGGGATGCTGTGCTTCACGCCAGGGTGTTAACCCACTGCACCACAGCGCCAACCCCAGAAAGTATCTTTGATATGCCGCTGTTTGTGGAGGATAAGGTATTGAGGGCAGATCTGGAAACAGGAGAAGCAAAGAAAATGGCAAAACGCTCTGCTTGAGAACTGAATACAGCTTCTGGCTCACAATGGCAGACTAAGGTATGCAAACCCCCCCACCCCCATTTCTCTGGAGACTTCCATTACACGTGGTGGCAAAGAAGCACAAACTGAATAAACTCATAATAATGAGATTGGGAATAGGGTGAGCATCACCAGTAAGAGATGTCAACCAACTCTTGGAAAATGGAAACGAGATGAAAATGTATTGATACATAAGATGGAGTGAGGAAGCCAAAATGCCACATGCACCCAGGTGGTGGGTGCAGATAGAAGCCAATTTTCCTGGCAAAACTCAATGAGGGATAAATTCCACTTGGTCCAAGTGAATGATTTTTTTGATGTGTTGATGGATTCAATTGACTAGAATTTTATTGAGGATTTCTCTGTCTATGTTCATCAGGGAAATTGCTCTGTAGTTCTCTTTCTCTGTTGTGTCTTTTTCAGGTTCAGGACTTAAGGTAATGCTGATTTCATAGAAAGAATTTGGGGGGATTCTCTCTCTTTCAATCCTTTGAATAGCTTGAGGAGAATTGGAGTTAGTTCTTCTTTAAATGTGGGGTAAAATTCAGCAGTGAAACCATCCAGTCCTGGGCTTTTCTTTATTGGGAGGGTCTTTATTACTAATTCAATTTCCATCTTGGTTATGGCTCTGTTTAGACTTTCTATGTCTTCATGGCTCAATTTATTTTATTTTTTTAAAGATTCATTCATCTTATTTGAAAGTCAGAGATACACAGAGAGAAGGGGAGGCAGAGAGAGAAAGAGGACTTCCATCTGCTGGTTTACTCCCCAGATGGCTGCAACAGCTGGAGCTGCACTGATCTGAAGCCAGGAGCCAGGAGCTTCTTCTGGGTCTTCCCACATTGGTACAGGGGCCCAAGGACTTGAACCATCTTCTACTGCTTTCCCAGGCCATAGCAGAGAGCAGGATCAGAAATGGGGCAGCCAGTGGCTTTACCTGCTATGCTACAGCGCCAGCATGGCTCAATTTAGGTAGGTTGTATGTGTCCAGGAATCTATCCATTTCTTCTATGTTTTCTGGTTTGTTGGCATATAGCTCTTTGTAGTAATTTCTGATGATTCGCTTTATTTCTGTGATGTCTATTGTTACATTTACTTTTGCCTCTCTAACTTTATTAATTTGGGTTTTCTGTCTCCTTTTTTTGGTTAGTTGGGCCAATGGTGTGTCAATTTTGTTTATTTTTTCAAAAACTAGCTCTTTGTTTTGCTGATCTTTTGTATTTTTTGTTTCAATTTTATTGATTTCTTCTCTAATTTTAATTATTCCTTTTCTCCTACTAATTTTGGGTTTGATTTGCTGTTGTTTTTCTAGATCCTTGAGGTGCATTGATAGCTCATTTATTTGGTGCCTTTCCAATTTGTTAATTTAAGCTCCAGTTGCTATAAGCTTTCCTCTTAACATTGCTTTTGCTGCATCCCATAAGTTTTGATATGTTGTATTGTCATCTTCATTTGTTTCCAGAAATATTTTTATTTCTCTTTTGATTTCTTCAATGAGCCACTGTTCATTCAGGAACATGCTGTTCAGTCTCCATGTATTTGCATATTTTCTAGAGATCCCTGAATTGCTAATTTCCAGCTTCATTCCACTGTGGCCTGAGAACACTCAGGAAAGTGAATAGGCAACAGACAGAATGGGAGAAATTATTTGCAAACTATGCAACTGATAAAGGGTCAATAACCAGAATATATAAAGAGATCAAGAAACTCAACAAACAACCCAGGGAAGAAATGGTCAAAGGACATAAACAGACATTTTTCAAAAGAGGAAATCCAAATGACCAACAGACACATGATAAAATGTTCAGGATCACTAGCCATCACTTTCTATGTGTATCTTTAAGAAAATCTGGTGCTCAATTATTAGTGTTCAGTTCTGCCGTATTAGCAGGATTTTGATATGGTTGGTCATGCCCGTCCTTAAAACACCATTTCATTTGGCTTTTAGGCATCACAATTCTGATTTTCTGCTGAACCCTCACTGGCCACTTCTTCATAGTCTCCTTTCTTGACTACGCTTTGTCTTCTGATCTCTGAATTCTGGCACTTTTCTAGTGTTCCAGTACTGTGCCTTGTATATAATCTCTCTTCCATCTGCCCTGACTCCCTTGATGATTATAACTCATCAGTCTCATAGCTTTAAATAATATTTTTAACAAAAAATCCCAATTTTTTTCCCGTCTGCACCATTCCTACTCCTGATTTGTGTGTCCAACTTATGAGTCAACAACACAACCCTTTTTCTAATAGGCATTTCAAACTTAATAATGGAAAAACCAAAATCCCGATCTTCCTCCACCACCCCAAAGCTGCTTCTCCCACATTCTTTCCTGTATCAGTAAAAGTCAATGCTGTTTCAATGTCTCATACCAAAAAACAACACTAACACCCCCAAAACTAAGCAGAATGAAACAACTTGGTGTCACCTTCGAGTTTTGTTTTTGTGTCATTCATAACAATCTATCAGCAAATTTAGATGTGTATTTCTAAAACACATGCAATATTCTACCACCGCCCTCCAATTATACTGCTACCATTCAAGTCTAAGCTGCAATCACCTCTTGCCTGGATTATTGCACTAATCTCCTTAGCAACTTCCCTACATCTGCCCTTGTCCTATATCTGATCCCTACAGAGCTTCCAGAGTGACCATTTTAAACCATAATTTATGTAACCCAGGCCAAGTTCCTCCTTACTTCCAAATCCTCCTGTGTCACTATAAAAATCTTTATAACCCCATCTCTCACTGCTCTCCAGTTGCTTCCTCTGTTCCCACTACACCAAGTTCAGTTTTCTATGTTGCACATTCCAGACACACCTACTCAGCTGAGTAGGTGTGTCTTTGCAGTTGTAGTTGCTGCACCTCCTGTTTGGGATGATCTCATTCCAGATAATCCTATGATTTACACCAGCACCTCCTTTAGTCATTTGTTCAAGTATAACTTCATCAACAGATAATTTTATAAATTTACTTTCACCTAGCAAGCATAGCCTGAAGAACTCAAGAGGACAAGAAGAGTTGAACTTACCCAAAGATTTGCCATTTCTATGGCTCTTCATTGCTGCTGTTTCAGGTTTCTTCTGGAATGATCTCTCTTCTGTCTGAAGTCTTCCTTGAACAGTCCTAGAGCATATGTATTAACAATGAATTCTCTCCATTTTCCTTCCTTTGTAAAATTATTTGTTTTATTTCTGAAGGATATTTGCACTTAAAATAGAATTCTAAGCCAATAGTTCTTTTAGCACTTGAAAAATGTCATTCCACGTTTTTCAGAACTTCATGGTTTCTGATAAAAAATATGCAGTCATTCAAATCTTTGTTCTTTTGTGAGTAGTCTTTGTTTTCTGACTGCTCTTAAGTTTTTGTTTGCTTTTGTCTTTAGTTTTCTGCAGTTGAGATATAACGTCTATGGGAGTGGATTTTCTTAGGTCAGTTTTGCTTGAAGTTTGCTGATCTTCTTCAGTCTGTAAGTTCTTGTGTTTCATCCAATTAGGGAAACTTTCAGCATAATTTCTTCAACTAATTTTCAGAGCCACATATTTTTTCTCTTATTCTCCCGGGACTTTGATGGCATGAATGCTACAATGTCTGTATTGCCCCCACAAGGACGTTAGGCTGTATTTACTTTTTCCAATATTTTCTCTCTTCGTTGTTCAGTTTGGATAATTTATAATCATCTGCTTTAAAGTTCAGAAACTCTCCCCTCTTTCATTTACATTCTAGTCACGTGCCTGCTCAATGATGTTTAAGCTTTCTTTATACTGTTTCCAGTTCTAAAAGTTCCACTTCACTCATTATATTTCTTTGCTGATATCTTCTATCTTTCAAGACTGTTTTCCTTTATTTCTTGGAGTATTTTCATAATGGCTTCTTTAAAGTCTTTGCTAGATGATCTCAACTTCTCTTGGCATTGGTGCCTATTGTCTTTTCCCATGTGAGGTTAGATATTCTTCATCTTTCAGATGTTGAGAAGTTTGGAGTGTATCCCGGACATTTTGAATGTCATCATGTCTTAAGCTTCAGAGTCTTGTTTAAATCTTACAGAAAATCTTGATATTTTTATCTTAACAAGCAGTTAACAGTTGGGTTTGGGCTGCAAATTCCAACTGACCTTTAGGGGGCTGTGGTTTCAATGTCAATTTTTTGTTCAAAGTCTTGGCTGTGCCGTTTGTAAATGATCCTGTGTGCACCACACAGTGCCCAGAGTGGGGGTCTAGGTGGAGGTGAACTGATCCCTGAGTTCAGTTCTCAAAGTTCTGGGTTTGCTGTTTAGGATCAGCTCTATGTGTGCACAGCTCAGGGTGAGCCCAGAAGTCCACAGATGCCCACACTGCACTGCTTTCTTGAGAGCCTCCTTTTTGATAACCTCTATACTGTTGAGTTCCCTGGATCTTCTCTTTTGATTCCTTTGGCCAAAAAGCTGAGCATTTGTCACTTAACTCTGCTTCTTGCTCTTTGTTACTATGCTCAATTCTGGGGTCAACCTGCAGGAGGACACAGAGAGAAAAACAGATCCATGAGGGTTTGTCCCAGCCCCTTAGAACCACAGCTTCTGTAATTGGAGAGGAAGGCTCTGTTCTCTCAGAGTTTTAATCACCTAGGATCCCTGCTGCCACTGTTGTCTCTGCTACCATCACTGAAACCACAGGATTTCTGGGAATCTGAGACACATCCACAGAGAAAGGGAAAAAAAAGATGAGAAACTCTCCCACTCTTTCTGAATGTTAGGAGTCCTCTTTCCCACTCCTTATTCATAACTAGATGGCTTTTCCTGGAACCCTGACCCTGCCCAGACCTCAGGACAGTGAAGGAAAAGCAGAAAACGCATTGCTGATTTGGTTGGATCTCTAACTCTGGTATTCTTACCATCTATGCAGTTTCAGTATAGGTATTCTTCCCACCTATGCTATGACTCTTTTCTTTCCAGAACCATCAGCAAATTCCTCCATTAAGTCTACAAGGTTTTCACGGCTGTGTTCAGTGAGAGAGACTGGGCAATGTGTGCTTCCTCTGTCAACTCATGTGCAAAATCTGCTTTCACATTTTTGAAGGAAAAGTAAATTCAAACCTGGAGAGGAATAAATGGTGCAATTTTCAGAAACCCAACACTTAGAATGTTTGCTTCCTAAACATTTTTGCCAAGAAATTAACATGAAGGTGTATTCCTACAAAACAAAGAAAGTAAAGCAAGAAAGAGGAGTATGTGGGGTGCTGGAAATTGTACAACTAGTCTAAAAGAAAAGGGAACATCCAGGATACTAGCTGTGTGACAGGGCTAAGGGAAAGCTGATCCACATTAGAGAAGGTGGTCCAATACCTCTGGGATTATATTTTATAAAGAAAATCAAGGGGCTGGCGCTGTGGCCTAGTGGGTAAAGCTGCCACCTGCAGTGCCAGCTTCCCGTATGGGCACTAGTTCAAGTCCTGGCTACTCCACTTCTGATCCAGCTCTCTGCTATGGCCTGGGAAAGCAGTAGAAAATGGCCCAAGTTCTTGGGCCTCTGCACCCACGTATGAGACCTGGAAGAAATGTCTTGCTTTTGGTTTCGGATTGGTACAGCTCCAGCCATTGCATCCATCTGGGGAGTGAACCAGAGGACAGAAGACTCTCACTGCCTCAGTCTCTCTGTAACTCTGCCTTTCAAATAAATAATCTTTTAAAAATTGATTCTGCCTAATAAATAATCGCAGGCCTAATGATTTAAGGATCTACTGAAGGTACAATATTCTTTTCTCAAAAAGGATAGAAAGAAAATTTCAGAAAACACAAAAAATCATTAAAAAATTAATGGTTCATATTTGAAGGAAAATAAGGTTTGTCACATTTTAAATATAGTGCCTGAGTACAAAAAATAGAATACACTTGATCTAGATCATAATAACATTACATTTCAAGTGTCAAGGGAATCAAGGTATTGGATCCATTGAAAAAACAATATAATTCCAACTCACTTCTCGGCCAGTAATATTTCTATAGAAATATGAATTTACGTATGAATGAGTAACAATGGGTAAGCTTATGCTTAGGTCACAACCCAACTCCCACTCCCTTAATACATGAGAGCATGTTTCTCAGTCACCCTCCATGACTCTGGAGGTCAACACAGGTCTCTTCTCCCCCCGGTCACTTGAGACCCCAAGAGATGGAGGCTCTACCAACTTGGAGCTGCACTGTTTGGAATGTTTGGCTTCCTCAGCTCAGCAGCAGGAAGAGAGAGATTAGTAAACCTCCCCGGGTATTTGTGTCTCCGCTTGAAAATGACTCACCAGTTCCTCTGTATTTTACTAGCCAGAGCAGATTTTTCTTCTCTCCCCATCAACTGAAAGCAAGGTGGGAAATGGAGGAGAGCAAATGGACCATTTACTGAGTATTACTACCCACTACCATTGTTCATTAGCATCCAACTTTTTCAAAAAAGATTTATTTATTAATTTTGAAAGGCAGTGTTATAGGAGAGACACAGAGAGGGGGAGATCTTCTATCCATTCCTTTACTCTCCTGAAGACCTCAACAGCTGGGGCTGGGCCAGGCTGATGCCTGAGCCAGGAGCTTCATCTGAGTCTCCCACATGGGTGGCAACTGCCCAAACACCCATGCATCTTTTACTGCTTTTCCCAAGCCACAAGCAGGGAGCTGGATCAAAAGTGGGGCAGCTAGGGCATGACCCAGTGTCCACATGGGATGTTTGCGTTGGCATCCAATTTTTAGAATAACTTATCTGAAAGGGATAAATTGGTTGCCTGGAGCAAAAACAAACTGTAGATTACTCTGCTTTGAGCATAACTTTTTAAAAAACTTCAATGTCAGAACCGGCCCTGTGGTACAGTGGATTAATCACCCAGCCTGCAGTGCCGGCATCCCATATGGACACCGGTTCGAGTCCTGGCTGTTCTACTTCTGATCCAGCTCTTTGCTATGGCCTAGGAAAGTGGTAGAAGATGGTCCAAGTCCTTGGGACCCTGCACTTGAGTGGAAGACCCAGAAAAAGCTCCTGGCTCCTGGCTTCGGATCAGCTCAGCTCTGGCTGTTGCGGTCATTTGGGGAGTGAACCAATGGATGGGAACCTCTCTCTCTCTCTCTCTCTCACTCTCTCTCTCTCTCTCTCTCTGGCTCTACCTCTCTCTGTATTCTATCTTTAAAATAAATAAAATAAATCTTAAAACAAAACTTCAATGTCTTTAAGTTGGACACACAGTTTTGGGTTCACAATAGTCCTCCATACTTCCCCTGCTATGATTCTGGGCCCAGTGGACCCATGTATACTGCCAGGCTGGTCCCTGAAGTGATTTATGATTCCTTAATTCATTACAGGAAAGACTTAGGGATACACAATACAATGTCAATGTTGTTCATCAGGATAATACAAAGTAGAGATATACCTGACAGAGGAGGGTATGGGGAAGCAATTATAGAAGCAGGAGGAAAAATGGGTGTGCTTATATATTCATTTTGTAAAGTAAGACGGCAAGACATCCTGGTATAAATGGAAAAAAAAGACATCTATTTTTACAGGTATCATGTAAAATGATGAATATACTTAACAGAAGTAAAAATTAATAAATACAAACATTGGGAAGAGGGGCCAACATTGTGGCTCAGTGCACTAAGCTGCCACTTGTGGTGCTAGCATCCCATGTAAGAGTGCTGCTTTGAGCCCTGGCTACTCTGCTTCTGATCCAGCTTCCTGCTAATGCCCTGGGAAGAAAGGAGAGGTTAGCTCAAGTACTTGGGCCTCTGCCACCCATGTGGGAAACCAGGATGAATTTTCTGGCTCCTGACTTTGGCCTGGCCCAGACCTGGCTGTTGCAAACATTTGGGAGTAAACCAGCAGGTAGAAGACCTCTCTTGCTCTCGCTCTCATTTTCTCTCCTTCCATTTCTCCCTCTCTTTGTCACTCTACCCTTCAAATAAGTAAATAAATAAATAAATCTTTTTTTTCTTTAAAATGAGGAGAGAAAAGGAAAGGACATTAAATGTGGTCTGAATATAAATCTTCATAGCTTATAGTGGGTAACCAATAGACGATATCTGTGGTCCATAAATCGACATGGAGGTATAAACACACTATTTAGCATTGGATGAAAACCACCAGAAGTCCTCAGATCAGTGAGGTTTAAAGTGGTTTGCTCCAAGGAATGGAATTAGAAGTGAAGATGGATAGGAGAGGGGACTGTCAATCTATGTTTAAGAATGTCTGTTCTACCTGAATTTTTGAGAAAAAAAATCCATATTCATGCTTTACTCTCATTAAAACATTTTAAAATTTCATTAAAAGAGGAATAAATAGGAATTTGGTTGGGGGGAGAGGAGACAAGAGTTGAGAAGGGTGGAGTGGGGGGTTACAGAGACAGAGGGAGGAGCTGGAGCCCGTGGAGCCCTGAAACTGGGATGTTCTCCCCTGTGCATGTAAGCTCTCTTAAGAATGTAAATTCTATCACTCGATTTTTCAGTTGCTGGAAGTGGGGGATAAAAGCTTTTGCTATCACCCCAAATAGTCTGCTACACACACTGCTAACTGTCTCCTGTGTTTAATTAGGGGGAAACTAGAGAGGGGATCTGAGCTCCAAGGACTGGGTACCGGTAAGGAGAAAAAATGGAGCAGGAATGGGATCAGCAAGAAATCAGGGACTCAAAGCGTCATGGAGATTCAAGCTCTGACATTCACAGGAATCTTGGGAAGGCATTAGGTTTCTTACAGAATGTGAGATAGGAAGCTGGAGTCAATTTTCTTTCTTTTCTTTTCTTTTCTTTTCTTTTCTTTTCTTTTCTTTTAATTTAAACTTGACAGAGTTAGACAGTGAGAGAGAGAGAGAGAGAGAGAGAGAGATCTTCCTTCCGTTGGTTCGCCCCCCAAATGGCTGCTATGGCCAGCACTGCACCAATCTGAAGCCAGGAGCCAGGTGCTTTTCCTGGTTTCCCATGTGGGTGCAGGCACCCAAGCACTTGGGCCATCCTCCACTGCCCTCCTGGGCCACAACAGAGAGCTGGACTGGAAGTGGAGCAACCGGGACAGAACCGGCGCCCATATGGGATGCCGGTGCTGCAGGTGGAGGATTAACCAAGTGAGCCACGGCACTGGCCCAAGGAGTCAATTTTCTTTAAGTCAGAGGGCAGAGTGCCCTTAGCTGACATCAGGAGTACTTAAATTATCCTACCTAATCCTCAAAGCAACCTTATGAGATATTTCTTTATTAATTCAACAAACATTTTTAAATATTTGCATATACTACTGTTCAGTATGTCTTTATCAATATTCTCAAGGTGCCTCTGGTTTAACGGGGAGGACGCCGTGATGTAAGACCAGAAATTCTAGGCCAGCGCTGCAGCTCAATAGGCTAATCCTCCACCTAGTGGCGCTGGCACACCGGGTTCTAGTCCCGGTCGGGGCGCCGGATTCTGTCCCAGTTGCTCCTCTTCCAGCCCAGCTCTCTGCTGCGGCCCAGGAGGGCAGTGGAGGATGGCCCAAGTCCTTGGGCCCTGCACCCGCATGGGAGACCAGGAGAAGCACTTGGCTCCTGGCTTCAGATCGGCGTGGTGCTCTGGCTGCAGTGCGCCAGCTGCAGTGGCCATTGAAGGGTAAACCAACGGTAAAAGGAAGACCTTTATCTCTGTCTCTCTCTCTCACTGTCCACTCTGCCTGTCAAAAAAAAAAAAAAATTCTTACCGGAGTTCCCAGGAAAACCTTGGGGTGGCATCTGGACTGCTCTGGGAGTGGCAGAAGGCAACTCAGGCTGAGGTTTGAAAGGACAAAGGAGTTTGCTTAGCAGATAAAAGCCGTGAGAGTAAGGTCACACTAGGGAGGGGAAAACACACATGGTAGGGGAAAGTAGCGAAGCAAGAACTCTCCTGACCCAGCGGGCACTTCCAGATGTGTGTTCAGGAGGCAGGAAGTAGATCGGGAGGACTTGCGTACTAGACAAGGCCAATGAGATGTGCAGTGCCCTGTCTACATAAGCAGTTAGGGTCACCCCGGTCAGCCTGTAGAACACCCACTCTCCTGCCAGCACACAAAGAAGTACTACACTGCTCAGTGGGCAATGCCCATGAAGCAGGTCACACTCCTGGAGCCAGTCCTGGACCATGGCTCCCCTGAGCTTCTTTGTGTCTAACCGGTCTTTCTGGTCTGTCTTGTGGTGTAGACTGTCAGGGAGCACCCCAAAGAGGCAGAGCAAGAACCAGAATGCATGTAGGTTCCTGTTCAGATCCGAGTTTGTGTATGGGGTACCCCACTGCTGGCCCTGGCTGCAGGGGGATCTAGAGCACTTGAGCAAGATATCCTAATGCTTTGGAGTCTCCTTAGGCATGGGGCTTGGGCAAGAGTCCTGCTTGCTTGGTTCTAAGGATGGTGCTGATGTTAAGCTAAGTTCATCCTGCAAACTGTTGATGGCAGTGGAAGAGTTTTAAGCAGGAACATGACATGATCTGGTTTGTATCTTCAGAGACATTTCTGGCAGTCATTGGGAGAAGGTCAAACCCATTCGGGGCAGGGAAGTCAGAGATGAGGCTGCCGAGAAATAAAATTGAGAGATGAAGAGACTAAACTGGGGCCCCAGTGGTGTGGAAGGAGACAAGCAGGTGGAACTGACAGGTGTCATGGGGGAGGGGTCTGTAAAATGTGCTGCTGAGCGGAGTAGAAGGGAAGCCTGGAGTACTTCCCAGATTTCTGGTTCAGATGATGGAGACTACTCAGCCAGGATGTAGGAGGAGCAGGTTTTGGAGTCGGGCAGTGGGAGAAAAGGGGAACTGTGTTCAGAGCATGTTAGGTTTGGGGGACTACAGTGACTCACAAATTGACCATTGCATCACGGGCAAGATGCACTTGAGTGAAATGCCATGTTTCACCACTGCCTGTGCCCTTAGCCAATTTAGCTTACTCTCCTGTTCTTTGAAAAAGATAAAATACTAACACAATGTAACGGCTTACAGCACAATGCCCAGTACATATGAGATCTTTACTACACACTGATGAAGATAAAGGAAGAGTAGGAGGAGATATTGATAGGTCATCAGGAAAGTTAGAGTTCATTTACCTTTCTCAGGTCCTCCATGCCCAAGAGTAAGGCCACACCACCACCAGGGTGAAGGTGGTGACCAGCCAGTCTCCAGGAAAGACCAGATGGCAGTGAGTGGTACCAGCTCTGGTCCCCTCTGCTGTGATTGGAAATTTTACAAGAGGAAGCTGACACTGAGGGTGTCGACGATGTTATTGAGGGGAAACACATGGCGTGAGAAACCCAGAGGGTAGAATTGTCGCTGCTTGGCTGACAACATAAACCGCCCAAGATCGTCTTCTGGGGGAGGCTGAAACAGTGAATCCACGCCTCCGTGACAACAAAGCCCATGTTATTTCCCTGCATTCTGTGGATTTTTGAAGAAGGGTTCAGACTTTCTGGCTGCTGCACAGAGAAGCAGGCACACCAACAGAAGAAAGCTCACCATTTCTAGGGGACAACAAAGCCAACAGAAGGCCACTGTGTCCAGCTCAGTGTTAGGGCTGATGAGTGGAAGGGAACCAGCGTTTATGGAGCCTGGTGTTTACACGGTGTGCAGGAAGACATTGGCTTGGGTTTCCTGTGACAGCAAAACCTAAGGCAAATGCATGTATGCAGGTAGTTCCTTTGGGAGTTCATTCAAGGATGCGGGAACGGAGGGCTGAAAAGGGTGAAGGAAGGAGGAACAGCAAAACAGCAGCGAGTTATGGAGATTACAATGGAAAAACACTGGGCTTCCTTTCTCCTGAGACTTCCTGAGGAGCATATTGAAAACCTCTCAATCGCCCACCAGAGAGCCGACTGGGAAGAGAATTTACCCATCCCTGCCATGCGTCCCTGTTGGCTTCAACTTTCTCCTGGACCATTAACTTCATCACGCCTCTGGGCTTGTCACGAGTCCTGAAGGCATGGCTTTCTCTCTCTCTCTCTCTTTTTTTTTCTCCATAGTGATGAAGCTCCTGGGCAGAAAGTCCAACCCTGTGGCGTGTGTCTGAGCCCTGGTGCTCTTGGAGGGAGGAGAATTGATGTCTATGTGAAACGCCACGTCCTCTGCTGCTGAGGTTGGAGCCGGAGTCTGAGGGCTGGGGGCACCAGCGATCTGTTAGTACAGCAGCCTTGCACTTCGCAGGCCCTCTGTGTCTCCCAGTAAGGCCGTGTTGTTCCTGGAGTTTTCGAGATGTTGACCAGTCACAGTGTCCAGAAAAGACTGTTTATGGCAGTCGGCAGACTGAGCTGTAGTCCCCACTGGCGCGACTTGTCCTGAACTTAATATTCGTCGTCATCCTTGGCCACCACGCGGTGTAGAGTCCTCTTGCTCTCAATCTCAGCTTCAGCTGGCTCAGCCTATTTGTTCTTCAGTGTGCTCAGGTCTTCGTCCCTTTCCAGGTGATTGTAGGTGCCCACTGTGTGTGTCATTGGACATGGGAGTACCCAGAAACGCCCCAGCGAATCCCCAGGCTTCCGATGTATTTCTCTCTGTTCTGTTCTACAGCAGCAACCCCAGATCCTTATAATACAAGAGAACTTCAAAAAGTTCATGGGGAAATGCAATTAAAATATAATGTTCATTTTCCACAAACTTTTAAAACACCCCTTGTTGTCGTATTCAGCTTCTTGCCTCAAGGCCTACCACCTGGAGCAGTCTAAAATAACCAGACTACACCCAGGGCCTAATCAAACCCTTAATGGTCTCTGGTGGGAGTGTCCTTTTCTCTCCCCACCTACTGGCTGGGAACCAGGAACATCAATGCCTCAGAGACTTGCAGCGGCTCAAACACAGATTCTGCAATCTGTCACTAGGAGTGGTAGTGAGAGGGCCCACTGTGGCTTCCACTCCTCAGTCCCTAGGCCTGGGTACCCAAGCTGCTGAGGACACACGCCATCCATCAGCTGTCAGCTCAGGCACACACTGTGTCCTGCAGAACAGCACCCTCACTCCACATTGTGGAGTGGCACACTGAAGGGGCCTCTACCAGCCACTCTGTTGTTCCAGTTGGCTGATACAGTGTCTGACAGTCATAAACCTGGCAGAGGCCAAAACATTGTTGTCTAATTTTGCCTGGTCCAAGCTGATGGAGAGGCAGCCAGGCTACTCCAGAATTGAAGGACACTGGGGTAGAAGGAAGAAGCAGAAATTATTTGAGTTTTTTTTTTTTTTTTTGAACAAGGATCAAAGAATCTCAGCCCTGTGATTATAAAATAGCCTACAAGTGAAAGGTCAAGTCTGTGCTACTGCAGACACAACTGACCTGCTCCCACATGGGATCGCAGCACACCCTGGACTCCTCTCCTGTAATTATGATGATCCCGGAACTTAACGGCACAGGTCAGTGTATCAGTTTCTGTCTCACACACAGTAGGTCTCTGTAATCTTGGTGCTGACTGAATGAATAATGAATCCAGCTCATTCAAGGCCAGCTCTCAGCCCAAGACCCTCCTTCTGTTCCTCCACCCAGCCATGTTCTCTCAGAGACTGGGAGGGAGCCACGTACTCTCAGAAACTGGGATAGAACGCCACCAGCCCTGGCAGCCATCATCTTCCAGCTCCTCCTCCCCACCAGGACTACCTCTCATTCTTGCTCTACCCTCCTCCCTCCCTTTTCCCCCTCCCTCCAGAGGCCCCAGACTCAAACTGCTGGGAAGTCTCTTCAAACAGCATTGAAATTGCTTTAAATATTAGAGGATTAGGGGAAGACAAACAGACCTGGGGAAGGTCTGTGTTTGGGGGATTAGGATTAGATCTCCTCTGCTGTCCAAGCATTAGCAGAGGCCACACAGTCTGCCTCTGGGCTCTATGCCTGCGATCCCAGGCAGCTCGCGGTTAGGCCTCCAGAGCAACCCACATCCCTGAGCTGATCTCATCTCTCTGCATATCAGGAATTTCCAGACAAAACCCCAGCCCAGAAACCACTGCTGCTTCTCACCCTTGGTCCTGCTCTCCAGGAAACGACCATGTATTGAGTTAACCTTTTCTCCCACTGCCTGTAACCTTTGCCATGGGCACTAGGCAGCCAAGCACAGGGTTAGACACCTGCTGGGAACTAGGGGTGGGCCACACGAGGTGAGACACAATAGGAGACTCAAGGGATGTGGGGTAGATGCATTCATGTGTGTTTGCATGAGAAAACATCCAAATGTGTCAGGACTTATATCATGGCTAAGGCCCCCTACCAATCGTAATTCAATATTTATCAAAGTAGACCTTAGTATTAATTAGAGCCTTAGACTTTCAGAGTTTGAATAGACCATAGCAGTCTCACTGAAGGTCGACCTCCCCTACAGCTTTCCTGGTGGGTCTTGCTCTCTCTCTCTCCTCTGGAACCTCCTGCGTGACAGAGAGCCAGATGATCCATTTCATGGCTGTCCACTCTAAAATGTCAGAAAATCTTCTCTGTAGCAGAAATGAGCCTCTGTGTAACAGCGGATGCCTTGGTCCTGACTGTACTCCTAGAACTAAGTGTATGTACATAAATCTCAACTTGGGATTAGAAGTGCTTAAGAAAGAATTTACTACACAAGACAGAGAAAGAATTAAGCATAAATTAAAAGATCGATACATGTGACGTTACTGAAAGTAGGAGTCGGTTCATCCAGATATCCTGATAGAATGGAGTGCAAGTCATATACTAAGATATGGCATTTGATGCACAGACTTTTGACCAAGGACTTCATAATACATCAAGGATTTTACCAAACAGTGAGGAAGATGACCTGATGAAAAAGTGGGGAAAAAGCTAGACGGCATTGGAAATAGCCAATAAGCACGTGAAAGGTACTCAACTTTATTAGTAACTAGGTATACGCAAATTAAAACCACATTGGGGTAGTGCCATCAAATTGACAGAAAATATAAAATCTGACAATAACCAGTATAGAAAAAGATGAAGTGCAGAGTTAGGTTTTATTACTGCTAGTGGGATAATAAATTGGAATGAGTTTGAAAAACAGTGCTTAGTGTCGCCGGATGAAGTTAAGAATGTGCAGACTCTGTGATGCAGAAATGCCTCTCCTGGGGGTACGCCCCTGGGTGCACATGTGTACAGCATACACAGATGAGGCCAGTGACAGCAGCATTGTCAGTTTAATGGCCCCCAAATGGAAACAGCCCCAGTAGTTCCTAGCATCAGGTTGAATTACTAAATGATGGTGTATTCACACAAAGAAAATAGCACACACTAACAAAAATGAACAAATCATGCTTATAAATAATAACATGAATGACTCTTACAAAACCATGACTGGGGTGTGAACCAGCAGATGCAAGAACTCCCTCTCTCTATCTTTCCCTCTCTCTGTTACTCTGCCTTGCAAATAAACAAAATACATAATAAAAATAACCCACAATTCTGAGTAATGGAAGTTAGTACACAATGCATCTCTATTTACATAAAGTCAAAAACAGGAAAAATAAGTCTATTATTTGAGTTGTATATTTATGTAGTAAAGTATAAACCAAGATTTTAAAAATGGGGTTGCATATGGGCGCTGGTTTGAGTCCCAGCTGCTCCACTTTTTTTTTTTTTGACAGGCAGAGTGGACAGTGAGAGACAGAGACAGAGAGAAAGGTCTTCCTTTTCCGTTGGTTCACCCTCCAATGGCCGCTGCAGCCAGCGCACTGCAGTCAGAGCACCGAACTGGTCCGAAGCCAGGAGCCAGGTGCTTCTGGTCTCCCATGTGGGTGCAGGGCCCAAGGACTTGGGCCATCCTCCACTGCCCTCCCGGGCCGCAGCAGAGAGCTGGACTGGAAGAGGAGCAACCAGGACAGAATCTGGCTCCCCGACCGGGACTAGAACCCGGTGTGCCGGCGCTGCAGGTGGAAGATTAGCCTATTGAGCTGCGGTGCCGGCCTGCTCCACTTCTGATCCAGCTCTTTGCTATGGCCTGGAAAAGCAGTAGAAGATGGCCCAAGTCCTTGGGCCTCTGCACCAACGTGGGAGACCTGAAAGACACTCCTGGCTTCTGGCTCCTGGCTTCTGGCTCCTGGCTTCTGATTGGCTCAGCTCCAGCCGTTGCAGTCAACTGGGAAGTGAACCAATGTATGGAAGACCTCTCTCTCTCTCTCTCTCTCTCTCTCTCTCTCTCTGCCTCTCCTCTCTCTGTGTAACTCTGACTTTCAAATAAATAAATAAATCCTTAAAAAAAGTGGAGTTGTCATAGAAGACAAATTGTGTGGATGATGGTTCCTGTTGGGGTGGGAAGCAGGAGGGTGGGAAACATTAACTATTTTGCCCTGGAGGTGGTTATTGAGATTTCTTTTTGAGTAATTGGCTAAGCTATGTGTTTATTTTTCATAATTCCTGCATATGTACTGTACTACATGATTTTGAAAATAGTTGTAAAAATATAATTCTAATCTTGACAATCATCAGGCCCCATTTATACTCCTTTCTTTCATTTTCTCTCAACAGTAGACATGATTTCCAAATATTTTGCTATGCTGGTGACCCAATTATTTCTTTTGTTATATGTGTCTATGTATGTATGTATGTATGTATCTATTCTCCATCTTCTTAAACAATGACTGCTCCTCTCATTGGGGACAGTTAGAAAATCAAAGGTAGCAGAGATGGCAAACTTCAAATGAGGATAAGTACAAGTCCAACTAGTATTTTGTAAGGTTCAAATGAGGACAGATGCCATCAATAAAATAAACAAGCCATTAAATAATAAACAAACCATTAAATACACAAACCATTAGGATGAGAACAGAAGTGTCTACACATTCATAATCTCTTAATTCCTCAGCCTTGATGATAATTAGTCCTATGACAGACATTACTTGGTACAAGCTGCAAACAGGTGCCAACATGGGCCAAATCAACTGCAGAGATGCTGGAAGCAGGGTACCGCTGCACCATCTCTCCAGATGCGGCGCTTCTTCCTGGTGGGATTCTGCTCTGCAGTCTGGGGGTGTGAGGTCTAGCTCCCTACCCTTCCCTGCTCAGGGGTTCTGACTTCAACACAAGAGGCAGTCCCAGAGCCTTCCCAGCCGGGCCTTACTGAGGGCCAACCAATCACATATCTTCCCCTCCTGTCTGGCCAGAGTCTCCAGGGAAGGAATAAAGCTGTGGGGAAAGTAAGGTCTAGCGTGGTCACTGGCAAATGCTAATTAGCAAGGACTGCTTGGCAGCCTCCAGTCCTTTCTGATTGCCTGGGTAGTGAGAGGAATGCAAAATGCACAGGTGAAGTGCAGCAGCTGAGCTCCTGGGACTGGGAGCGGAAATGCGTTTCTCCCATCCCCCACCCTCTCTCAGGCATTGGCAACAGAGACACCTGTGTCTAGTCAGTCAAAAACATCTGTCTACCTGGAGCTTTGCTGCAAGTCTTTATTTGCCATTATTACTACATCAGACTACCCAGTTTTCCCAACATGCATAGCTCTCCTGGGGGCAGAAGCTCCCAGTAAGTATGCCTGCAGTCAAATCAATGAGAAATTCTATTTGCCCAACTCTCTGGGGGAGGCTAAATCCCTTGACCTTGGCTATGGGTCCCACCAAGGTACTAAGACTGAATCACACTGACCAAAATGGCAGGCTGGGAAATTTTATTCTGCTTTTCAATGAAACACAAAGAGCTTGTTGATGTGAATTTTCAGCTGAGACGCTGCATCTCAAATGAGAAAAATCAGATGTCTCTTGGGAAGAAAACACTTTCTTAAAGAATCTTCCAAGGCAGCCCAATAGGTGCAAGCACAGAGATGCAAATCAACCCACCAAGCGTTGTTGAGTCAGCCTCATTCCTCCAAGTGGCTCCCACCTCTGCCCCTCCTCCTCCCTCTGCCCTCTGCCCTCTACCTGCACAGTGCTCCTGGAGACAGGCCTGGGCCAACATGGGCAGTGTTGTGACATGGGTGGGTTGTCCCTGGGCTGAGGTGGGGTAGAGCCAGTATCCACCTGTTCCACTGGGGCCTGAGAGTCCACACTGCATGGCAGGGATGGTCCAACAAGCAAAGGACAAGGACTGGTGATTAGAGGCTGTCTTACCCCATTTGCGCTTCTATAACAGAGTACCTGGGACTGCGCAACTTATCAAGATAGGACATTTATCTGGCTTATGGTTCTGCAGGCTGGGAAGTTTGAAATCAAGGCGCCAGCACCTGGCGAGGGCCTTCTTTCTGCAGTATCCCATGGCAGAATGTGGGAGGGCAAGAGGACTCAAGGCAGTGCGAGAGATGGAACTTGCAGTCTCAAGCCCTTCAGCAATCAGCATTAGTCCATTCACGGGGGTGGATCCCTCTTGATTGGCCCCTGCTCCCAGCACTGTTGTACCGAGGGCTAAGTTCCCAACAGGTGAACTTTGGGGGATGCATTCACACTACAGTGGAGGCTGACTTTGCTTAGTCTACCAGGGTAGACTGAGTGCCTAACACGGGCCAAGGACCACATCTGGGTTCCTCAGACTCACTTCACTTCATCCACCTTCTGCCTCCTTTCAGGCTTTCTTCACATGGGAAAGGGACTGGTCAACTTGCCTATCCCTTTTATGAAGACTGCAAGTCAGCAGGGACAAATGTTTTGTCTTAGACTACTGAATTGGTACTGAGAAAATTAAGACTCGAACTCGAATTTCTCGACTCCAGATTTTGCCTTATTTTCCTCACGTGTAGGTTAAAGAGAAATCTTGGTATAATCTTGGAATGCACAAATACACCATCTCAGGCATCCATCAGAAGGGACACCTGGACAGGTAAGATACTTACTCAAGGTCACTCGGCAGTAGGTGGCGCAGGAAAAGGTTGGAGCCTTTACTATCTGGCTTCCAAGCCTACCCTACTGGCACTCAGCCTGTGGTTTTCTTGGGCTGGGATCTTCCTTCTGTTCCTTTTTTCATTGTCTTCTTTTTGGATTTTGCTATAACCTTCTCTTCTCACATGGAAAGCTCCAAGCCACACAGTGGAAATAACCACCCATCCAGTAGGACATTCTTCACTCCCCATCCACCTACCCAAGGCTCTTGGCACCATGGCCAGGACAAATGTCTGCTTTGGAGATGGGATCTGGAGATGAGGAATAATAATAAATTGAGAGCTGAACAGGACTGAGCACTGCACACACCTCCCCATCTGCTCTGGTACAGGCTGCTGGATTTGCCTTAGATTAGGTCTCTGTTTCTGATCTGACAACAGATGCCCGAGCCATAAATAACTGGGTGTTTTTCCCTTGAACTTTCGCTGCCATCTCCCGATGTCTCGTGTCACATTGCATTCTGGGGAGAAGTGCAGTGGAGCATGCCACCACCTCCGCATCCTCACTCTGTCCCTCTTTCTGAGTGCAGCCACCCCAGTGGGTCCTACAAATTGAAGAGCTGCTGGCAGTGGTGGGGGTGCCTGAAGAAGCTAGGGATGAGGGACCCAGGAGTACCAGTTTCTGATCTCATTTCCCCAGCTTGATCCTGGCTTCTCTCAGTGAGACTGAAACTGCCATTTTGTCTGCATAGGTAGAGATCCGCTGTATGAGGTCATGGTAAAGCCACATCTCTGACCTGGTGTTTAGCAGAAACAAGGAATGTTAAAAGGGAGATTGTGTAGGCAGCCAGGGCAGCCCCAGATCCCTCTGGGCAACAGATGCCCTAATGTGGCGCTGAAACCCTTGCCCTCATGGAGTAACACTCACATGTAAGGAAAACATGGCCTGCAGAACACCACAAAGCAACCCCATTTCTCATCCTTAGTGGTACCACATACACCCTCCCCACCCCCACTTCCCCTCCACTACTCTCCTTCTTTCACTGCATTTGGCTCCTGTAGAAATCCAGAGAAGTTATCCTTGGTACAGATCAGAATGGGTCATTCTACAATCAACAAAACCTAAAGCTTAGCCCTTTCATCTTGTCTTTGTGATGGATGAAAAACTGATAGTAGACTAGCAAGTGCAGATGCTGGCAGAGGTTCCAAGTTAGGATCTATTCCGTTTTCTGCTGCTCCATCTCCATGCTGTACATCTTTTTTCCTCTCTCTCCTTCCTCCCCCATGACCTCCTTTTCTCTCACTATCCTCTCAATCTCATGACATCGCTCTCAATTTCTCTCCCAATCTCCCAATCATTCTCATTGCATTTCCCTTCCTTATCAGGCTCTGCCATCTCTCCTTGTTCCCTCTCCTCTCCTCTCCTCTCCTCTCCTCTCCTCTCCTCTCCTCTCCTCTCCTCTCCTCTCCTCTCCTCTCCTCTCCTCTCCTCTCCTCTCCTCTCACCACCTTCCTCTGTTTCTTTCTCATTGCCCTTTCTCTGTGCCCTCATTTTCTCAGTCTCTCTAGGTCTCTGACGAAAGAAGCTTGTGACACAGATGGCCTTCTGCCATGTCAATCTCAGGCTACCCCTCCACTCTAGGTGACAAAGAAGTTCACACCAAAGGAATGTGGTGCACTGCTTTTCCAGCTGCCAGGTATGGGGCCATTCTCCTGCTCTCAACACAGAATCAGTTGATCTCCCTGGGCAGGCTGGGCTGAGCCCCACCCTTTGCCCTCACTTTCCTGGCAGTTCCTCGTCCTCCTGTTAGCTGCCTGGCCACTGGTCTTTAGCTCCTTCTCTGGCTCTTGACCCTGCTCTGTTTCTCCTTTTTCCATCATCTTTTTTCCCCAACACTTTTTCTCTTTTATTTGCCGTCTCTATGACCTAGCCTCCTGTCTCTCGTTCCTTCCCTTCATCTGCCTTTCTCATTATTTTCTCTCATCCTTTCCACATTTTCCCTTATCTACTCCTAAAGCCAGGTTTTCTCTTTTCCCTGGGGGAAACCCCAGTGCATCTTCCTGTAGTGTAGACAATCCTTTCTCAGTATCAGCACCTTGGGCTTTTCTCTTGCTCTTCCTGTAGGAGAGTCTCTGCTGGGGGTGTGCTGACTGCATTCTCTTTTGCAGAAAAACTGAAATCCTCTATGTCCTTGTAGGCCTAGGTGTTCCTGAGCAGACTGTGTCCAACACGACCTCCCACTCAGTCAGCAGGTGGAAGTCCAGAAAGAGCCATCGAAAGGGGAGAAGTGGAAGAACACACTTGCAGAAGATCTTGAGGATGATTATAATGCGTTAAGGCGAGGAGACTAACGTGGCACTGAGTGATGTCCTCAGTGGGTGAGGGGATGTTCTATAGAGCGAGGCGTATCCAGCTGCTTTTCTCTCTACTACATAGCAAAACCTAAAGAGTGAGGATTAGCGGTGGCCATAGAGATTCTGGATAGGAGACCTAGGAGTAGCTGGAGAATGCCACTCAAGGAGGTCGTGGGGCTGCTCTAAGGTAGCTGTGGAAGAGTCAGTTCATCCTTATGGAGGGGATAAACTGTCCTCCGTGAGGCAGGATGGGAAGGTGACCCCTAGTTCCCTTTGTGTTTTCTAGCTCAGACTCCCTGCTTCTTCCTCAGCCACAGCAACATGCAGACCCTGTGAGTCTGTGGCTGCAGATGCCTCATTAGCCCCTGTGAATAGCAATGTAGCCTTGCTATGTGAGCCATCGCAGGCACGATTCATCATTCCAGTGCACTGGCTTGACACAGCCCATTCCTGTCTTGATGCCATTTCTTCCTGAGAGTCCTCCCACACTCCCCTGACCCTCCTAGGGTGCCATGTCCCTTCCCATGACCGAATTCCTTGTCTGGATGGATGACCTGGAAGTCTTTAGGCACTTGGGGTTCACAGGCCTACGTCCCACTCCTTCAAATCAGATATGTGGCCCAATTCCACCTCCTACTTGGACAGTTCCCACCTCTTTTCTCAGTCTCACTCCAGCGTAATCTGGGCTGTAAGTGTGATACAAAGCCAGGCAGTGCAGCTGGCCAGCCAAGACCATTCTGTGTTTCTGAGCTTTGAGACAGAGTCGTCAAGGTCTGAAGACCGCCAAAGGGCATCTTATTGAGTGAGACATGCATTTTTAATAAACTATATTTGACTTCCATGATGGGCAAGTTATTAAGTCGTTTGACAGCCAATGGCATGAGGAAATGAAAGAATACCTTAAAAGTAGACATTTCTTGGCAGATAAGGGAGAAATTCAGTGAGCTGGAGGCAATAGAAAAAGAAATGCAAATAAAGATATGATGCTTTTACCTATCTGCATATAGTGAAGAAGCCATTAATATAACAGTGAATAGTGGGATTTTTATCACTACTTGACTTGAATGTCTTGAAAAACTAGCTCAGCCTTGAAAGGATCAGTCTTTGTAGCTCTGGACCAAGCCCGTCCTTTGTCTCTGTGTGGAGAAGATGAATTTGTTTTCTGATGTGTTTTCCTCCCCCTTTCCCCAGCCTTCTGAAATGAGCTTTGGGTTGGTTTTCCATCACCACCTGATTTAGAATTATTAAGGATAATGATAGGGAGTAAATGGCTCTTTCTCACCCAGAGGCACACGACTGAATTGATGGATGCAGACCAGACAGGCAGCCTCTGCTCCACTGCCGCAGGCATTGAGTGAATGCTCTCCCTTCTCGGGGCCCCTTGGACACCCACTTTGGCATGATCTTTCCTGGCCTCTGGTGAGCTTCCCATTTCTCTAGTCTCTACCGTCTCTGACTGACTATTGGGCCTATATGTTGGGTGCCATCTTTTGCTGTCCTCAAATGTTAGTTTTCTTTGCAGCTACTACTTTGTTGTTCTACTGTAAACTTCTCTGGGTGAACTTGAAATAGTTCTTTCCCACTTGTTTCTGTTCAGTTTGCTCATCTACATCCCCTGTTTGATTATGAGCGTCATGGCTCTGTCTTATTAATCTTTGCATAATGCATATAGTGATAGTCAGCAAACATCACCTGAATTATGGGCTGGCCTTGCTTAAAACAGGGGAAGATGTAAAGGAAGGGGTTCTTATTCTCTCTCCCTCTCCCTCTCTCTCTTTCTCTCTCTAAGTAGGCTGAGTTATACTGCATAGTTGCTTCTTTCTTATTTACTAATGTCTACATTTTTTGCTGTCCACCTAGGAAAAAGCCCATTGACATTTGTTCCCTGTAATCCTGACACAACAAAGCTTCTACTGCAAAACATCAGCCCCTGTTCTACTGACATCCACTTCCCCCACCTCCACCTTCTTAATATCATCCTGCAACCCTGCCCTCTGGTCTTCTAACTCTTCTGTTTGTTCAAGCTACTCAACCAGCATTCAACACCCATTGTGATCTGTTCTGTATTATTCCAGATGACTAACTAAGGGAGCTGGGGAGAAGGGAGAGAACAGAATTGGAGCAGTGATTTATCTCAATCCCCTCTTACCCACAGAAGTAAGTGCTCAACACTAAGCTCTCCAGACAGACTCACAGCACTGATGGAAGGAGGGCAGTGGGGCGGGTCTGACCACGCCCTCTAATTTTCTACTCTTAGTCTCAAAGCAGGTTACTCTATGTGGGTGTCCTTTCCTGACATGGGTGTGACTGCAACAGCTGTGACTGTTAAGAAAGATGTGGAGAAATGGCTTTGGCTCCTAGTATCACACGGCATCCCGTGACCAGACAGGACATGTGTTGGAGCGTGCTGTGATCATTCCTCTTCAGCTTTCCATTGCTTCCTGTATCAGTATCACCCAGTTTCTCAGAGTTCATCTCTGTGGTTTTGAGTTCATCACCAGAGTTTCCTTTTCATTGACTTGTTCACACAATGTAGTAGAAAGAGCAGCCAACTTGCTTATGAAACTTATTTGAATAACACCAAAAAATAAAATATTTTCTGGCCTGAAGACTTTACTGTGATCAAAACATAGCCATTATTTTCATTTGCTCATGTCCAAGCTTATACATCACAGACAGATCTTTCAAACATCCTCTGTACACAAGTCTAAATTTTTTTTAAAAAAATATTTGAAAGCCAAAGAGAGAGGGAGAGAGAGAGAGGGAGAGAGAGGGAGAGAGAGGGAGAGAGAGGGAGAGAGAGGGAGAGAGGGAGAGAGAGGGAGAGAGAGGGAGAGAGAGGGAGGGAGATGGAGAGAGAGAGAGAGAGAGGTCTTCCATCTTCTGGTTCACTCTGTCCATAGCCTAATACATAGACTCAAAACTTTGGGGTGGGTGTTTGGCTTAGTGGTTAAGCCACGGCTTGAGATGCCCGAATCTCATATCAGTGTGCTTGGTTGGGGTCCTGCTCTACCACTTCCAATTCAGCTTCCTTCTAATGAGCACTCTGAGAGGCAGTATGTGATATACCAGGTACTTGGATACCTGCCACCCATTTGGGAGACCTGGGTTGCATTCTGGGTTCCTTGTTTTAGCCTAGCCTAGCCCTGGCTGTTGTGGGCATTTGGGGAGTGAATCAGCAAATGGATGAGGTCTCTCTCTCTCTCTCTCTCCCTCCCAGCCTTTCAAATAAAAGGAAAATAAATAAATAAAATTTTATAAGCGCCTTGAGATAGTGTTCTCTTCTTCCCAAATGTTACTAGTAATAAAGTAAGCAGAATAATACTTGCTTCATCCCATAAGTAGCTTGTTTTTCTCTTCTGAAAAAGAGGCATGCAATTCTTTCAGAAGCTGGTCTTGCTTATTGAAGCCTGAGCTCTTCAGCCTGCTGTCTCCCTGAACATACAGACTGCCTCCTGGTTTGAGAAGAGCAGCCCTGGTCCCAGCACCTGCTCTTGTTCCCATATGTTCCCATGCCATCCACCCATCACACCGGTCGCCCTCAGTGCTTTGGGAATTATGTAGGTTCTTTCTTGCTCACCTCACCTTTTCCTCTTTCCCCCAAAGAAGCCCCACTCTCTTCCTTTCCTCCAGTCTGAAAAATTGCATTTCTCTCAATGTCATTTCTTTGAGATGTGAGCTGGAACAAATCTAGAGCAGCTGCTTCATTTCTAAGTGTCCTTTAGGGACCCCCTCAGCAGACACTTTGCAGAATATAATGATGACATTCTAACGAGCATTAATGTACATGTTGTCATTTTTCTATATTCACTCTTCCCACAGGAGGCATAGCTCTGAGAAGGGACACCAAAAAGCAGGGAGATGGGGGTGAAAGTTTTGTGGGAAAAGTCACTGGTAACCTACTCACTAGCTAAAAACACTCACTGCAGAGGAGAGAAAAGCTAGGAGGGTGAGTGGGGGTGGAATCTTCCAGAAGACAAGAGGGTGGGCAAGGGGAGCCACAGCAGGGAGAAGCCTGGGGGAAGTAGGAGGCAAAGATTTGGAAGGAGATGAAGACTTCAAAATTGAGTCAGGACTCAAGACTCCGTCTTTCTGGATCACAAATATTACACACATTTTCTTCAGTTCCTGACCAGTATCATTTGTGTTGCAAGAAGTCATTCAATCAATCACTCATTCATTCATTCCTTTAGTCATTTATCTAACAGATACTGATTGAACTCTTTCTCCCAGGCAAATGTTGTGCTAGACGCCAAAGATGCAAGGGTGAATCAGACGGGTGAGGACCTCTCAGAACTCAGTTGACCTACGGTAGCTGTGAGGTCAATGAAGGGTTCACTGTTTTCCTCATTACAGATTGGAGGGAATTCTCAAGAAAGTTAAGGGAATTCTTTTGAATTCCAGTGTATACATAGTTAAGCTCAGATTTCAACCAAATTCTGCCCACGGGTCAAATATCTTTCAAGTTCTTTGTTTTACAGGAAACATGGGAGGGAGTAAGAGGGAGACTCAGTCCCAGGGCTGTGGATCCTGGGAGCCCTGAGAGAACCTGTCTGTTCTGAGCTGTCAGCCAACATGCACTGAGCAGCAGAGAGGATGAGGCCTCCCTTGGCTTGGGGCTGGCGTAAGGGCTGAGATTGGAGCAAGTTTAGAGGAAGCTCCATTGGCTCCTCCCAGGCAACGTTATTTTCCACTCTGAGTAGATTCTACAAACATCTCATAATGTGTTTTCCCTAATTAATGAATTGATTCACAATTAATTATACATTTATATATTTCTTCACTATTTGCAAAGCTTTTGCGTTCATTATCATAGTTGTAATTCCATGAGGTCAGCAGGGGAAGAGTCTTTACTCCCAGCAGATAGATTAAGAAGTAGGGGCTCAGAGAGGTCCACCTGCTGCAAATCATCCAGACAGGAAGCATCAAAGCCAGAGTCCAGCACCAGGTCTTCTAACGCAAGCCTCTGCTCTTCCTCAAGTCTCGCGGTCTCTGTGGATCATGAAAGCCAGAGAGGGCTGTAAGGATTCCGCTCCTCATTTTATGGAAGACAACCCTGGAGAGGTTATATTACTAGCCCAAGATGGGACCAGCGATGTGGCACCAGCATCCCATATGAGTACCAGTTCAAGTCCTGACTGCTCCACTTCCAATCCAGATCCTTGCTAATGCTACTGGGAAAGCAGCAGAACATGGCCCAACTGCTTGTGTCCCTGATAGTCTTGTGGGATACCCAGATGGAGCTCTAGGTTCCTGGTTTCAGCTTGACCCAGCCCTGGCTATTACAGGCATTTGGAGAATGAACCCATGGATGGAAGATATCTGTGTGTGTGTGTGTGTCTCTCCCTCCTTCTCCCTATAACTCTTCCTTTCAAATAAATGGAATAACTTTTCATAAAAGTAATTATCCCAAGGTCACCAGCTGGCCCATGTCGATTTTCTTTCCCCAACATGGTGCCACCCCACAGTGAGGTTGGATAGACCTGTGCTAAATGCCACTCTTCTCTCTGTCTTTGAGAAGCAGATTGGAATATTCATGAGGATCTTGAAAATCGTTTCAAGGTCGAACACAAGCAAATGTGTACGTGGGTGTCGTATCTCTCAGGGGACAAAAACAAAGTCAGAGCAAGGTCTCTGTGGGGTGATGGTCCCTGAGTTCCCAGGTGAGCCAAACATTTACAAGGGCATAGAGAGACAAAGGTTCCTTAAACCAGCAAAAGGGAGGATCCCTTTCCTTCCCTTAGATGGAGTATAAGGTCAAACTTTGTCCTCTCCTGCCCATAGATCTTATCTGGGTGGGATTGTATCAAATAAATAATGTATCAGAAGATTCCTCCCGCGTTACATTAGCCCCATCAGGAGTGAGAGCATAGCCCGGGTGTGTGATAAGTGGTAATAAATGGCAGTGCTTGTCGCTGGAAATTTTTCTGGCAAATTTCCGAACCAGATTAAAAAGTAAATTAGATTTCTTCTGAAGAGTTATTTTCAAGGGTTTTTATCCACTGACGTGTGTATGCAAGATTGCAGCTTTGCCAAAGGGGAGAGAACAAAGCTGAAAAAATAAAATAAAATAAAATAAAAATCAGCACGCAATTATCTGTCTGAATAAGGCTATCGTTGGGAAGGCACCTAATCAGAGATGTCTCAAATTTGCTTAAAATACAATGTGCAATATAAAATGTATTTATAATGTGCCTCTTATTCGCCAATAAAATTGTTACCAGGGCCAGACAATTGCAGGAGACAGGGGTTGTAAAATGGAAGAGATAGAATCAAATCAGTTATTAATAACAGGTGAATAAAATAGAACTTTGGGGGAGGGGAGTAGCATATCGTTTTGTTGAGTTTTCATTTGCTTGACCAAGCCCTTTAAGTCACGAGTGTGTCAAATACAAATGACTCTGGTTCTTTCCTCTCTGGCCACTCTGCCTCCTTTCTCTTCTTTCTCTTTGCACTATTCCCATGGCCTCTTGACTGCCCTTCCTGTCTTTGGTCTTATCAACCCTTTCCATGCTGAGCTCAGAGCAACCTCCTATTCAGCAAGTCTCCCTGTGCCATCTCCCTGATTAAAAATCTTCCGAGGCTCCTCATTATCTATAAAATAGGGCCTAAATTCCTTCGCCATGTAAGCACCTTTGTTATCTGTAGCCTACTGGCTTTCTAGTCTTGCTTTGTGTGCTCATGTCCCTGCTTTCAGTAAGATAGGTTCCAGGTCTCCACTGCTTCCATGGCTCTGAACTGCTCAGTAAATTTTAAGTGAGGGAATGGGCAGAGGGATGTGGTCCCTGGAGGGTGAGTCCAAGAAAGAAGTAGCAGTGAGTGCAAATGTAAGAATTTTGGTATTGCCAGACTAAGGGATGACTCTGAACATCCTCAGCTACTGGGGAGACCAACACATGCATTGAAAAGCTGTCAGTAAAGGGCAAGTCAACTAGATTCATCCTACATAAATAATGTAATGATTAATTTTTAATTGTCAGTAAGAGTCATTAGAATTGTTCAAGATTTGGTTTTTCTCCTCCTCTTTTTCACACCCAGTTATTGTCCACTGTAATGCTTAGAAGCAGAAGCATGGGAGTTAAAACTGAAGCCAGTTCGTTCCACTTCCAATAAAGAAGATTGGGGTAGAAAGTGGAGGTTTTGTTTCTGGACTAAAATGAGTCATATGGATTTAAATTCTCCATTTCCTTCCTCCAAGGTCCCATTGTTTCTGCTAGGGAGAAAAAAGTTGCTTCTATTTATCTTCCAAAAAGATGGAGAATTCTGCAGAATGTTTCGGAATTCTTTTCAGCTCTCCCTCCAACTACAGCCTTTCCAGCCTGAGTGTGGTGTTTTCTGGAGAATTGTTCAGGACAACTACCCTTTCTTTCCTTCTCCCTTTCCCCATTAAGTGTGTATTTTCCTTCTTCTAAAAAAAAAAAAAAAAAAAAAAAAAAAAAAAAACCAGAAAAGAGGAGCATTGGGTTTGGAACACTGTGTGTTAAGGTGAAGGCTGGCTGGGGAGAAGCGTCAGAGAGAAGATGCAGGGGACTGGGGCTGAATCATGTAAATCACAAGGCCCTGAAATTACCTGAGTAGCCACTGGTTTCAGTCCAATGCCCAATGGCCTCCCGTGGGAAGCTGGGAGATGAAGGCACAGCGAGGCTTTGGGCTTCCTTCCCTGATGATATTTGGTTTCACCTCAAGTGAGAAGATCCATGTATCACTCTCACTCAGAGAAGCTGGTCTCTGGTTGCTCAGCTCAAAGTGAGTGTGGCTTGGGGAAGATATCCCAGCCCTCTTCAGAAAGCAGAAGGAATACAGAAGGAACACCTGCCCCAGAGCGCTTGGGCAACACCATTGCAATGTGCCCATGACTCTAATTGTAGGCAGGTGTGTCTTGACTGTAGGGTCAGCACAGCTACCTTGTCTGAAATTGAGTGAGAGCCAGATGCTCTGGCAGAGTTGATGAGGCTGTATCCAGGGAAGTGAGAAAGGCCAGTTGGGTCCTGTTAGATCCAGCTGGATCTTGAGTCTGTTCCATGAAGACTCCATCTAGCAATGTCTACCCAATGGATCCAGCTGGAGTGAGTGAGCACAGGAAAGAGAAAACAGGGCCTTTCTTTTTTTAAGATTTATTTATTTGTTTGAAATAGTTACACAGAGAGAGAAGGAGAGGCAGAGAGAGAGAGAGTCTTCCGTCTGCTGGCCCACTCCCCAACTGGCCACAATGGCCAGAGCTGCATGAATCTGAGGCCAGGAGGCAGGAGCCAGAAGCTTCCTCTGGGCCTCCATACTCCACTGGATTGGAAGTGGAGCAGCCAGGTCACGAGCCAGCATATGCCACAGTGCCAGCTCCAAAACTGGGCCTTTCTTTAAGCTGGAAGTCATGACTGTCCATACAAACTGGCTGGCAATGGCACCTGGGTGTTTGGGCCGCAATTTCTCTGCACCATGGCCTCATGGTGACCCCACCCCACCAATACTCCAGAGGTGGGAAAACTCATTGTGGACCCAAGCTCAGTTTCTTCTGGGGATCAGGGAAAGGAAGAAACAACCCTGGAAGCAAGGCACAGAGTGCTGAGAATTCCGTGAGGTTCTCTAGTACCCACTTCCTGTGTGCTGTGTCCAACATCCACAAGCATTCTTATCACCTTCTAGCCTCCTTTAGGTTTTCCCATTGCCTTTTCTTTCCTTCTCTGGCCTCCTTCTCTTCCCTTTTTTCTTTCTTCCTCTTCCTTTTCTCCTTGGTGTCCTTTTCTTCTTGGCATCACCGTGCTCTTTTTGCTGACCCTCCCCCTGCTGCTGCAGTTCTGTAAACAGTGGTGGACAAGACTAGATCCCACTGAGAGGAACTGCACCCTAGTGCAGGAGACAGGGGAGAAAGCAAATCCATCCTTATGAAATAATGTGATACATCATGCCCAAACATGTGGAGGTACAATTCCTAGTGTCTTGTTTGAGACTCAGTCAGTGTGGATGGAGTACAGAGGTGTGGCGGTTAAGACAAGGGCTGATGCCTTACAATCCTATAAGGCTGTGCCTTGGTGGAGCATCTTGGCTTGGCTCTTGTAGGCCATGGGGATTCTTGGAAGGCTTTCAAAAAGAAGAGGAAAAGACAGCCTTCCTCCTTTGACTTCTTGTGCTCGGCTCATTCTCTGTATCAACTTCTTCCTTCTTAGTCCATTCTCTGCTGCTAAAATGTAATACCTGAGATCAGGCCATTTATAAACAACAGTAGTTTATTTGGTTCATGGTTCTGCAGGCTGGGGAAGTCCACGAGCATGGAATCTGCTTCTGGTGAGGGCCTTCCAGCTGCATTCCCAAGGTGGAAGGGCAAGCAGGTGCGTGGGATGTCGAGAGCATGGTGGATGAATGCCCTCCTTTTCTAACTAACCCACTTTCACAATGACTAACCCAACCCAGCAAACTTGGCCTTAGTCTATCCATGAAGATAGTGTTCACAGAAACACTGTTGCATTTGAAGTTGAAGGAACACATTCAGAGCTTCTCTTGTTTTCTTCTGACTTTCCTTCTCTTTTTCCTCTCCTCTTTTCTCTGAGCCTCCTCCCACCTCTGCCACTGCTCAGTCCCAGATGTGCTGTGCTCAGCCAACCTCACCCAGGAATTTGGGTATCTATATGCACAGACCCAGTTTTGGAGGTAACAACATTCTTGGTACAGGCAGCAGATGCCTCTCTCTGCCCCCCAGTCTCCTCTATCTTTTTGTATGTCTCATTGTTCTCTCCTTGTTTTCCCCAGTTCCCCTGTGGTTGCCTCTTGTTCTGGGAAGAACAGAGACCCACAGTCACCTGCACAGTGGTGGGGACACAGAGGCAGAGTTAGGGTGCACCCTGCAGACTTTCAGATTGGCTGTTTAAGAACCCCTCTCTCTGGTGATCATAGTCCTTAAAGATAAGCTTACTGATAACAGTAGAGTTCCTCATACCCCATCCACACCAGTACTAATACTAATACCAATTACCAACATCAGAACTAAGAGAATTCTTTGTGTAGTAGATATTTTCAGTGCAAAAATGATCCATTCACTGGCAATATTTCAGTTAAAATTCACAACCAAGTCACCAAATGTTAGCAGAACCCATACTCTATCCAGTGCATCAAGTGCTTCGTATCCATGCAGCTCCTTCAATACTGACAAAACCTTATGAGATATGCATTTATTATTTTCATTACATAATGAGAAAACTGAGACTCAAAAAGACCAGGTAACTTAACCAAAAATACATAGTCAGTAAAGAAAGAACTTGTTTTTTCTTTTATAATTTTTGAGAGAGAGAGAACTCCCATTCATTGGTTCATTCCCCCAAATGCTTGCAACAACTGGAGTTAGACAGGAGCCAAAGCTAGAAGCTGGGAGCTCAATCCAGGTCTCCACACCAGGGGTAGGCACTCAGTTATTCGAGCTGTCACCACTGCTCCCAGTGTCTGCGTTAGTATAAAGCTGAAGTCAGGAGCCAGAGCCAGAGGCAGTCACCTCAATGTGGGTTGTGGTGTCTTAACTGCTAGGCTAACCTCCTGACCCAGGAAAGGCTTGGTTTCAGATCAAGTCTTCTGACTTCAAGTGCAGGGTTTTCCTTACCACTTCTATGAGAATAGGTATTGTCACTGCTAACATCTCACAGATGATAGAAACTACATTCTTGAAGAACTCTATGATGTTACAGATAAAGCGGGTCCAAGGGACTCTCCAGTGGCAATCATAAAGCTAACACCCAAAATAATGTCCCTGAACAACATCATGGTTTTTTTCTTCTCTTGCTGATTGAGTGGTCTTCTGCTCCTCCTTCTGACCATCCCATATCAATGCCAAGGGACTGGCAGGCCTGGGGGTGGGGATAGTCAAGGTCATTGGGGTAGTGTGGTGGGGAAGGGGCCTTGGGGTCCATCTGTCACTGTGACAGCCCCATATGTCTCTTGATCAGAAGGCTCTCGCCTCCCCCCGAGCAGCTCATTATCCCTCCTGATGTTGTTGCCTGAGGAGCTGGAGCAGCGTCTCTCATGCTGCTGACTGACGATCTGGTGGAGCAGCGGCTTCCAAGTGCAGCCCCTGGCCACCGTGGCGCCTGGCAGCTGGGGGAGGCAGAGGCTGTGGACTGGCCAGTTGTTGTTCTGGGACTGGGATTGATCCATCCCCTGCGTGGGTACAGCTGGAGGGGTGGGCTGCCTGCCTGGCCAGCCGTGTTGGGAGGACTTGTTCTGAACACTCTGCTTGTGAGTTTCCAGGTGTGTGAGGTTAAGCCTGGCACCACTGCTGGGAAGGACCAGCACAGACAGAATGCATTTCTGGGCTGGGACCAACACTGCCACATGCTGTGGGAACAGAAAGTGGTTCAAAACACACACCCTGACATCAGGAGCTTAGAATTGATACAGGACCGGAGAAGGGAGATACAGGAGGATTAATTGCATGCATTGCTCAAAACTGTGCACAGTGGTCAGGAAGAATAAAGGAACATTTACTGAAGGAAGACTTGATGTTCTCCTGGCAGGATGGTATAACCAGGAGATGAGGTGTTATGGTTAAAACACAGCTTCTGGCATTAGACCTGGCTGAGTGACTTGGGAAAATTGAGTGGCATCTCTGGACTTCATGTCCTTCTCTATAGGATGGAAGTAGTAATAACACCTGTCTCAAAGGCTTGTTGGGAGAGTGCAATAAGATGTCACAAACCAAGCATATAACCCTGTGCCTGGCACATTGCAAGATTTAGGGAGTGGCCCCTCACTGCTATGGGTGTTGGGCTGAGAGGAATCTGCTCACATTCCAGCTCTGGCTTCACTCCATGGGTCACCCTGGGCAAGTGATGGGCCTTCTCTATTCCCATCTGCAAGATGGGCTGCTTGCACCAATCTAAGGAAGTTGTTGAAAGCACCATGTAAATTGCTGGCACAAAGTAGGAGTTCAGTAAAAGTCAGCCAACAGTAGACGTTGGCAGAGGTAAGAGATTAACCTCGGTCCTGACAGGAAATGAAATACCGTTGGATTTTAATGCCCTTCTGGAAATTAATTTCTTTTTACTTATTCATAGCTATTACTTTAATGAAAATGAAATGTCTTACTTAAAGGCAAATGATTAGTTCTACTAATAGAAAGGTGAAAAGAATCTTCATCTATGAACTTTCTATTGTTCTTCCTGGCTAAGACATTGGAGGGAGTCTCACGTTGCCAGAAAGCTGAGTGTGCTCCCCAGAGGATTTTCTTGTCACCTCCTTCTAAACAGATCTCCTGTTGGCACAGCCCTGAGTTAGGGCTGGGGGAGAGAACCTCTGTCCTGCATCACCCTACCCTCTTAGGGCATTAGCCATGGACAACGCTTTCATCTTGCCAGAGGCATTTGCAAATTTAAAATAGGACTTTATTGTTCCTACTCCCGTTCTCCTCTCCTTTAATCCATTCTCCATACTGCAAAGTGATCTTTTAAAAACACAAACCTCATCACTTCTCATCCCAGCTTTACAGTCCTTAATAACTTCCTGTTGCTGTTAGGATAATGTCCATGTTCCTTATCAAGGTCAGCAGGGTCTAATGCATGATGCCTGCCTGAGTCTGCAGCTCCATCTCCTTCCTTGCATGGCCACCCAACCCCTTCCCCACCTTGATCATTACTTCCCTTCCTGGAATATCCCAGGGTCATTGCAACTTCAGGAGTTTCTATATAGAGTTCTGTTTGACCAAAATTCTTGCCACTTAGCTAAGCCCTATTTATCCTTCAAATCTCAACTGTAAATATAATTCTTTGAGGAGGCATTGCTGACTTCCTTATATTGACTTTTGGCTCCTATAGCATTAAGGCCCTGACCTCTTATGTGAAAATCCTCTCTCTCTCTCTCTCTCTCTCTCTCTCTCTCTCTCTCTGCATTGTGGACCATGTGGTAGTCTCAGAGTGATGCCTTCAGTGTACCCCTTCTTATAGCCATGCCCTTTGCAATGTGTCTTTGTAGTTACTCACATTGAGAAATGGAGTCTGTTCTTCTCCTCCTTGGTTTTGAGCTGACTCTGAGCTTGTTTTGGCTAATAGAATGCAGCAGAAGAGATGTGTCAGTTCTGAGCCAAGACCTTGGGAGACTTTGCACATTTCCATTAGTTATCCAGGAAGCCTACTAGGTTTCCAAGTAAACAACTATGGACTGACCTGCCAGAAGAGAGACCAGATTTTCCAGTCCCCTTTGATATCTTAGACAACACCCATCAAATCCCAAGAATCAAAGCTTCCTGAACAGCAGCATGTGACTGCAGATACATGAATGAACTCAACAAAGACCAGAAGAATCATCCAGCTGAGCCCAGTCCCAAGTGCCAACTCACAGTAGTTGCTACTTTAAGCCAAAGAGCTTTGCAATAGTTTTTAAAATAGCCTAAACTAACTGACCTAAGCCTTTTGTAGAATAAGATAAAATAAATATATTAGCAGGTAGATACACAATAATGCAAGATAGTGTTTGCTGAGTCTGCCAAGAATGGATAGATAGACATGCAAGTACAAAGGGATGAAGGATCGCTGAGAACAGGAGTTATACACAGAGGAGGTGATGAATTCATGTACTTATTTTTATTGTAGGTTTCCTGAGTTCATGGACTATGTCTCAGAATTATTTGATATTTTTTGCAATACCTAGCGCATTGTAAACTATAGTATACAATTCAAAAAGTACTGGTTGGGTGATTTTTTAAAAGGATGGAAACTGCATTCATCTTGTTCATTTTTATTTTTCCCAACACATGAACAGTGCCTGGGACATAGAAGGCACTCAGTAAATAATATTTATGGATGAATAAATGAGTGTCTGACTTTGTGAATAAAACATACATAGGAGCAAGCATCTTTCCAGGCAGCGTTTATGGTTATGAGAGGTGAGGAGAAAAGAGCAGAAGCGTGCATGGTGGTAGGAAAGCAGACCCCTAGACTCATCCTATCACTGGCAATTCCTCCAAACCTTCCAGGTAGCACAATTATTTATCATTGTGCTCTTACACAATGTTCGCTTTTCCCCTTGCTTATTCCTTTTCTTTCAATTCCCTGTTCCTTCTGTCTTCTCAACCTTTTCTGAGTTAGCATCTTCAAATAGTGGTGGCCATCTACAAAGTTAGGGCTCTGGGTTGGGGGGGCAGGGGAGAAGGGGGTTGGCACAAACAAGGAATCTCTGGCAGGTGCAGAGTAATAATAGGTTCTCAATTCATTTTCTCTTTCCCCTTCCTAAAAAGTCCAATAATAATTTGGAAAGTATGAAAGGAAAATAGAAATGAAAGAGAAAACGTGTGCAATCCATGACACTACATCTGGGCTATTCTTTCAAATCTGAAATGATCACTTAAGAGAAATCTCTGTGGTGCCAGGACACTGTGTGTGCAACCATCCGGAGTCTTGATAACAGTGGCCTGAGCCAGCCCTCAGATCACAATGTGGCACCTTTTTTGTTAAGATTATTTATTTGAAAGACAGTGTTACAGAAAGAGGTAGAGACAGAGAAAGAGGTCTTCCATCCATTGGTTCACTCCCCAGAGCTGTACCTAACCAAAGCCAGGAGCTAGGAGCTTCTTCTGGGTCTCCCACGTACATGCATGGGCCCAAGGGCCTGGGCCATCTTCTCCTGCTTTCCCAGACCATAGCAGAGAGCTGGATCAGAAGTGGAGCAGCTGGGACTTGAACTGGCGCCCATATGGGATGTCGGCACTTTAGGCCAGGGCTTTAACCCGCTGTACCACAGCACCAACCCCCAAAGTGGCACTTTTTTTTTTTTTTTTTTGACAGGCAGAGTGGACAGTGAGAGAGAGAGACAGAGAGAGAAAGGTCTTCCTTTGCCGTTGGTTCACCCTCCAATGGCCGCCGCTGCAGCCGGCGCACCGCGCTGATCCGATGGCAGGAGCCAGGATCCAGGTGCTTTTCCTGGTCTCCCATGGGGTGCAGGGCCCAAGCACCTGGGCCATCCTCCACTGCACTCCCTGGCCATAGCAGAGAGCTGGCCTGGAAGAGGGGCAACCGGGACAGAATCCGGCGCCCCAACTGGGACTAGAACCCGGTGTGCCGGCGCTGCAAGGTGGAGGATTAGCCTATTGAGCCACGGCGCCGGCCCCAAAGTGGCACTTTTTGAAAGTAACAGTCTCGCTCTGTCTTCCAGGCACACAGCCCTTGCACGTGCACAATTTGCACTTGTCCTTTCACCTGTTGGTTGTATTTCAACTCCTCGGATCATGGCTACTCCCTCTCACCCAAATCAGCCTATTCCTTTTCTTTAAACTTCCTAGCTCTCCTTGCCCTGCAATGTCTAGCTTATATTGTAAGTTACTCATTTGATATTTATCGTAAATAATCCCATGACATTTCTTGTTTGAATCATCACAATAACTAAGCTCCTAGAAGGAAAAGTACAACCTTTTCTTTGATGGCACATAGCACCAAGGACAGAACCTGACATACCGGGGTTCCAAGTTGATTTACTGAATGAGAACATGAGTGCAAGTCTCCCTGAGAACGGCTGGTTTGCTCTGAACAAACCCTGTGTCACTAAGGACAGTTACCATGTACAGCTTTCTGGCCTCAGCACTTTACATGGCCTGTGTAATTTAGTCCTCATGATAGCACCATAAGGTAGATACTATCATTATCTCCACAGCTGCTAAGTGAGGGTACATTTAATTCCAGCCACTTGGGCTCTGAAGTAGGAGCTCTTAATTTCCAGGAAACATGAAAACTATTGCAACAAATAGGCCACCCCAATTGAGGAAACAGCATTTCAGGTCACTCGGATACTAGCTATTTCCAATTATTTCATGTGCATTCATTTTGTTTACTCCCAAAGACCATAATAATTATTACATAATAGTAATTATGACTTATTATTATGCGTCCAGTCCTATGCTGAAAACTCTGTTCAATATTTCATCTTATCTGCCCAACATCCCTAAGCTTAGGTACTATTGCTGTTATTCCTGTTTTACAGATGGGAAGCTGAAGCTCAGAGGAACAAAGCAACTTCCCAGAGTCATGGAGTCCGTGAGTTCAAAGCTTCTATCAAAACCTCAGTCTTTCCTACACTAAAGTATGTCCTTGGGGTGGGTATTTGGCATCATGTATAAGCCACCACTGAAGACACTATAACCCCAGGTTGGCGTGCCTGAATTTGCTTCTGGGTCCACTTCTGATTCCAGGTTCCTGCTAATGCACACTGTGGGAGGCAGCAGTGATGGCTCAAGTAGTTGGGTCCCTGCCACCCACATGGTATATCTGGCTTGAGTTCCTGGCTCCTATCTTTGGCTCCCATCAGGGGCCATTGTTGAACTTTGGGTAGTCAACCAGTGGGTTAGGGTTCTCTCTGTGTCCTTCTGTCTCTCTCTGTGTCTCTGTGCCTCTCAAAAATGTATCCTCTTAAGGTCTTTGACAGATTGCAAATTCCAGCTTGAACAAGGATCTGCTGAGGAACTAGTGAGATGAGGATTCCCCAGACCCCAGCCTCCGGGATTCTCTAGTAGACAGTGGTGTCTAGAATCTGCCTTTCTAGTAGAATACCTATTATTTAATTATTGAATAGGATAGCAGTGATTCTCTCTGCTGCAAGTTGTGTAATGCTGATACTCCACTATACTGACCTCCCTCCCTCTGTGAGTACCTGAAAGTCAAGTTCCCTGCAGGTTGCCCCCAGATGTTGGGCTTTGTCATGCCCTTGATATAGCAATCATGGACTTGCCTCATGGCCTACCTTCATAACCAGAATCTCAAATGTCCCTCTTCTTAATTAGAGATTCTGTCCTTATTGACCATTTGTTTTCTTATTTTGAATGATGTTTTTGGAAACTATAAATTTTTATTTGTTTGTTTATTTGTTCCAGAGGCAGAGAAAGAGTGAGCTCTCATATACTTGTTCACTCCCCAAAGGTCTATCATGGCCATGGTTTGATTGAGACAGAAGGCAGGAGCTGAGAATTCAGTCCAAGTCTCCCACTTGGTTGCAGGGACTCAACTACCTAAGCCATGCCCTGCTGCCTCCTAGGGAATGCATTAACCAAAAGCTGGACTCAAATCTAGGCATTTTGATAGGAGTTGTGATTGTCTTTGCTATTAAACCAAATGCCAGCCTTATTACTGGAAACTTCAAACCCTTTGTCCTTATCCCTGAAGGTATAACCTGATTTCGGTGCACTGTGCCATGCTGCCTCCTCCCTGGACTACACTGTCCCCACCCCACTCTTGTAAGCAGCCAGCCAAGTCCAAAGCATTTTTAAATGTTCAGACCCACAAAGCAATCATGTAGGCCTTGGCAATATCTGAACTTCTTCCCTGAAAGAATTACTCCTTGGTTCTGAGAAGGATATTAGTGGCGCATTGGCATAGTAGCCCTATCATTTCCTTTTGTTCTCCACTAGAAATTAGAAAGGTTATTTGCAAGATTTCTATAGAAAAAGCCTATGTCTTTACTAATTCAATGAATTCAAGCAAGAGTTTTGCTGCCTTTCTTGCCCCAAGGGACATCATCATCGAATTTTGGAAAAGTCCTGTCTGCTCCATCACAAGGCTGCTTTCCACATCCTTCTCTGTGTATCCTCCTGGGACCAGTGAGCTGGGTGGCTCATTCCCTAGGGGGAGTTTATGAATGTCTCTTTCAATATTAATGTGATGCCCGGCAGATGCAATGCTGAGCAGTGTGGATTTGTTACGTGGTATAGGATGGGGCACGACTTCCGTGAATAGCAGGTACGAGGTGCAGCAGGAAGTCAAGCTGGCACCAAGGGGGAGCATGTGTTTGCTAGAATGTGTGAGACCTCTGCCCCTCTGGAGAAAGCAGTCTTCATAGCAATAATTCTACTCAAGCAGTAAGAGTGCCCAACTTTGGACACATTTATAGAGACGGTTAAGATCTGTTTGCACTGTACTGGTAACTGCAAAATAGTTTGTGGTGACAGGGTTAGTGTTGTCTCTAGCAATTCCATTTCTTTAAACACCGGACCCCCGTATGAGAACCAGCAGTGGAGAACTACCAGGCCAGACTCATAGTTATGGCCGTTCATGTATCCTTTCAGAAATATCTATTTCCTCTCTATAGGCACTGTGCTGGAAAGGAAGGCAAAGATGTGAGTAAACCAGAAATCCTACCCTTAAGCAACTTGGAGTTGGTGCTGAGGCCTGGTGGGGGGCGGAAAAATTACAATGAATTGTATTAAATTCTGTTCTAAAAACGTGTGCAGTGAATAGTGGCAAAGAAGTGGTCTCAGCCCAAATGGAAGGTGGCAGGAGGAGTGAGGAAACAATGGATTTTTTTTTTAAAATAAGGAACACAGGAAATGAACAACCAGAAGACGAGGGTCTTTGGCAAGAAGGGGTGGGCAGATAAACTAGGAGGCAGAGGAGGGATGAATGGCTTCAACTTCTCCGATTGTCAGTCAATACTTGCCAGTTGTCCAGGTTTTACCACCTGTCAACTAAAACTTAATTGAGAGAAATCTCTCATCAAGAGGTTAATTGTGACACACATTCCTATATCCGGGGGGAAAAATCCATCACCCGGGCAGACTGCTTCTTTTTGGCATCTGGAACAATTCTGTCTGTTAGCCAAATGTAGATATTTGAAATCGAGTTATTTCCAGTCCTCAGGTTCTTCCTGAGTGTTCTGTCTTTCCATGAATAGCCTCTGTCTATATTTAAAACCTCTTAACATTCTTTCCCTCATGGACTGAGGTTGTCTCTGTCTCCCTGGGTCCCCGATTTTCCTGGCACCCCAATCCCGAATTGAAGGCATCTCAAGGACGAAGTCTCTATTCCTGCTTGTGAATAGAATTCTCAACCCAGAACATAGGAAATTCACCAGCAACATGCATGACGTCACAGGCCTGCAGTTGCCACCTCCTGCTAGCTCTGTATTTTTCCAATGCGGGCAGGACACTGAGGGGCCTCTTCCTTCTCTTGTTTCCCCACTGTAATCACTGCCCCAGACTCTACGTGGGGATTCCTCCAACCTGAGTCCTTCCTCAGTGGGCTCTCCTCCCCACCCAGCCCCTCCCGGTCCCACCCCTCCCTGACCCTGCTTCCTTCTGCTCCCCTTCTGTTTTCAGGGCAGGTCCTCGACTTTGGAAATCTCACAGGGAAGGGGCCAGGCTGCTGAGGCCTGAAGGAAGTGTCGGCAGAGCTGGCTTCTAGATGTGTCCAAATGTCACATGGGTCTTCATTCCGTCTTCTTTAGAAGAACGAAAGGGTAAATGAATCAATGACGTGCTCATTGGGAAATGGGTCCTCAAGGTACCAACAGATTATGGGGAAAATATAAAAAACAGGCTCAGATTTGGGATCTTCTGGAGCCACTCAAGCAAGACCTTCTATTTGACCTCAGGATGATGGCAGGCGATTGCTCTTGTCCTGGGAGGCAGTGCTTTTCTGGTCATTAGGATGTAAAATGTGCCTAGAGCTCAGGAGGAAGTAAGACCCAGGGAAATCCTGCAGAGCAGCTGCGGGCAGCCTGAGAGCAGGGACTGTGCACGGAGGCCGATGTCACTGAAAAATGAAGTTGTTAAGTGCAGTCTAGGTCGTATGTGACTTTAGGGCATCCCAGAGAATCCAGGAGTCTTTTCACTGAAGCCACGGGTAGTGTTGACAGTCTCAAGCTGTGAGGACTCCTAAGTAGGTCACGCTGGGTCAGCAAGTTAGAATAGTAACTAGGGAGGAGCATGAGCTATGGAGTCAGGCCAGGGCTCCCATCTAGTTCTGCACCTGCTGGCTGTGAAACCTCCCCAGACCAGTTACTCAGCTCCTCAGAACACACAGTTTTCTTACATAAAAATGGCAGCATTTATGTGATATTGCATGCGAAGCCCTGGGCACAATACCTGGACACACCTGGCTAACCAGGAGGACCTGATCCTGCCTCACAGGTCGGAGCCAGGTGAAACATCAGAATGCTGGACTCCAACAACTGGAATTGACTTGAGTTTCACTTGATGCCAACACACTTACTAACTACCGTGCATTAGAACTGCTAGCACCAGGGACAAAGACCAAAGGGCATCTCTTGGGATGGGAGGAAGATGCAGGCAGAGAGTAACAGTGCCACTGGCGACCACTGTAAGAAGGCTGGGCACAGTGAGCTGGGAGCATGGGCCCTGAGGAGGTGGTCAAGGAAGGCACCATGGGGAAGGTAACAACTGGGCTGGAACCCCCAAGGAATAGCTGTGAATGAAGGGTCACCCCAATTGTCTGCCATGCAAATGTAGGCCAGCAAGTGGACCCCAGCAACGAGGTCAGGGTAGTGATGTCCAGTCTTACCACTCCAGGAAAGAGTGCCATCTCCCTTAAGGCAAGCTCACACAGTTAAGACCTCAACTTGCAGCTACTTCACGCTCACTTTGTCCGTCACTGACAGGCCATTGGCAGCCTTTTCCATTGAGATAAATACAGTAGGAGAGGGTAATTAGATTGGCTAGTTTCTCAGCCAAGGGAGCTCTCCCAAGGCTCCAATCCCCCTGTGATCTTTGCATCCACATTGTTTAGAAGTGAGGTGAAGGGGCACTTAGAACCAAGGGTAGGAAGTGGAGGGGAAAGGAGTGACAGGTACCAAAAAGTCTGAGCAAGATGAGTAACTTTCCTCCCCACCCCCACTGCCAACAGTCCACCTATTGACCAGTTTTCTCAACAGCTTTGATACAATTTCTGTTTAAAGGTTAATGAGCACACAGGCAGCCCAAAGTGTGTGGTCAGGTCACTTCTCTTTCTCTGGGTCTTGGTTTCTTCATCTTTGGGAAATTGGGGTGACAGCAATCCCTTTGGATTGATCCGGCTCTGAAGCTCATACAAGCACAGATTCCCAAAGGGAGGGAGAAAGGGGAAAAGAGAAAGGATGATAGTTCAGCAGAATTTGGCCACTAGGGGAGCCACTGAGCAGCACCGCCTCCCACACAGGCTGAGCTCCATTCTCCAGCAGGGCAGGAATCCCATTTCCAGTTTTGCTGGAGGCACGCTGCAGCACAGAGGCAGCCCTGGGGAGCAGTAGCTATTTCTCAGGACTATAATACATCTGACTCTTCTTACTCATACCGACGTCCCTAGCTCTATGTTGGGCTTGCAGTCTTGACTCAATATGAGGACACTTTAAAACAGTCATGGAAAAATGCAATGGGAAGAAGTGTGCGTTAGCTTGTTAGCATTTGCCTTCAGCTGTATCCACGCTTCCTAGGTTCCAGCAGGTCAGGCTCCAGAGCTGTGGCAGCTGCTGAGTGGCTGACAAATCTATTCAGGAGGTGAGATGCAAAAGACAGCATGGGTCAGTCTGTCTGAGTAGCTTGAGTATGAGCATCAGCTTAGGGAAAGAAAGTCTCTTTCCTGAGCTGGAAAAGGGAGGGGTCCGCTACGCCAAGCGGAGAAAGCCAAAGCTCTTTACTGGGAAACCTGAATTCTGGTCTTTATCTACATCCAAGATAACAATTCTGTACCAAAAGCAATGATGACCAGGGAGCCTCTCATTTGGAAAGTCCCTAACCTCTGTAATACTCAAGTAGCTTTTGCTAGAATTCTCCATAAAATATACACTGGTTTATGTTCTTGAAATGCAGCCAGGCATAGTAAAAAGAGCATGGAATCTGAAGAGATAAATTTAGCTTCTGAATCTGTTACTTCTTAACTCAGAATCTCTTTCCTTATCTATCCAATGGAAATATCTGTCCACTATATTGTAAATATCTATCCATTGTAGTTATTTCAGGGATTAAAAGAAAGTGTTCAGGGCCTGCACCTTTGCATGGTAGGCTAAACCTCTGCCTGAGGTGCCGGCAGCCCATATGAGTTCTGGTTTGAGTTCCTGCTGCTCCTCTTCTGGTCCAGCTCTCTGCTAATGGCCTGGGAAAGCAGTGGAGGATGGCCCAAGTGGTTGGGCCCCTCTACCTATGTGGGAGACCCAGAAGAAGCTCCTGGCTCCTGGCTTTGGATAGGCTCAGCTCAGAGGTTGCAGCCATTTAAGGACTGAATCAGCAGATGAAAGACCTTTCTCTCTGTCTCTCCTCTCTCTGTCTGTAACTCTACCTCTCAAATAAATAAATAAAATCTTTAAAGACCCAGGTCCTTTAAAAAATAGAGGGTGTTCATTCATTAATTCAACAAATATTTATTAAGCACTGCATTTATTAATCAGGATAGATAACTCTTACTGCGTTGTTAGGTCAACTTGTCAATCTCAGTACAGTGTAACAAAAGTTTGAAAAGGTTGATGGAGGTTGGTCAGGGTCTACCTCCACCCAGTGGTCCAATGACATGGGCTCCCTCCATCACATGATGATCTTCCCTCATCACATACTTGCCAAGGTTGCTTTGGCAAAGGAAGAGAGAGATGGGAGAGGTGTTCTGTCTCTTCTGTGCCTTGGAGCATGGAGCAGAAGAAACACATTACTCTATGCATGTCCCTGTTGGCCAAAACTTAGTCACATGCTTCCAAGTTAGTGCCAAGGGAGGTTAGGAAGTGTTTCCATGTTGTAGCACATGAAGAGGAAGTAGTGTGGAGCCCCAGTGGCACTATGCCACAAGCATCTCACGCGTGTCCCAATCGTGGGGAGGAGAGCGCAGAGAGAAACTAGACAAAGTTGCTGTCTTTAGGGTGCACACAGTCCAGAGATGAACGCACAAGCACCATTAGCTCTTAAGATAATTCAACTCCCTTTCTAATGCTCCCATGTTGCCACTGTTTCCTGTTACAAGTCATTAATCACACTCTAAATATTCTGTTGTGAAAACTTTATTCCATGCCTCTTGGTTCCGGGGAGCCATCCCTGTCTCCTGGCAAAGATGGTGAGTTCCTAAGGCACTGTCTTGGATACCTATCCAAGTCCCCCATGCAGCCTCACGTGGAGCCAGCACGGAGCAGAGCTCCTTTCATCCACATACTTGTTGAATTTGAGGTCTGCACTGCTATCTTTTTGTTGCTCTCCTCCCATTATATTTTTCTTCTCCCTTTGCTCACGGCTTCACCAAAGCCCCCACTTTTCCCCAAACAGTCTGCCATGGGCGAAAAGAGGAGGCACCTGCTTCTCAGCCCAGCCCACTCCTCCGACATCTCAGGCCTAGCTATCGATTATCCCAGGTCGGAGACAGGAGAATCATGACTGTCCTTTCTCCTTCTCTGCTCACTGGACTCTTTCTCCTGGGACTAGGCAAGAGCTCGCCCTGGTGAGAACTTTCTGGGCTCCTGGGAAAACGAAGCTGTCCACAGAGTTAACCAGCAGGGACACTAGAAGCTTAAAGTAAACAAGTCAAAGGGTGACAGTCCAGGGAATTGCTTGAGGCTCCCCGCCACTCTGTGACCTCAGACACCCCTCCTCCAGCCCTCTCGTCCCAGCAGGCAGTGCCCAGCAACTGGTCATGCTTCGCTCCTCTCTGACAGAGCCTGGTCCCAGCCAGGGCTCAATGCTCTTATCTTCCCAGCAGCCAGGTCCTGCCATGTTGGGGAACAATAACGGATTCAGCCTCTCATGTTCATCATTACCCTGCACCTTTAATCAGGAGTGTTATCCACAGCTCCTGCCCAGGCCTCATTTAGATTTCTTGTTTGTAGCAATAATACCCTTTTAATATGCTAAATGAGCGAGCAAATGAGCCTTCCTCCACTTGCGAGGTTTTTAAAAACATCCCTTCTTTAGTGGATGAAGGTCATTCTTTTGGCAGATTAATACTTAACCAGGAGGCCCTGTTTATTGTCTGGGGTCACTTCAGCGGCTGTCACAGCATATTAAAGAGCGCAGGATTGCCCACGCCAGAACAATGCAGCTAGGTGGGAGATGCGGGAGGGGCGGCCCCTCAACCGGTTCCCTTCCCTGGCTCTCATTTAAACTCCGCAGCCGTTATTAATACTTTAATTTGTAGTGCATTAATGAATTCTAATCCCCATTATGTGTTGAGCAAATGGGCCTTCCACAGGCTCAGCCACCCGAGTGAGTGCTGGCTGCAGGTTAGGCAGAGGCACTAATGGCATTAGCCAGGGCCAGGGGGCTGGGCGCTCCGGGAAAGGGGCACTGAGGGGCAGCAGGGACAGTGGCAGCCGGGGAGGAAAGTGGGCAGGGAAAGTTAGACTCCTGATGGTGTGTTTTGAGCCCTAGCCCCCAGTGCCAGTTCTATATTGGGACTTTACACCTAAGGGAACTGACGGGCTCCATTCCCGTTCTACATGTTTTTTAATCTAAAATGGAGGTAAGAGTAGAACTGACCACGGGAGGGGGGACCATGGGCATTAAATGAGGTCATATATGTAGATGCCTAGGGGCCAGTGCCGCGGCTCAATAGGCTAATCCTCTGCCTGTGGCGCCAGCATACTGGGTTCTAGTCCCGGTTGGGGCACCAGATTCTGTCCTGATTGCCCCTCTTCCAGGCCAGCTCTCTGCTGTGGCCTGGGAGTGCAGTGGAGGATGGCCCAAGTGCTTGGGCCCTGCACCCGCATGGGAGACCAGGAGAAGCACCTGGCTCCTGGGTTCGGATCAGCGCAGTGCACTGGCCACAGTGCGCTGGCCACAGCGGCCATTGGAGGGTGAACCAACAGTGAAGGAAGACCTTTCTCTCTGTCTCTCGTCTCTCTCTCTCACTGTCCACTCTAACTGTCAAAATAAAATAGAATAAAATAAAATATATGCCTAGGGCATGCAGAGAAGACTTAGTTAATACAAGTTGTCAGTGCAAATCCCCGCCCAGATTTTCCCCTGCCCCCCGCCCTACTTGTCTGAGCTCCAGAGGTCAGCTCCCTCCCCTGCTTGGATGACCACTTCCCCTCTGAAGGAACTTGCTCATGAGTCCAATCTCCTGCTGGAGCAGGTCCTCTTGCAGGCAGGGACCGTGTCATTCTCATTTGTATCCCTTCCTCCCCTGCCCAGCGTTTCCTAGCAGGGCCTGTCCGAACAGCAGTCACCTTCAACATGGCTGCTCCAAACAGCTGAAGAAATGAGTCTTCTCTCTCTCTCTCTCAGGACCTCAGTCCGTCTACCGGTCCCTGGGAGATGGTTTACCAAGGCTCTCAGGTTCTCTTCTGGGTTTACTTAGTTCTTACCCAACCCAATTCCTGGGTGACTTCATCCCTTCCCCTCTCCTATGAACCCTAATTCTTGGTCCCCAAGCCACTCAGTGGGATCAGTTTAGTGGTGTCCATCTCTCAGCCCACACCAACACCATAAGCTTGCAGGCAGGCATTGGGTCTGATATTTCACTTATGGGTGCCTTTTACAAAACTCCCCAAAGCTGACTGCTTTAAGCATAACCTGGAAGGAAGCACCTATACCCAGGGAACTGTGCTTATTTTAAACTGCATGCAACATGAGGATGGAAACACGTATGTATGTGTGCATCTGTGTGTGCATGTTATATGCCCTTCATATGTCTCTCACCCTAACCCCCTACCACTGCCTGGTCCAATTTTAAAGACATGATAATATCCAGTAGACATAAAGCTTACACTTGCTCAGGCTTTGTGTTGGGCATTTTATTTATAGTATCTCATCTCACCTTCCCAGCAGAGCCAACAGATTGTTACGGGTTAGGTAGAATTCGGGTCCCCAGAACTCATGGGTGTTTAAACTCTGATGTCTTAACATTAATGGTTGATGGAATAAGGATGGAGACTTGATTTAATTGTGGTGGCTAAAAGGCGGAGCTGGTGGGAGGTCTTTATGTCACTGGGGGTGTGCCGCCAAGCGGTGCTTCTCTTAAGAGGGCTGATTGCTACTTCGCTCCAGTTCGGTCTAGCTGCGTTCCCTCTGTGTGGTTCCTGGCTCACCACGTGACTGCACGTGCCTGTGCACCTGCCACGACCAGCCTCCACAGATGCCAGACCACGGGTACCTGAACTATAACCTCCAGACTACAAGCTGAAATCGACCTTGTCTTTCCCAAAGAAGCTCCTCTCAGGTAGTGTAGCCAATGTAACAAAAAGGAGAGTAATGCAGAAAACCATCATTCCCCTTTACAGATGGAGAAATGTAGCTGTTAACGTCTGTCACTTTCCTGTCTCACTCTGTAGTAAGTGTCCCTGAAGAGGTCTTAGAATGGCCTGAATGTGTCTCCCCAAAACTCCTAAGTTGAGATCCTTAGCCAACGTGACAGTATTAGGAGACGGGCCTTCGCAAGGCGTGGGTCATAGGATGGAGGCCCTGAACATGATCCATGCCTTGCAAGAAGAGGCGCAGAGAGCGTGCTCATTGTCTTCTCTCCGCCCCGTGAAGACAAAGCAGGAGGGCAGTGTCTGCAAACCAGGGCGAGCGCCCATCAGACCTTGCAACTGTCTGGGCTTTGACCTGAGGCTTCTCAGACTCCAAAATTGTGAGAAGATACAAATATTTGTCATGTAAGTCATCCAGCCTACAATATGCATGCCATGTAAGTCATCCAGCCTACAATATCTATCAACAATGCCAATTGACCAGGGTAAAGCTTTAGAAAAAACATCTTTTAAAAATTTTTATTTATTTATTTGTTTAAGAGGTAGAGTTACAGACAGAGAGAAGGAGACACAGAGAGGTCTTCCATCCGCTGGTTCACAGGCCGCAACCACTGGAGCTGGGCTGATCTGAAGCCAGGAGCCAGGAGCTTTCTCCTGGTCTCCCATGTGGGGGCAGGGGCCCAAGCACTTGGGCCATCTTCCACTGCTTTCCCAGGTACATTAGCAGGGAGTTGGATTGGAAGAGGAGCAGCCGGGTCTCGAACTGGCGCCCATGTGGGATGCCAGCACGACGGGCGGAGGAATTAACCTTCTATACCACAATACCAGGTCCCTAGAACAAAACTTTTTATGAGGACACTTAAGAAAATTTGTGGAAACATGAAATGAAAAGATAAACTTTGTTTTGGTGCAAAGCATTTTGAAATCCACACAGTTTTTGGAAACAGATTTTCCATGAGCTCTTTGGTTCTCAGTGGAGATATCTATGGCTCAGATTTCAGGACTGTCCCCAGTGGCTGAGCTGATCTGTAGCGCAGTCAGTCCTCAGAGCCAAGTTCTTCCCTCCCCAGCACACCCAGGGGGAACATGTCCTTGGGAGGCTGAGCCATGCTGCCAGTAGACCCAGGTGGAGATAGAGGCTGCTGCTGGGCCCCGGCCAGGATCGCCCTGCCCTCTGCTCTCCCAGGAAGATGACTTCTTTTTTAAAGCGTTTATAAAGCCTCAGCTCAATTCAGGAAGTGAAAAACAGAGACCCCGATTCCAGCCCCATTTCCATGAGCAACCCTTGATGAGTTCTCATGTGGTTGTGAGATCTGCGGCATGGGAGCTGATCCTGAGTGGAGGCTCTGTGCCTTTCTCCCTACATTGGCTCTTGCTCTCCTGCGACCACAGTCCTCCCCCACTGCCAAGGCCCCCTAGATAGCCCCTCCCCTGAACATCCAGCAGTATTCCCCTTCCTTCTCCCTCATGCATCCTAGGATCTAGGGTCTAGCTATTTGGAAAAGAAGCAAACACGCTTGATACATTGTTTTCCTAAGGCATTGTATAAACACCCAAACCTCCCCCTCATTAGAAATGAGGAGCCTTGCCGGCACCGCAGGCGGAGGATTAGCCCAGTGAACCACGGCACCGGCACCCAGGGTTCTAGTCCCGGTTGGGGTGCCAGATTCTGTCCTGGTTGCTCCTCTTCCAGGCCAGCTCTCTGCTGTGGCCTGGGAGTGCAGTGAAGTATGGCCCAGGTCCTTGGGCCCTGCACCCCATGGGAGACCAGGAGAAGGACCTGGCTCCTGCCTTCGGATCAGTGCAGCTTGCTGGTCGTAGCAGCCATTTGGGGGGTGAACCAATGGAAGGAAGACCTTTCTCTCTGTCTCTCTCTCTCACTAACTCTGCCAAAAAAAAAAGAAAGAAAGAAAGAAAGAAAGAAAGAAAGAAAGAAAGAAAGAAAGGAAGATGAGGAGCCTCATTCTTCCACTAGAGTGAGAATTTTGGTAGACTCTGACTTGGTAGACACTGAAAATTCCTTGGCCCTCTCTGCCATCAAGCCCACACAGCCCAGCTTGTCTCATGGCTTTTACTGGCAAACATGCACTGGATCTGAGATCAGTGACTCAGAAATCAGAAGAGGAGATAGTGACAGATGAGGGCTCTGTGCAGGAAATGGGCTCTCTAGTTAAGCTGTTGCCTTGCTCTTCCTTAATGCATCAGTCTGAGGTCACGCAGCTGGCCCTGGCCTCCCATGCTTCAGGTAATCTCAGAGCCTTCCTAGCTTCTGTCTCATGTGTTTGTGTGTGTTGGGAAGGGGCTGGTGACTGTAAGATGAGTTGCACGTGTAGGGGGACATGGTGGGAGCTGTATGGATGAGTCCGTATGAATAATCCACATGTAGGTGAGTGAATGTGTGTATCCATGATTGGAGGCTACTTGTATAATTTATTACTGGGGGGGTATGGGAAAATTGTGGGCATCTGACCTTGTGTTTAAGGAATATACCTGGACTCTTATGTGAGTTCTTGGGTGATGTGGATGTATTTACATGTTGGAGAATTTTTGGTGTGTATGAATGCAGTGTTGGTTTTTGTTTGTTTGTTTGTTTGACAGGTAGAGTTAGACAGTGAGAGAGAGAGAGACAGAGAGAAAGGTCTTCCCTCCATTGGTTCACCCCCCAAATGGCCGCCATGGCCAGCGCTGCACCGATCCGAAGGCAGGAGCCAGGTGCATCCTCCTGGTCTCCCATGCAGGTGCAGGGGCCCAAGCACTTGGGCCATCCTCCACTGCCCTCGTGGGCCACAGCAGAGAGCTGGACTGGAAGAGGAGCAGCCTGGACTAGAACCTGGTGCCCATATGGGATGCTGGCACTACAGGCGGAGGATTAGCCAAGTGAGCCACGGCACTGACCTACTGTTTGTTTTAATGAGTAGGGGTTATATGGGAATGGTGTATGTATGAATGAGAATGTTGTAACTGGATTATTCATTGTGCTTGTAGTTGTAAGCTTGGGGTTATATGAGTTTGGGTTTAATCTGTGGGTTTTGAGTTTGTGAACATGCTTGTATAACATAGCAATGTGTGTTATGTATCCAGAGTACACCTGAATGACTTGTGTATAAATATGGCAGATATAAATGTTTTGGCTTTGTATATATATGAAGGTGTTAATGGGATATATGTCTTATGACTGAGGATTCAGGGGCATTGATGAACAAGTGGGTAATAAGATATGTATGTGGAAAACAACCTGAGGGTTTGGCACATACCTGCAGGTCAGGGCATATGTAGTGGCGTGCTGGGATTAATACAATTCTAATTAATCCATGAGTACAGTGATTAAATTTAGTGATCTCGCAAACTGATAGCTAAACTTGGCCACAATTAAAAATTAAATTGTATATCCTCACAATTAAATAAGTTATACAAAATATAAAGAAAATAGGGCCAGTGCAATGGCTCACTTGGTTAATCCTCTGCCTGTGGCACTGGCATCCCATATGGGCACTGGATTCTAGTCCCAGTTGCTCCACTTCCAGTCCAGCTCTCTGCTGTAGCCCAGAAAGGCAGTGGAGGATGGCCCAAGTGCTTGGGCCCTGCACTTGCACGGGAGACCAGGAGGAAGCACCTGGCTCCTGGCTTCAGATCGGTGCAGCGCACCAGCCATAGCGGCCATTTGGGTGGGTGAACCAATGGAAGGAAGACCTTTCTCTCTGTCTCTCTCTCTCTCTTACTAACTCTATCTGTCAAATTTAAAAAAATATATAAAGAAAATAAACAATTAAAACTCATGCTTCCTAGTTGTTTTACATTTTACTCTTTTTTTTTTTTTTTTTTTTGACAGGAAGAGATAGACAGTGAGAGAGACAGACAGAGAGAAAGGTCTTCCTTCCGTTGGTTCACTCCCCAAATGGCTGCTACGACTGGCACGCTGCGCCGATCCGAAGCCAGGAGCCAGGTGCTTCCTCCTGGTCTCCCATGCAGGTGCAGGGCCCAAGCACTTGGGCCATCCTCCACTGCCCTCGTGGGCCACAGCAGAGAGCTGGACTGGAAGAGGAGCAACTGGGACAGAATCTGGCGCCCCAACTGGGACTAGAACCCGGGGTGCCGGCACCACAGGCGGAGGATTAGCCTAGTGAGCTGGGGCACTGGCCTACATTCTACTCTTATTTAGGTCTTGAAGTGTTTTGCCATTTATTGTGTTTTATAGTAGACACACCATGCAATGAGCTGCTGCTCATCTCTTTCTTACTTGGAATTTGGCAACATGGGGGTGGTAGTTTGAAATCGGTTACAATAGGAGTCTTTACACTGTGGAAATTAACACACACTGTACATCAAGGCCATTTCCCCCTGGACAACAGGCTGGTACGCATTCAACAACACATGGCTGCCTGTGAATGCTTCTCTCTGTGTATATGACTAAGGGTGTTGGTTGGCTGTTTTTGCGGTGGGATTTACAAATATGTGTGTGATTTGTTGGTGGAAAGGTGTTCATAAATATAATAAGTGAGCTTGTATATGCTATAAGTGCATATGCTAGATAGGTCAGGGTAATTGTTAAGCTGAGATCCATGGATTTCTACCGTGTCCAGGAACAGAATTCAAACAGCTCATGAACTTGAATGTAGGAAAAATTATAGCTTTATGTTCACTAACTTTGAACTGAAAGGTGGCATTTCCTCTGCTGCTAATATAGGCAACAGCCCACAGAAGTTTAACCATGTCTATGCTTTTAACACCAATAAATATCACAAATATTTTCATACTATTTTACAGTTCTTGCAAATGTGTCAAAACATCATTTACAATCACTACAACACAGCTTATAAATCCATCACTGGATATTACTGAAGGCTTTAGTAAGGAATCATATATATGAGCAATCCCAGTTTTTTTAAAATAGTTTGAAAATAGAATTTCAGTACATTTATTTTCCATTTTAATTCTACATGTTTTATTGTATGCATTTTAAAGCAGTTTTTGGAGTGGGTTCTTGGATTTCATCAGGTTGCCAAAAGGATCCATAGCACAGAGACCTATCACATGGATGTCATGTACAAGTGTGGTTGACAGGTTCATGAGTGGAGGGCATGTGTGCATGGTGTTGGGGGGAGGGGTGCTACAAGTGGCTGTGGGAGTGTAAGGCGAATGCGAGTGGAGGTAAACTCATGATCCTGTCCCAAAATGGGCTTCCTCTTCTCCCCCACAGAACACCGGGGAGCCAGGGGCCGAGGGCGAAGGGATGAGGGACGCTCCCTCAGGAAAGTGTTCCCAGCTGAATTCTACATCTTTTCTAAGACACACTTACTCAAAGTCCTTTTTTATACAATTTTTATTAACAGAAAATAAATTTGCTTTCTGAATCCCGGCTGCCTAGCTGAGCATAGCTGGGTGATGTTTCTTGTGTGATTCATGCAGAACCCTGCCTGTCCCTGCAGACAGCTCCAGCTCTCCGTGGATGCAGGGACTTTGGCCTCACCACTGACCATTATTTTACCTGTCTTTCTCCAGACACATGCTAATCCACCCTGAGATACTGCAACTTATCCCTGTGTGTGTCAGCCAGCCACACTCTGCTTTCTGCTCCCTGGCCTTGCACACACCCCAGACCTTTCTCCAAATGACATTCCCTTTGTTAGATCACCTGGCCGGAGGACTTGACAACTGGCACAGCCAGGGGACAGCTTTGCCAGCAAAGGGTGGGAGATAGGAGGAGGAGAAGATGGTCAAGGAAGAGGGCTGGGACTGCCTCCTGGGGCTTCCCCCTCAAAGGGTCCGGGCCCAGGGTGAGCACTCTCAGAGTCAAGAGTCCCTTCCTGACATTAAGGAAATTAATTTGTTTTTAATTAATTAATTTGAGAAGAGTAAAGAAAGAGGAAGAGGGGGAGAGTTCCCATCCACTTGTCCACTCCCCAGATACCCACAATAGCCTGGGCTGGATCAGACTGAAGCTGGTAGCCTAGCATTCAGTCTAAGTCTCCCACATGATGGCAGGGACCCAAGTACTTGAGCCATCACTTACTGCCTCCAAGGATGGCCATTAGCAGGAAGCCGGAGTCAGGAGCAGAGCTTGGACTCAAACCCAGAGTGGCATTGTAACCCTAGGTCCAGTGCCCACCCCAGAAATTTCCTTTCAGATGTTGATTATTTGTTGTTGACCTCCACGGTTGGTGGGAGGTCAAGAGCTCCTCTTCTCTGGACTTCAGTCCACCCCTTCTTCCAAAGGACAGCCCATGGACATGCCTGTGTGCCTCTGGACAAGAGGAAGCTCTCTGCCATCTTAATCAGGTCTTGCAAGGCTTCCTTGAAAGCGGCTCTGAAGCCAAATCCGTCCTGCCTCAGCTTAAGTCCCTTCAACAGCCCTTGGAGGAGACAGAGCAAAGCTGTGTGATCTTTGAGCAACAGGAGCCAGCAGCAGGTCTCTTCTGGTACAGCCAGGATGACCATACGCCCTGGACAGTGGCACCAGGGCATGACCCTGAGAGGTCTCTGGACCCTAAAATGCTCACCTGGGTGAGGAAGACCCGTGGCCTCTGAAGGGACCCTTGTGTTCCTGTTTGTAGGGATGGATGCTGGGTGACTCCCAGCACTGTGAGATGGCTTCAGTGAGAGTCACAGATATGGATGGACACCCGGCAAGGCTTCAGGCCTCTTGACATAATCTTACATAGGATTCATAAGCAGAAACAATGTCAGAAGGGACCTCGCACACTATGAAGAACCAGGAATCGCACTATTCTTTATTGCACGCAGAATTGCTCTCAGATCAAGATTCTCTCTGGAATTACAAAAGAGGACTTTCTTGGAGACAGGAACGGAAGCTTGGACTTGTCCTGGCCCAGGTAGCAGCCTGGGGAGACTGCAGAGGACACGCTGATCTGGTTCTCATAGCTTTTCCACCTCGGCCACATGTAGGGGGTGGAGAAACTACAAGTAGCCACTTAAAGCCAGGCATGTGTCCTGGATTTGGACATCCAGCCTAGGTAGATGGCTTCTTCTAACTACTCCTTTATCCTTGTCAGGTGCTGTTGGTTAGAAAATATTCTCTGTACTCTTATTCTGAAAAGTTTCACTTAGAAATCCTGGGAAATTCTGGGAGAACCCTGAACAAGTCTTGCTGTGTTGTGCTTGTTTGAAGTCCAACATTCACTGAAAATGGAGATAAGGCGCCTCCATTTCTGACAGTTCTACCTTGGCAGGATGGAACAGTGAGAAGTTGGCTGAGCGGCCAGAACTCTGAAGGCTAGAGCTCAGCTCCTGGAGGCTCTGGCCAGAGGCTCCTTCATGCTGGGTGCGTTTGTATTTGTGTTCTTCCTTACTGATGAAGAAAAAAATACAACCTTATATTTTGACCATGAGGTTTCCCAAGAATTTATCCACCTGCATCCTTCCAGGACCAGAGTGCCTCCCAAACCTTTTACCACGAGTTCCACAGCAGGCTGCCAGTGCATCCGTCATTTCAGAGGAGAGTGAAGCTCAGCAGAAATTACCGGTGGAAGGGGAGACTCAGCTTCTCATGGACTGCTCCAGGTCCTCATCCCATTCATGGCTTGGCTGAAATTAAGTCAGTTCCTAGATCAAGGCAAGAAGTCATCTGCCCATCACTTCCACAACGACCCTTTCTTGTGTACAAAGTAGACATGTCACCTAGCTAAGAACATGGCTTCTGGACTTCTGATACCAATCCCTGCTTATGACTGGCACCACTTTAGCAAATTGCACACTTGCAATAAAACACAGCTGTGTGAACCATCATCCATAGCCTATACTTCGTTGTGCATTGTGGTGCCCCTCATTGTTGGACCTCCAGCCTTTGTTCCACTGACTGAGATCACTTTCTCTGGGTGGAAATGTGCAGAAACAGACGAGCCACAGCTTGCCAGCTGGTATGCTGTGGAAATCGACCATGATGTTCTTGGAGGTGTTTATCCACTCTGCACTTGGGGTAGCCCAGAAGCTGAGTAGCTTCCTGGGGGATTCACGAATGTTGAAGAACAATTGTCCCTGGCATGAAACAGGTGGTGAGCCAGAGAATGCAGAGCTGAGCTAAAGAATACAGACGGTAAGACCACAAGATGCTCATACCAGGAGAAAATGGTGGCCCACCAGACTGGGCAGAGCAAAATGCCTCTGGAGAAAGGCGTTTTGTGGTTTCCTGGAGTGGGAGGCTCACGGGTGTGTTTGCACTGATGGGAGGAGGAGAGATGGGTAGGGCAGAGCTTGGGAGGAGAATGCTTTTCACGTGAGCTTGGATGTTGCCGTTTTTCACTGGACAGGGTGCCCTGATGTCAAGTATTTACTTGCTTGGGTTCTTGATTGGTCTCCCCTCAAAATTTTTTATATTTTTCTTATTACACCAAAGCCTCCTTGCAGATAAACCCTGCTTTCTTAGTTGTTCAAAACAGGGGCAGGTGCTGGCACTGTGGCATAGTGGGTGAATCCTCCACCTTTGACACTGGCATCCCATATGAGTACCAGTTCAAGTCCTGGCTGCTCTGCTTCTTATCTAGCTCCCTGCTAATCTCCAGGGGAAAACAGAGGAAGAGGGCCCAAGTGTCTGAGCTCCTGCCACCCATGTGAGAGACCTGGATGAAGTTCCTGGATCCTGGCTTCAGGCTGGCTCAGCCCTAGCCATTGCCATCTGGGAGAGTGAGCCAGTAGATGGAATCTCTCTCTCTCTCTCTCTCTCTCTCTCTCTCTCTCTCTCACTTTGACTTTCAAATAAATAAATAAATCTTAAAAAAAATGATGGAATCTTGATTTCAAGAGGTTAGCTTCTGCAGCGATTCCTGCCAGCCCGAGCAGGTGGCCCTGGGTTCCTGGGAAACATCTCTCACTACAAGAATCTGCAGGCTCCTGTGACTGTCCTCAATGCCCACCACAATCTCCAGCCAGTGCTCTTGACCTCATCTAAAAACAGGTGCCAGCCAAATCTCCTTCCAGTGCTACCCGATCGGATGGGGCTGAAGAGACCTAGCCCCGAGGGCAACCTCCCTCACTGGTCTGGTGTTCGCCTCAGTGCAGAAAAGTCTACCTTTGTGAGGGCATGGTGAGAGGCCCTTGTGCTTTGTGTCTTACTCCTCCCATGTCGAGAATCTCCAGGAAACAGGTCTGGGCTGGAGACTGACTCAAATAAAAACAGGGTCCCCATGTCACCATCTTATAGCCATTAGGAAAATAGTACTTACAGCTTTTTTTTTTTTTAAGTCCAAATCTAAAAATAGAGAAACCACTCAAAATCTAAGAACTCATCACCAAATTGGAGTGAGGGAAGAAGAGGCTTGAGGCATCAAAGACGTGATTTTATGTTCAAAGAAAGAAGCAGTGCTTTACACAGCTGGGGAGAACCTTCTGGAACTTCTGATCTCATGGCTTGGCTCAAACTGAAATTCAAAGATGTTGCAAAGAGAAGTCTGTGAATTTTGCAAGGTCATTAAGCAGGGTTGTTTTTGAATCAGCATTAATTTAACATATGAGTATGGGGCCCCATGGGCTGGCCAGCCATGGGGCCCCCATGTCAAGGTCCGTCTGATAGTTGTTGCTGTGTTTTTACCACAAGGCGGATGTTGCTAGTTTCGGTTAGGGCAATGCTTTCCTATGGTCGGGACTTTCCAGAGGAACTGAGCCTGTCTCATAAACAAGATGGCGCTGAGGACTATGCAGTGAGCCTGCCTGCTGCATGACACCTCATCTGATTGGCCCGAGGACACGTGCACACTGCTTGAACAAACAAACAGCGGATTGGAGTGTTCCATGCATGGACTTGAGCCCACTTGCAATTGGCTGGATTTTGTATATAAGCTGTGTGCCCAGGAAGGAAGGGGCCTTTTTTTCATCTCCTCTCTTCCTCCCTCCATTCTTTCTCTGTCGTTGTTATTTTCTTTAATAAAAGTCTACAGAAGACTGATTAGCTGCGAGCAGCATCACTCCTTTGCAGACAAGGGAGTGACATATGAGGATGGGTGGGGCACTATACTAGACTATTATTTAGTCTTTGCTTTTATTTTCACAACAATTTTATAAATGAGGAGCAACTGTTATTCCCATTTTATAGATAAGTCTCATATAGGTTAAGGAACACAACTAAGAAAGATTCAAACCTGGGAGCCAGACTTGTATCTGTCCAACTTCAAAGCCTGTGGTCTTCATCTACTCTACATTGTTTTTCTAGGGCAGATGAAAATACATGGAGAAATTGTTTAGCTTATTTTTGTAGGTTGTTATCAGATAAGAGGGTAAGATTCACTCATTTTTTTTTCTGCTTTGTTGCATTTCTGTGTTCATGCCTTTAGCAAGTATTTGGGAAGTGACTACTCTGTTAAGTACAATGGGCCCGGTCATAACATGTCCCTTGGGTCTATGGTTTAAAAGAGGGCCCTAGAATACTACCTGGTGTAAGGAAATGCTTTGATTCCATGTTACAGATCCAGGTAGCAAAAAGATATGGATACAAAGAACCAGCAGGTTTGCTACCCCAGGCTTACTTCTGTCTACTGAATTATTTCTTTCTTTAAATTTTATTTATTTGAAAGGCAGAGATACAGAAAGAGAAGGAGAGAAACAGAAAGAGAGAGAGAGGGAGAGAGAGAGGTCTTCCATCTGCTGGTTCACTCTCCAGATGACCACAATGGCCAGGGCTGGGCCAATCTGAAGCCAGAAGCCAGGAGCTTCTTTCCAGGTCCTCCACACGGATGCAGAGGCCCAATCCCTTGGGCCATCTTCCACTGCTTTCCCAGGCACAATAGCAGGAGCTGTATCAGAAGTGGAGCAGCCTTTTTTTCAAGGCAATTCTGTTCAAAACTCTCTGATTCTTCCGGAGTTCCTCAGGGTGAGTGCCCAGGTCTTGACCTTGGCCTTCGGGGTCCAGCCTGATCTGGCCTATTTGGCAGATATAGTTAGATAATGAGAGAGAGAGACAGAGAGAAAGGTCTTCCTTCCGTTGGTTCACCCACCCAAATGGCCGCTACGGCCAGAGCTATACCGATCTGAAGCCAGGAGCCAGGTGATTCCTCCTGCTGTCCCAGGCGGGTGCAGGGCCCAAGCACCTGGGCCATCCTCCACTGACCTCCCAGGCCACAGCAGAGAGCTGGGCTGGAAGAGGAGCAACCGGGACTAGAACCCGGTGCCCATATGGGATACCAACGCTGCAGGCGGAGGATTAACCAAGTGAGCCACGGCACCAGCCCATCTCCCTTCCTTTTAAGTCTTTCCTCAAATGAAATTCTTCCAGTCAGGTGTTTTTCAGATCAATGTGTCAAATCTTATCCCCCGACCTGCGAATTTTTATAATCCAGTTCCCTCTAAATAACTTACTACCATCTGATACTATAGCTTTTACTCATCTCATTCTAGTATTTTCTTATTTGTCTTAGTCATTGTCAGTCTCCCCTCTGACTTGTATGACTTGTAAGCCAATGAGGGCAGGGATTTTGGGTGGTCCTACTTATTGCTGTAATTTCATCACTGAGAGGAACACTTGGTAGAACATAGATGTCCTCAGATTAGTGGCTGTTGAGGAAAGGAAGAACAGCCTAGACCAGGGAAACTGCCTACTATACAAAAATAACCTGGAGAACATCACAATATATATGTTTTTAAGCGCCGCTAAAATCCCAGCACTGGGAAGTTACTAAATGCTAGGTCTTTACCTCCAAATTTTGTCCAGAAAGTGCTTAATAAAGTAAAATATTTGCTATTCTCTTCTGGGGGCTAGGAAGAGAAAAATTGCAAATATTGCAAAAGTATACAGTGAAGGCCAATGATAAATTAACTGGGATATTGCTTATTGTGCTTCAATATCAGCAATAATAAACCACAACACAAGCTTGGAATCAGGGGTCATTATGGGCTGTTGTCAGCCACGGTGTTTCGGGAGGGAGTTTAGTTCTGTGCTGTCTTCCATGAAGGCGTGGGCATGCACCTGGGTGCTAGAGGCTTCTCAGCACCCAGGAAGCCTGTCTGCAGGAGAGCAGGCCGGGAGAAGGCGATACAGCACACAGTGGCACCCAGTGTGGGAACTGACTTCTCATCTTGAGGGTGGGGCTCACATCAGACAGCAGGTTCCGTTGTCAAGCAGATCTGAGACATGGGTGCTCAGAGTGAGGGCTCACTGTATCAGCAGGAAGGGAGCGCTTCTGCGGGGAGATAGGCATGTGAGGGCTGAGAGAAAGATGAAAAAGATAGACGTTCAGTGGTCTCAAGGGTGCGGAAGGGGCAGACGGGCCGTCACACTCGGGCTTTGCACTTTCAGCCAGCCTCACCCAACCTCACACTGCCAGGCTTGTGGTCAACAAAGGCACAGGCAGCATTGCACCTCCGCTGCCAGCCATCCTTCTCCACCCCCATGTCCTGCGTCTGTGCACATGGGCGCTGGCAGCTCCTGGCTCTTAGCTCCGGCGCTGCTCCTCCTTTTTGTACTTGCTGGACAACCTAGATTTCTGCACTCCCCGCCCCCAGGAACTCCCTCTGGTCTGCCCCTGCTCCTGCTCCTGGTCCTCAGCAGAGAATAATGCACCTAACCCTGGCCCCAGAACTCAGATCCCTGTAAGTGAAAGGAGAAGGAAGCCCAGGCCAGGTGATCTAGCAGGGTCTGCGTGCACACCTGTGGCAGGCAGCATATGTGAGTCAGGCAGCCAGGGTCGCCTCATCTTACCAGCATCTCCTTGTTCTTTGTCTAATTCAACAAACTCCATGGCAACGCCGGGCCTGCTCGGCTTCCCTGACCTTTCCCGACCTCCCTGTTAACAACTCTCTCTCTTAGCCGAGTGTGGCCGAGCCTCCTCCCTTCCAGGAGCCTCCTTGGATGTCTGCATGACAGTACAGCACAGGGCTGCGCCTCTCCCCAAAACAGTGTGGAGGGAGCAGGTGGAGGGGTGCAGAGTGGGGAGCTGGCCCGTCTCTGCCCCTACACGAGCCCTGCTCCCCAAGGCCCTGCTTCAAGTGAAAGCCACGTGGTTGACGCTCACATTTGATGTCATGCATGCTCTCGGTTTTGTTTGCTTAGTTTTCACATTGAGGCAAAGTGGCTGGAGGACCATGTCACTCAGGACGTGTGACAGCTGTGGTGAGGACACAACTTATGGGCACTTACTATGTGGATGTGGGGGAACTTTCTCCCCCAGACCCAGGCATCCGTGCAAGTGGCAAAGACCTTAAATGTTCTGCATGGAGGAGAGGAGTTAGCTACTTCACAGGCTGCTCACGGAGGTCCAGCTTTTTATATTCTTTTTTATAAGGAGTATGCTTTTCATTGTTTCGTTATTTTATTTTCATTTTTTGTTTGTAGAGCATGAGACCACTGGAGATGCATTTTCTCACACATGCGCTTCACCTCCTGCAGGGAAGGCTCTGCAGGTGTTGGTGGTGCTGTGAGCTCCTGCAAGGAGCCTTGTGCAAGGGCTGAGGCTCCAGGCCCCGGGGTGGTGCTGGGCACGATCCCAAGTCTTCTGGCTCCAAGTCTAAGGCCTTCCCACCAGCCTGTGCTGTCTGTCTTCTGACCGCATGCCCTCATCGTGGGTCAGGACAGAGTTTGGCCAGTAACACGTGTTAGTATGTACAGTAATGGGACAAGTGATAACAGGGCCTGCAGTGACCAGTGTCACGCTCAACTGATGTCCAGGAGTACCGTGCTCACCCCCTCCCTCCTGGTGGAATCAATCTCTGCCGCCTCGGTTCTCCCATACCATGTAATTCAAAAGTGCCAGGAAAACACTTATAAGATTGTAGTACAGATAGGTGTAAAAGGGTGGCTCGGCTGAGACTAGAATATGACAACTCTGAGGTTAAGCAACGCTCCCCGGAGGCCTTCTGCGTTGCTCTGGGCAGGGAAAATCACTCTAACTGTCAGGAGATGTCCAGGGATCTGGTTACAGGTGTCAGGCAACATCCTGTGATTTCCCTGGGGCCTGGGAGCACCACAGGAAATACCCTGAACTTTTATTTGAAATTCAGAGCCTTCATAGACATGTCTGATGGGCTGAGCAAGGAGGGGCCCCATAGACAATGGAAACTTGTAGGGAAAAAAAAATCCTTAAGTGAATGATGAGCCTGGCAGCTGCAGGGTCTGAACACCGGCAGGGACAGGGGTCCCAGTGCAGTGAGGCTGCCCTGGGAGCCCTCTGTGCCTTGTCACCCTCCACCTCCTCTGGAGAATGCGCCCTCTGCTGGAGAAGGGAGGAGCCGGGCGCCCTGTGGGATTATGTCTCCCAGCCTCTCCACGGTGGGGCCCCACTGGAGTGTCATTTCTCCCACAAGCTCCAGAGAGAGGCGATCTGTAGTAGGTTTGGTAAAGCAGTGACATTAAGATAGCTCTCAAGGGGCCGGCACTGTGGCCTAGCAGGTAAAGCCACTGCCTGCAGTGCCGACATCCCATGTGGATGCCAGGTGGAGTCCCAGCTGCTCCACTTCCCATCCAGCTCTCAGCTATGGCTGAGAAAGCAGTGGAAGATGGCCCAAGTGCTTGGGTCCCTGCACCTACATGGGAGACCCAGAAGAAGCTCCTGGCTCCTGGCTTCAAATCGGCATAGCTCCGGCCGTTCTGGCCATCTGGGGAGTGAACCAGCAGATGGAAGACCTCTCTCTCTCTCTCTGCCTCTCCTCTATCTATGTAACTCTGACTTTCAAATAAATAAATAAATCTTAAAAAAAAAAAAAACGAAACAGAAAAAGAGATGGCTCTCAAGTGTGCTGCTAGAGACTGCAGCGTCTCTGGGGCCCCCGAGGTTGTGTGCAAGTCCATGCTGGGCTCCGTGGTCTTTACTGGTAAACCCAGTTAGAGGCACTCAAGTCCTCGGGATCTACAGATGGGAAATGGAGGGACTCCAGGGACCAACAGTCACCAGCATGGCTGAGGGCTGATGTGCCCCAGCTCCTGGGGTACTTCTGCAGAGAAACCAGAAGCGAGGAAGTTGGAGGCCTTGGTGGAGTGCAGGAAATCGCTTAGAATGACTGATCTGAGAACTTCCATGTTAAAGTCACTTAAAAAAAAAGGAAAAGGCAGAGTGACAGAGAGGGATCTTCCCTCCACTGGGTCACTCCTCAAACTGCAGCAAAGGCCTGGACTTGGCCTGGTTGAAGAGAGGCCTGGAACTCCAGCTGTGTAACCCAAGTACTGGGGCCATCCTCTGCTGCCTTCCCAGAGGCATCGGCAGGAAGCTGGATCCCTAAGCGGAGCAGCTACGACTCAAACCAGTGCTCTGATATGGGATGCTGGTGCTGCATGCAGTTGCTTAATCCACTGCGCCACAATACCGACCATGAGGCTACATTTCAATGTGATTTCTCCCTCCAAGCCATCAAGGTCTCAAGACAGGAAGTAGATCTTACTTTGTCCTTACAGTGGAAGACGCACAATGATAATTGCAGACACTTGTATCCATAGATGAGAGCCTCTTCCTGGCTTATTTTTTAAATGTGATCTAACTTGAAAATTATAAACTACACACAATTTAAATTTGGCATTTTAGCTATTATGAAGAGTACATGTCAGTGGCACTAATGGTATTCATATTGCTGTGCAGCCGTCACCATCATCCATCTGCAGAACATGTGCATCATCTCCACCTGAATCTGTGCTCATTAAATGCTGACTCCTCGTCCTCTCTCCCCAGCTCTGGGCACCCACCACTCTGCTTTCTGGCTCTAGGAATTTGACTACTCTTGGCACCTCACATGATTGGAATCACCGTATTTGTCCTCTTTCACTGAACATAATGTCTTCAAGGTTTATCCCTGCTGTAGCACTTGTCAGAATTTCTCCTCTTTCTAAGGCTGGATTATATTCCACTTGTATGGCTACACTGCATTCTGTTTATGCATTCATTTATCAATGCAGCCTCAGGTTGCTTCCATTGGAGGTGCTATTGTGAACAGTGCTGCTATAAACAGGGGTGTATAAATACCTTCGCCTGTGTTGTTTTGCACATAATTTCTTATGCTCCCATCTTTCAATTGTCTTTACCTGACCAACCCATGATCTCACTTGAAAAGTCACTTCCCCCAAGGAGCTTTCCTTGAGCCTGTAGACCAATGCAGTTGCTTTTGACAGGTACTCCCATAGGGCTCTAGCACACAACCCCTTGTTATTGCCTGCTTGTCAATCCCACTGCCATAAACTTTCTACAAAGGGGCCTTTGCCTATTCAGCTCCCCACTGTATCCCTAAGACTTAGCATGGTGCCTGGACCATAGAAGCTAGATGGGTGAGACCAGACCAGCAGGCCAGGCAGGGATAAGAAGGGTAATGACGACATCACAGGTGGGCTTCACAGCTCCCCTCCGTGTATGGGCTTCTCTCCATGTGGTATGTTCCCTTCTCTATGTATCTAAACAAGGGCTTATTACATGGCGAGCTAAGCCGGAAGGACCTGCAGACACTTGCTAAGAGGTTTCCCCTGAATTCCTGGGGCATCCAGGCCAGTGATGGAGACAAGGGCTGGATCTGGGAGACGTTGAAGCAGAGGGTGATGTCGTAGCAAGAAAAGGGGTAGACGCACAGGCAGAAAAGACTGAGTGCCTTCGTTTCCAATGGCTGCTGATACCAACAGCCAGACTGAGTGGCTTCAAACAATTCACACTGCTGGAAGTCAGGAGTCCTGCCATCAAGCTGCACTCCTGCTGGTGGCTTCAGGGACACCTCGTCCCTCTTTTCCAGTGCCTGGAGGCTGCCTGCCTTCCTGGGCTTGCGGCCCCTTCTTCCGCCGGAAGAGCACGTTCTCTCGTCGTTCTCCGGTTCTCTCGTCAGACTTGGACACGCCTGGCTTCTAAGGACGCCGTGATGACACTGGATCCAACCAGATAATCGCCACCAGCGTAATCTCCACACCTCACTGCAGAGTCCGCTTTGCCGAGACATATTCCCAGGACCCAGGGAGTCGGATGTGCACACCTCGGGGGGCTATTGTGGTCTATCACAGGGAGATTTACACGAGCCAAACAAGTCCTTCCCTGTGGGTCAGGCTGAGTGCCATCTTCTAAAGACTCCAGAAAGCTAAGACGCTTCTGATGGAAAAGGTGCAGCAAATGAGTGGGACATGGGGGACAGAACACTGAGCTATGGCTGGTTGGGAGGAGGGGGTTTCGGTGAAGGAGGCGAGCGAGGTAACGCAGGGAGGCCCTGGAGGGGGTTTGTACAGATTCCTGGGGGCCCTGATACTGGGCAGGGCCAGTGGACCTTGCCGTGGTGGCCGTAAACACCCCCTGGCACTTTCAGTGTAGGAGTTTCCACTTTCCCGGCTGCGTCTGCCTTGGCTCACCTCCTGGCATCCTTTTTTAAACATGCTTTTTAATGAGCACCAAGATGAAAGCGGAATAAATTTCCTCAGATCCTTAGGTGAGCGCTTCAGCTGCCATCCCCGGCAGCAGCAGGGAGAGCGAGTGAGTAAATACAGGCGACACCCAGGAGCTGGGGAGCCTGGGCTCACAGTGGGACTCAGCCCTGAAGTTTGCGGGCAAGCACTGGACTCACTCCGGCCAGTACGCGGTGCAGCAGAGGTGGGAGAAGGCGCCCTGAGGGTGTCGCTCTGTGCTCCCGCCCCTATCCCCATCAGCACGCTGGAGAACAAGACCTGTGCGAAGCCTGGGGAGGAGGTGGTGGGGGGCTTGTATTTGCCGTGATTTCTTTTTCCCTTGTCCTCAGCCTGCGTGAGGGCCGGCGGGGATGCAGCAGCTGCTGGTGTTGCCGGGAAGGGCTCAGTGCTTTTTGTTGCCAGAATCCCGGGCTCCGCACCACCTGGCGAGGGGCTTCAGGGAGAACGTGAGGTGGGGGCTGTGGGAGCCCAAGGCTAAGTGGTCATGGTGCCCTCCAGTGCCCCTCCCCTGAGCTGCCCTTGAGCAGGCAGCTGGCTGCTCTTACATTCCAGCCTTGTTCGCATCCCGGATTTCCATAGCATTACTGGAAAGGGCCCTAGACCCCTTTCTGAAGCCTCAGAAGAGACCGCTGCCTGTGCCCTGGGCTGGACCACATTCCCTCTGTGGCATCTAAGGTGTGGCCCCGCAAGTAGCGGCTATCCCCAGGTTTGGAGGTCCAGTGGTGTCTCCCAACACATTTCCCATTCCTGCTATTGATTCCCTCTCTGCAGTTATAGGAGCCAACAAACTCAGCCTCAGCTTCTCTACTCTCACAATGAGGACCTCTGCTGACACCAGGTGTGTGAGCGTTTTCCCCGCACACAGGGCCAGCCATCAGCTCTGCTGCAGCGGACGGCAGCTGGGTATCCCCTCTGCACTTCAGTTCTGCCACTCTACCTGGAGGGAGCCTCAGATCCCACAGGTTGGGAGCTCAGTCCCCAAGACTGCTGACCCCTCACTTCAGATAAGCCAGCCACCTGCCCCAGGTTGCTTTACCTATGCTTCTGATGGACCAGCTACAAATGGAGGTTCTCATGACCCCATCCTTAGTTCAATTAATTTGGTAGAGCAGCTCACAGAACTCAGGGAAACACTTACTTCTATTCCTGGCTTATTATAAAAGCTGTTACAAAGGATGCAGATGAAAAGATGTATAGGGCGAGGTGGGAGAAGGGGCCTGGAGCTTCTATGACCTCTCCGTGAGAGCCCTCCTGAAACCTCCACGTGTTCACCTGTCTGGAAGCTCTCCGAGCCTCCACTTCCGAGTTTTTGGGTAGTTTGTATGACATAGGCATGGTTGATTAAATCATGGGTCATTGGTGATCGACTTAACTTTCAGCCCCTCTCGCTAACCTTGCTTTGTGATTTCTAGTTACTTGCATCTGTCCTGAAGCTACCAAGAGCTTGCCAGGCACCAGTCAGCTCATTAGCATACAAAAAGACACTTATCACTTTGAAGATTCCAAGGGTGTTAGGAACTGTATGCCAGGGAGTGGGACAAAGACCAAATGCGTATTTCATATGATCACAGGGTCCATTTCACTCTCATGGGGCAGAATCAAAACCGCAGTCAGATCATATCATTACGGTGCTCAGACATGCCAAAGGCTGTCCTCTCTTTCAGGATTTGAGGAGGCTTCAAAATGTTCCTGGGAAATGCACATGATTTTTCAAATCCAGTTTAACACAAAGTTGCTGAAGCACCCTACTGGAATCTAGTTTCCTTGCCGTAGCCTGCCAGGACTACACCATCTGTCCCTCCAATCTCACGTCCAAGCCCTCGCTCTTTCCCCTTCCAGTCCTGAGATGTATCAACAGAGCAGGGACTTCATTCGTGTTACACTCTGTGCCAGCTACACCCTTCCTCCAATCCACAGACTGGCTCATTCCCTGACTTCCTTCACTCAAAGGCAACTGTCTTGCAGCCCTTCCCTAGCCACACCCATCTGAGCTGGAGCTCCTCCTTGTTCATCCCCAGGCCACATTGCTTAGCTGACCATGTACTTGAGTTCCTCTGGCTTCCTTCCTAGAAGATAAGCTCCAGGGAGCCTGCTTTTTGTCTCATCCACTACTGTGTCCCCAGTGCCTGCCCCAGAATAGATTCTTAATAAATGTCTGTTGAATGAATAAACGAAGGAGTCATTTACTTCCTAGTCAATGACATAGGCTATTGCACACCAGGCTGCATGAGAGGTTGACAGTGCTTATTCCCTGCCCCTGGGAGCTCACAACCTTCTGAGAAAAGTTAAAGAAACATAGATAGCTTTTACAAAGTGTGATAAATTCTATAAATGAGGTGTGCACAAAGTAGCATGGAAATGCAAGTGAGATGACAATTTGTCTTCAAGGTCTAAGGAACTATTAGAGAAAAGAGATAGACTTGATCTTGAGTTGGGCTGCCTGCTCATCAGTTGAAGGTCTCTGAATTGTCCTAATAACTAATTGGTTGCTGAAAAGTCCTTAACATTAGCTGGAGTCATCATGGATAAATTTGCCCAAAGTTCTCAAGGTTGTCCATACCTGGAAAGGTTGGTGGAAAGGGTCTTGCCCTCAGAGTCTTCCCTCAGTTATGCTATTGGCTTTTCCAGACCCTTAACAGGGCCCAGAATAGGTGGCCAGTGTCTGTATGACCTCGGGAGGGCAGAGTTCCTGAAAGACCTCCTCTGTTTTTATCTGATCACTTCTTGGCCATGGAAAGGCAGGGTACCTGGCTTGAGAAACCCTTCAAAACTGCATTCAACAGCAGACAAGAAGTTTCTCAAAGACAACTTGATTTCCTATATATTACTCATAAGTGGTAGAACAGACAATTGGCCCTGGACCTACTGGTCTCAAAAATCTTGGAACCACTACTTTATGAGGAAGTGGGATTGAATTGTTGTGGCTATGCCTGTCTTTCCATGGAACACTCTTGTGATCCCCTAAACTCATTTGATTTGCCTAACTCACATTAAATATTTTTTGTGGAGGGCTCAGCTTATACTTTGCTGTAGTCTATGACTTCCAACCAAAATGTGGGTTGAGTCTCTTGATTTTATAGTCCTGAAGCACCGCATGGATCTTCCCATGTATATTTTAAGTTCCTCGAAGACTTGATCTGTAGGAGCTAGCAGGGGAATTAGTCTATAGAAAGAAGGTGCACCCAAAATATTGTGGATTAATTTATCTGACAGAAGATTTGCCTGGAGAAGAAAAAGAAAAAAGAAGAATAAGGCAAAGGAAACTGGAATTGATTTTAGAAGGGAAAAGATGCATGCATGAGTAGAAAGGAAAACATAATCATCCTGCCCCAGATATACAAAGGACAGAACAGTTAGGGAGAATTCCATAGACAACTGCATCTTGAAGTAATTGGCCAAACTGCTTCCCTGTGGATTGCAAGAGAATAGGCTGTGGGGTCACTTTGAGTGTTGCAGATTTAGGCTGGAAGAATAAAAGGGGACTTTGCCTTCATTCTCCATCATCTGAAGAAAGCCAGGAATATAGGATGTGAAGAGGAATGTGTGGGCTCTGCCAATGTCCAATACCAAAACTAAGTTATTCTGTGGGGCCGATTGATGAAATGTGGTACCCTATGCCTGTAGTGTTCACAAAATTTGTGTGAAACGTCATCACCCAAGCTGATGTGATAGATCTTCTTAGGTGAAATAGTAGCAACTGGTAGCATGTATATGGACTGTTCACCATGAGCCCGGCAGAGTGCAAAGCAACCAATTTCAATTAAATCTTGAGTGGCATATGATGTCCTGACTTGGTCAGTGGCCATTGTATCTCTACTAGGAATGCTTCCTGAATTGCAACAGCTACCTGCAAAGTCTATTTCCTGGAACACTTGGCAGCTGTAATCTAGATATGATCTTGGTTCATCCAATTAGAATTGAAACTGGAACTCCTGATGGAGTTAACTAAGGAGATAAGGAGTGGTAAGTGAGCTCTCCATTCTCCTACTGCAGATCCAGTTGGTCAACTAGTTTGACCTTAGAGCTAGCCTTGTAATGATAGTTACTAAATTGCACAGATATTTCTTTTGGAGCCAAGGAGCCTGACGGCTTCCTGGCCCTTGGATTACATCCAAGATGTTGTGATCCTGAATTCGGAAGTTTGATTAGTGACTTCCTGTTCCCTGGCTGCCTTTCTGACTGGCAGAGCAGGGATCTGCTGGTGGATCGGTAGTGCAGTAGAGGTATTTTGGAACTTCGTTGCAAAGGCTGAGCCTCAAACTTGTTCCTCCTATCCCTCAACAATTCTGTAAGCACCAGGTTCTTTATATTCAGATTTTTTCCCCTGAAAGTATCTGAAGTGTTTATGTTATTTGCAACTGAACTCTGACTAGGCCAATTCATATTTCCCCCCATTTTACAGACAAGAAAACCGAGGCAGAGAAAAATTATGTAGCCATCTAACATCATAGAAATAGCAAGTGTGTAAATGAGTTTTGAACCCTGGAAGTTTGCCTGAGTTCAATATTCATTCACAGGTATGTTTATTTTTTTAATTTATGCTTCAATTCCCTAATTATTTATTAGATATCACTTATGTGCTGTGCACTATGTTAATCTCTAGGAATATTACAGTAAAAAACAAAATAGAATATTCTTCATTCTAGTTCTCTTGATTTGTAGCAGAAAATAAGATAGCTATAGTACATTTAAATAAAGATATACTTTGCTACAGGCTTGCATTGGAAGAGACTTGTAGCATTTAAAAGCAGACAGCCTATATCAAAAGCAGGTTGTAAAAGCACTGGTTGCTGAAGGGGTTCAATTCAAATTTTGGTTTACACATAATTTAGTGAAAATATTGATAAGAATGAAAGAAGGATGCAAGGAAAAAAGGAAGGAAAGAGTGAGTTACTAAATCGGTTGGCATCCTTTTATTTCATGAACTCTTTGATCTGCCTCCTGGCTCCCCACTATCCCCAGACCAGCAGCATTAAGTGGCTTTAGCACTTTCATTCCCAAATGCAAGTCTGCCCTATGGATAAAACAGAAGGTAAGTCATGAGTAGGGGACTTGAAAGGATGCAACTTTTCCCCCCTGGAAATCTCTTTCTAGTGTTGAGATGGGAAGAACTTGGTAGTTAGGTCATGTGAGACATCTGATCACTGCTGACTGAGGAAGAAAACTCTAGAGAAGCAAAAGATACTCCCAATAGTGCCTTAATCTGCTGTTGGCAGAAGAAAGACCCCAGGGTCATTAATATCTAGTGAAGTCGCAGAGGCACTGGAGCCATAAACACGCCCCAGGAAGGAATTTGACTCCAAGTTTCAAGAATGAGAGTGACTTAAAAGAAACGCACCCAAGGTTAAGGATAAAATCAGGTGAAATCATCAGTAATAATGAATAATTAGGGAAAGTCCCAACATCTCCTGGGGAATTAGGTTTTACTTTCTTTAACAACTTGCACTTTGGGATGATCAACATCTCTTCTGGACCTTTGTTTGTTTTAAGAAAGACCCATTGGCCAGCACTGCGGCTCAGTAGGCTAATCCTCCACCTGTGGCGCCGGCACCCCAGGTTCTAGTCCCGATTGGGGCGCTGGTTCTGTCCCGGTTGCTCCTCTTCCAGTCCAGCTCTCTGCTGTGGCCCGGGAGTACAGTGGAGGATGGCCCAAGTGCCTGGGCACCTGCACCTGCATGGGAGACCAGGAGGAAGCACCCGGCTCCTGGCTTCGGATCGGCGCAGCGTGTCAGCCATAGCGGCCATTTGGGGAGTGAATCAGCAGAAGGAAGACCTTTCTCTCTCTGTCTCTCTCACTGTCTAACTCTGCCTGTCCAAAAAAAAAAAAAAAAAAAGACTAATCTTTGACAAGAACAAGAAGCTATATTTGCTGGGTGCCCAGGTGCCCAGACCACATTTGTCCCCAGGCTTAACCTGAGGGTATCAGGTCCTAATTGCTGATCACATTCCCGGAGGAGAATAAAAGATTTGAGTGTGTGTGTGTGTGTGTGTGCATCGAAATGTAAATCATGGCAGCAGCATCACAGATTTGGCACACACACACACACACACTCAATAAAAATTTACTGTAAAAGGAAAACCTAAGGTAAGTGTGTGCTTAGAAGATATGCAAGTGGAGCATATGTGCCAGGTAGAGGGTTTCATTCGTTTTCAGGAAACAGGGATCTCTGGTCCTTTGCTGCCTGTTCATCGGTTGACATGTTCTGACACCTGCTGTGTGTCACAGAGGAATTTCTCCTTCAATCACTCAACTGAACTCAACATGTAGAGACATGATGAACGCCTACTGTCCATCAATAAAATATGTATTCACTTCCTACTATGTGCTAGGTTCCGAGGGATACAAAAGGCATGTCAATCATAGAACTCATGTTGGAAAATGAACATCAGTGAAAGACAGAATGCAACAGTTTCTTCCCCTCCCCTTACCGAGGGAGGATTATTCTCTTTTGCCCCTGGAAGTCAAGACTCTGCCTTGTGACTTCGGTCAGTGAAATGTAAGGGAAATTAATGTGTGTCACTCGCGGGCAGGAGCTTTAAGTTCTTGCTTTGCTGTAGCCTTCTTTCCCTTTGCCATGGTGACTAGTTATATTACAGCAATAGAAGTTTTGCCAGCCTTCTTCCTGAGCCTGGCAATATGGAATTCCTCCCTAAGTGTATAGCACGAGTGAGCAATAACCCTGTGCTTTTGTGAGAAGTAATACTGGGGGTCATGTGTTCCCATAGCATGACTTAACCTAATCTGACTTATACAAGACTGCTCGGTAAAACTAACATTTATTGAGTGCTTACTATACTCTGATCATTGTGCTGAGGGCTTTATATGCATTGCCTCGTAGAACTCTCATAAAAACACCATGGAGTATGTATTGCTTCTACTTTATAGATACTGAACTAAATCCCAGAGATAAGTTCACACCATGCTCTTAGGGAGTGTTGGAGCTGAATTTCAGGAGCTGGTTTGCTTAGGTCCACAGCCTAAGTGCTTAACTGCTATGCCACACTGCCTTGTGTAGTAGACTGAGTATAATTACAGGTCAATAGTTTTGGAAGACTTTATACGCACTGCACAGTTTAAAAGTGAGTGATCAAAGTATAATAGATCTTCATAAGATGAGCCTTATGGAAGAAGTGAGAATTGAAAAATGAATAGGTTGTAGATAAGAGAACTGGAAGCTGTAATGTTCTCTGACTATTCTGGAACCCGGAAGGAGAGGGAAGAGACTTCATTTATCCAGGTGAAATAAGCAATACAATGCATATGCCAAACCTGGACATAGGCTTTATCTGCCCTTAAGAGGGTCACAATCAGAGAAGGGTGATCAGATGTTTACCCAAATTACTCCCATAATTCAGGCAAACTCCTTCAGGAGGCATGCTGGCATTCTCTGCAAAGGATGCTAGGATGTGTCAGACCAAGACCCAGCAAAATCCTCTTCTGGATGCTGGGTAAGGGCTTGGGAAGAGAAGACTGCTGCCGAGAAGGCAGTGACCCAGACACAGTATCCCCAAGTACAGACCCGTCTCTGTCCTAAACCCAGAGAGTGCGAGCATGGGAATAATCCAACCAGACCAGTGGAAGGTGGCAGAAGAACTCAGTGTCTCATGAAAATTCCCAGCCATACATCAGAATAGAAGGTCTAAAGAGGCACCAAAGCAATGTCCCTTCAGCCTGACGAGACTAAGCCTTCATGGGAGTCTCAATAAGTTGACATGTAAGGAAGTGGCTCTGGGCCCATTTCCCATCACCTCTGGAGTTTCCGATTTAGGAGGTCCAGAGTGTCACACTGGAATCTCATTTTTTTACCAAGCACTCATGTGATTCCAATGTTGGCCTTTGGACCTCACTTTAAAAACCATTCAATAACAACAACATCAAAAAATGTATGGAATTTAAGAAAGGAATACATTAAATCAACTGAAATACAAAGAATAATGTGGGGGTGGGTGTTTGGTGTCATGGTTAAGATGCCTGCAGCCCAGACCAGAGTACCTGGATTCAAGTCCTGGCTGCAGCTGCTGGCTGCATCTTCATGCCAATGCAGACTGTGGAAGGCAGTGGTGAGGATTCACACAGTTGGGTCCCTGGAAGCTGTGTGGGAGACCTGAACTGAATTCCTGGCTCCTGGCTTCTTCCCAGTCCAGATCCAACCATTGCAGAATTTGGGGAGTGAACCAGAGGATGGGAGCTCTGTCTGTGTGTCTTTGCCTCTCTGTTCGTTAAAAAAAGTAATAAATAATTTTAAAATAGTAATATGATGAGTTCCACAAGAGATACTAATACTTTAAGAGTTTAGGGGTGGAAAAAAGAACAGTGTTGGGTAAAAGGAATTGTGGGTGGGGGATAGTCCATGAAACTTTGAAGTTGTATGCTACTCTGTGTTTGCTCATTTGCATCTTCCCTGAAGAAATTTACGATTTCCACGAGATTTTTGTGGAGGCCGTAACTCAAAATGTTTAAGAATCACTAAGCTGGGGCCGGTGTTGTAGCCTAGCAGGTAAAGCTATTGCCTACAACACCAGCATCCCATATAGGTGCTGGTTAGTGTCCTGGCTGCTCCACTTCCGATCTAGCTCCCTGCTAATGGCCTGGGAAAATAGCAGAAGGTGGCCCAAGTGTTTGGGCCCCTGCACCCACATGGGAGATCTGGATGAAGCTCCTGGTTCCTGGCTTCCCTCTCTCTGTAACTCTGACTATCAAACTAAATAAATATTTTTTTAAAGATTTATTTATTTTTATTTATTTGAAAGGCAGAGTTACAGAGAGGAAAAGAGACAGAGTGAGGAGAAAAAAAGAGAGGGGTCTTCCATCAGCTGGTTCACTCTCCAAATGGCCACAATGGCTGGGTCTGGGCCTGGCTGAGGAGCCTTCTCCAGGTCTCCCACATGGGTGCTTGGGTTCAAGTACTTAGGCCATCTTCTGCTGCTTTCTCAGGTGCATCAGCAGGGAGCTAGATTGGAAGTGGAGCAGCCAGGTCTGGAACCAGCAACCATATGGGATGCTAGCACCAGAGGCAGAGGCTTAACTTGCTATGCAACATGCCAACCCCAATAGATAATTCTTTAAAAAATAAAAGAATCATTAAGTCAGAGGAAGGGCCATTTCCTTCAGACTTTAAAGGTAGTCTGGAATTTTAGGGACCAGAAATGACAGTCTTGGCGATGGAAATGGCATGATCAAGGGTACAGAGTCAGAAATGCCAGGCACCTATTTGAGGTGCTGTAAGTTTGAGTAGAGCATGACATACTTGCAGGACAGTTATGGGAAATAGTGCTAAGAATGCAAGCAATGCCAAGATCATGGAGAGCCCTGAGTCCCACGGGCTTGTGATATAGCAAGAAGCCATCGAAGGTTTAGGGACAGAAATATGATGTGTTGAATCTGTACTTCAGAAAGATAAAACCACTAGGTATGCAAAATGACTTGGAGAAGGGAGAATGGTGGAGATACTGGACACAGCAGACTATAATTGGTCCCAGCAAGAAGGCAGAAAGAAAAGCAGGAAACAGAAACAAGACATATTATCAAAGAGTTGACAATACTTGATGATTAATTGGATGTAAGATAAAGTTAAGAAGGACAAACTAAGGTTGAATGAGAAAGAGAAAGGATATGTCATTAACAGTAAAAGATAAGTCAGGTATAGAAATAATAACCAGCATTCTCGAACCCTAACCGTGTTCTGGGCCCCAAGTGTGAGATTTGGGTGCACTATCTCTTTTCAACTTCTACATAAATGTTTGAAGTAGCCACTTTCATTTTCCCATTTCACAGATGAGAAAATTGATACACAAAAAGGAATTTTTTAAGATTATACAAATAAGACAGATAGGAGCTGAGCCTGGGACTCATACCTCCAAAACTTGAAAAGACATGTTCTTAACCATTAGATTATACTGTTTGGATGGAAGTGAGCATTCATCTGGAGTTAGACCTACCCATTTCCGTAAGTTATTTGAACATCCACACAGAGAAGTCAATTCATATGGAAACGTGGAAATGGAATTTGGGACAGTGGTCAGAAATGGAGGCAAGTGTATGTGGATAGTGTGGGAAGTGTAGTGGGGGCAGAAGAGGCTGAAATTCAGGACCTGATAAACAGCCACAGCTGAGGAGAGGGAGTGAAGGAACAGCCAAGGACAAAAGGCAGAGAAAAAGAATCGCAAATGCAGAAGAATGATCAGGATGGGGCGCTGTCATACAAACTAAGGAAAGTGATGCTTGCAAGGGGCGGCCAATTATATCCTGCAGGGAGGTCAAAGAAGATGAGAAACAGAGTAGGAACCTTTGAAGTTGTCAATTAAGAAAAGTTCAGTTGTGTAGAGAGTAATTTGAATTAATTATATGTAAAGTGAGCCCGAAAGAAGGATGTTCAAGGGTGACTGGGTGATGATGAGAGGAGTGGCCACAGGAGACAGCTCCTGGAGTAGCTGAGAAGAAATAGTGCAGTGAGCCGCCCACGGATGGAGTAGGGTTCCCACATATTATCTTACAGGGAACTCGACCACCTTAGTAGTCGAAAGGGAATGATACAGAGGTGACGAATGATTGACAATGCACCTGGAAAGGATGGAAAATGGATGGAACCTGAGAGAAGGGATTGTTTGGGTAGGTACTAGAATGTTCTGTCCTCCAAGGGAGAAGACAAACAGTAGAAGTTGCATGAAGACAGAGTTAACAATAGAGAGAAAGGAGGAGAAGGCTGTCTTGCTAACAACTTCTGTTTGGTTTGGAAGAACTGCTTTGAAATTCCCAGCGGAGAGTCAGCAAAGACAGAGTCTACTCTACTCGTAGGAGTTAACACTAGATTTTCCCAAGTTTAAACTATCAGTTATGGCAGTGTTCATATCAAACTACCATTATTATTACTGTTGGGTTTTTTACTATTATTGTTAATATAACAACAATGACAGTAATAGCAGCCCGGGGTATGTGAATAAAACTTCTGTCATTAGTATAGAAATGCAACTTTAAAAAAAAATAGTCTACCCTATCTTTCTGGAAATAATCATCCTGGTCGTAGGCCCTGTACCTGCTAGCATTTTGGATTGAAGAGGCCACTTAGGAGTTCCTGCGATGTCTCCTGTGCAGACAGGAGTAGTCTTGCAGCTACTCAGCAACTCTGCAGCCCCTGAATGCCTTGGCAATCTGTATGACAGAGCTTCCCCTTGGGTTTCTTATTGGGTAGCTTTATTGCAAGCTTATAGTAAATGTCTTAGTAAGGCCAGATGAACAGAGAGGCCAGATTTGCCTCACTGGGGCCAATTAAGTCAGACTGGGCAGAACTCCTATAACCTTTGTAGCCATCAGTTTCTGCTACCAAAGAGGTTAAGTGACTTGTCCAAAGTCGCATCCGAAGTAGCCACTTCGGATCTTAAACCCACAATTCTAGAACCAATGCTCTTTCTTTTGCAATGTGAGGTATCCTGGGAAGTATCTTCCTATAAACAGATAAGCTGTTTTATAGTCTTTTCAACCCACTTACTCCAGGTTTTCTTCCTTCGTGGAGAACACATGCTCAAAGTCATGTGGCCTACAAACGAGGGCACAGAGTTGTACACTAGAGCTTTTAATCACTTTTCACTTTCCTATCACAGAGGGTATCAGTATCCTATGGCTGCCGTAACAAATCACCACAAACTTAATAGCTTAAAACAACACAAATTAATTATCGTACCATTCCAGAGGGCAGAACTTTGGAATCTGTTTCCATGGGCTTAAGTCAAGGTGTCAGCAGGGCTGGTTTTCAGGGAGATTCCAGGAGAGAATTTGTTTCGTTGCTCTTACCAGTTTCCATGGCCAAGCTGTGTACTTTGGTTGAATACCATGCAGGCTAACACATTTGTAGACAAATATCCTTAAGTCAGTTACTAAGCACTTATTAGACACTCGCTATGGACCAAGCTGCTATAGGGCGGATGTAAAAAACATATGTGGGAACTTCAGGAAACTAATAGAAAATGGAAATAAAACATAATTTTATTTTTAGTGCAAGAAATGTGAAAAACATGCATACAAGAGATCTTCCAAAAGGTCATAGAAAATGTACATTGTGAAAAAAAAAACTATACATTAATTTCATCTTCCAAAAACTTTCTGAAGTGCCCTTTCTTTTAAAATTTATTTATTTGAAAGGCAGAGTCACAGAGAGGGAGAGGTGGAGAGAGAGAGAGAGACAGAGAAAGAGAGAGAGAGGTCTTCCATCCGATGGTTTACTCCCCAGATGGCAGCAATGGCTGGAGCTGCGTGGATCTGAAGCCAGGAGCCAGGAGCTTCTTCCAGGTCTCCCAAACAGGAGCAGGGGCCCAAGGACTTGGACCATCTTTTACTGCTTTCCCAGGCCGCAGCAGAGAGCTGGATCAGAAGTAGAACAGTTGGGACCCTAACCAGCACCCATATGGGATCCCACACTGCGGGCGAAAGCTTCTACCTGCTACGCCCAGCACCAGCCCCTGAAGTGCCCTTGTAAGATACATCCTCTTCACTCAGGAACATCACAATGCTATTGGTAAGCAGAAATTAGTACTTATAAAACAACTACAAAGGTTGTAGTACTAACTATCAATGCCACAGGCTTCAAAAAACTCACTTGAGTAGTATGGGTTGGAGAAATCCATGGGATTTTCATGGGGAAAATGCAGAGACTTCAGACTTGTAGAATATAGAGGGAGTGGCAAGTATTGAGGGAAAGAAGCAATCATATCTAGGTTGGGATGCAGGAGCCCAAGTGTAGCCACAGAATGAAGTAAGAGAAACACAGATTTCCCTAACTCAAAGGAATAACATGGCCGGCACCGCGGCTCACTAGGCTAATCCTCTGCCTTGCGGCGCCGGCACACCGGGTTCTAGTCCTGGTCGGGGCGCCGGATTCTGTCCTGGTTGCCCCTCTTCCAGGCCAGCTCTCTGCTGTGGCCAGGGAGTGCAGTGGAGGATGGCCCAAGAACTTGGGCACTGCACCCCATGGGAGACCAGGATAAGAACCTGGCTCCTGCCATTGGATCAGCACGGTGCACCAGCCGCAGCGCACTGGCCGTGGCAGCCACTGGAGGGTGAACCAACGGCAAAGGAAGACATTTCTCTCTGTCTCTCTCTCTCACTGTCCACTCTGCCTGTCAAAAATAATAATAAAAAAGAACAACTGTGAGTGATAAGCCAAATTTCACCATTTTTAGTAAAATTTTGTTGGAAGTTACCCATACCTGCTTGATATACAGCTACTTTTCCACTATAGTGGTGGAGATGAACCATTACAACAAGCACTGTATAACCCATGAAGCCCAAAATATTTATTGTTTGAAAACTTGACAAATCCCTTTCCTGCATGAAGAACCCTCACCACGACCCTTGAGCAGAAAGAACACTAGACAGGAATGAGAGCAGAGCTGTACCAATGAGGAGACTACTCCCGCTGAGACCCCTCTTAGGCTCAGCTTAACTCAGTGCTTTCTGTCCTTGAGACTTCCACCTGGCACTAGAGCCTCCAGCCCTTTCCTGAAGTTTGTACTGAGTCACCCAGCAGCAAGGTTATTTGATAGTGGAGGTGTGCACAGGAGAAAAGCATCGGGAGACTGGGACAGTACAGGATAGCAGCTAGGAGGCCAATCCTTAGGTTCCTGGGAAATTCATTCCTGCTTTCTGTACCCCTGCTTCTCCTTTTGAAATATAAAATAGAAGAGCTGGCATCGTGGTGCAGTGGGTAAAGCCATGGCCTGGAACACCAGCATCCCATATGGGTGCCTGTTCATGCCCCAACTGTGCCACTTCCAATCAATCTCCCTGATAATGAGCTTGGGAAAGCAGTAGAAGATGATCCAAGTACTTGGGTCCCTATCACCCATGTGGGAGACCCATATGAATCTCCTGGTTCCTGGCTTCTACTTATTTCACTGGGGAGTGAACCAGTGGTTGGAAGATCTCTCTCTCTTTCTCTCCTCTCTCTCTCTCTGTAACTCTTTCAAAAAAAATCTTTTTCTACAAAACAGAAATATGAACTAGATCACCAATCCCTTATCTGCTAGCCTGGGTTCTTGAGATCTCATGAATGACAAGTATCTCTGATACAATCCTTAGAGGAAGCAGACTGTGACAGTGTGGGACTCAAAGCAGAGATGTACCAATAAGGAGATTCCACCAGGAAATGCTCCCTTTTAGTACAATTTAACACGTGTTTTTTGTTCTCAAAAATTCTACCTGGCACTAGAGTTTCCAGGCAGTATTTTTATAGCTGTTTCAAGGGGACACTGAGCTAGTGTTTATTCAAAATGTTAAAGTGTGTGTCCTTTAAGACTCAGGAAAATTCAGTCTCCCAATTATTTTGACCCATTCTGTTCTTCTGAATGAAAACCCTGCACCAAGCACAAATTTCACAAAGGTCTCTTGTACGTCAGAAGAAAGATTGTACAGGAGAAAAGGCATGGATCAATCAATAGAAACCTCTTCACTCCAAATAACTGAGATTATTTCTGTTTTTAAGAGACATATACTTTGTGCCTGGACAAAGAAAGAAACAACCAGAAAATGATCTCTGCCATTTTTGGGAACACTGAGTCTAGTACAAAGATCAACACAAACATGAGAAAAAGTTAAATAAGAAGAGGAGGCAGAGTGAGATAAAAGTGTCAAAGCGAAGGAGACGGATGGTGAGTGTGCTAGGAGGCATTTGCAGAAAAAGAAGATGGATGTGCGTAGATCCGCACAAAGCAGTCTGGGGAGGGCCTTGGGGAAAATGGGATTGGATCTGGTCCGGAGAAATGGGCTGCGTCTGGATTGGGAGAGTGAAAACGCAATGCATTTACAGTAGGAGGAAATGAATGGTCAGGCAGGGCCAGGAATTGTACCCCCAAAGTACACACAACTGCAGAGAAAATGCCACACCTCTGTGGGCAGACCAACTCATCTGACTCCAGCGTGCATGAGTTGAAAATAATGATGGAGGGCGACACAGGGTACTTGTCAAGTGGTTGGCACGGACAGTCGCTGCCATCGCCAGTCTTTCCTGGGTAGGGTGCTCTTGGCTTGCTGTTGGAATAGCATCAGAAAAAAATTAGGTGCATTTTGACAGGGCAAAACTTGATTTTTGATGGTTGTTACTCTTGCTTGCTATTACCCAAGGGTGAAAGGGGAGATAAGTGCCCTCTGCCCTGTTTACAGCCTTGAGATCTCAGAACTTGCCTTCCAATTCTTCTCAGAATTTATCCTCAATAGAGCTATTTTGTTTAGACCACAGACCTTGCTCCAAGGCTAAGCTAGAATGAGGCTTTGGGCTCAGTTCAAGGGTGTTTTTACTCAGATTACAGCAAAGTATTGCATTTGGTTCTGGCTTTCCATTGTGCTCTACTGTGAATGGCATGTAACCAAAGGATGAGGGCACTTCACGAACATTCTGGAAAAAATGGAACTAAAGAGAATTGTATTGCATTCAAAGTTTCTTCTTAATATACATTTTCCATGAACTTTTAAAGCCTCAGGTATGCACGGATTTCAGAATAAATAAACTTACCTTTCCACTTCATGAACTTTTAAAGATTATTTATTTATTTATTTATTTGAGAACCAGGAAGAGTGCTTCACTGGTTCACTTTCCAAAGGAACAAAATGGCTGGGACTGGGCCAGGCTGAAATTAGGAGCCAAGAACATAACCCAGGTTTCCCCCATGGGTGACTGAAACCCAGCCATCTGAGCCATCACCACTGCCTCCCAGATCTGTTTTAGTAGGAAGCTGAAGCCAGGAACCAGAGCCAGGTATTAAACCTAAGCACATGAGCGTCTTAACTGCTGGGCTAAATGCCCACCCCCACACATTGTTGAAGGACCCTTATGTACTTGATTTGGTAGAATAACATGTGCTCACCAGAGCAAGATATGTTCCAGATGAGAAAAAAATTAAAAACAGAGTTTTAGACTCACTGCCTTCCTTATCCACAGCCATACCAGCATCCCAAAACAATGAATATCAATTATTTTTCTAAGGAATCCATGTCTTCTAGGCCTCATAACTAGAATTTAGAACTTGATTCTCCTGCTTCATCAACACTAAAGCCATCTGCCCTATGTGTACCTGTGCTACAGAGCTCAAGAACTCTTCATTTGTGTCCATTCGGGGCTTGCTGTGGAGATGCCTAACCTTGGCCTAGCATATCAGCTACCAACACTATTCTTGAGAGTGTAAGGAGTCAGGCCACTGTGCAAACTCTCTGTGCATAAACCACACGTAGAGAACAGGATTAAAGATATCATAGACATAGTTACAGTTTCCTCCTCCTAGGAAGATATCATCCATAAACATTTCCTCAGCCCATATTTCTTCTCCACAATGCCACTGAACATGATAGACTTTGACTTTTCTAGACGATGCCAGAGTGTATTTTCCAGAGATGGCTACAACAATGTTTTCCTGCCCCACACATTCTTTTCTTTTAAGATTTATTTATTCATTTGAAAGGCAGAGTTACAGATATGCAGAGGTAGAGAGAGATGTCTTCCATCCACTGGTTCACTCCTCAGATGGCAGCAATGGCCAGAGCTGAGCCGATCTGAAGCCAGGAGCTTCCTCCAGGTCTCCCACTCAGGTGCAGGGGCCCAAGGACTTGGGCCATCTTCTACTGCTTTCCCAGGCCATAATGGATTGGAAGTAGAGCAGGTGGGACTCGAACTGGCACTCATATGGGATGCCAGCACTGCAGGCGGCAGCTTTACCTGCTGGGCCACAGCGCCGGCCCCACCATGCATTCTTTTGAAGGGGGACCTTTCAGCTCTTCCATCAAGGCATGACCAGGAGAACGTGGTAGAAGTGATGCTAAGGCAAGAGGTTGCCCCCATGGTTCTCTCGAGAAGCCCACTTTGGGAACAGTCCTTGCAATGTTGTTGCCATGCCGTGAGACCAAGTTGAGTGAAAATCCATGTGCAGGTATTTCACAGTGTAGTGCCAGGGGAGCCCAGGTTTCATACCAGTCACCAAGGCATGAGTGAGGAAGCCTCTAGTTTCCAGACCCTGGAAGTCTGGGTCACCCCAGCACTGCAGTGTTCCTAGCTCAGGACCCAGACGTGCTGGAGCAAAAACATCCCACTGGCCTTGCCAAGATTTCTGATTTGGGGCCGGCACGGTAGTGTAGCGGGTAAAGCTGTTGCCTGCATGTTGGCATCCCATGTGGGGCCACTGCCTGCATATTGGCATCCCATGTGGGCACCAGTTCAAGTTCCGGCTGCTCCACTTCCCATCCAGCTCTCCGCTATGGCCTGGGAAAGCAATAGAAGATGGCCCAAGTCCTTGGGCCTTTGCACCCGAGTGGGAGACCTGGAGGAAGCTCCTGGCTCCTGGGTTCAGATTGGCCCAGCTCCGGCTGTTGCGGCCAACTGGGGAGTGAGCCAGTGGAAGGAAGATCTCTCTCTCTCTCTCTTTCTCTCTCTCTCTACTTCTCCTTCTTGCTGTGTGTAACTCTGACTTTCAAATATATAAATAAAGTTTTTAAAAAATTTCTAACTCATAGAACTTATTTTAATAAAATATAATTGGTTTACACCAATAAGTTTGGAGTGGATTGATGTACGAAAAGAACAACTGAGACAGAGACATAGACACAGGTGTGAGCTAAAAACATCATCCCAGGGCGGCTTCATTTTCTGCATTGGTCCACCATCCACTTTACTTGATGAATCTTTTCCAACTCCTTTCTGAAATATTTTGATGGATGATGTTCACTCTGCTAGCTTCATTTCTTCTCTGCACTAGGGTTCAGGTGTCTTTACCTATTGTTAAACTTCTTGAAGTAACTAGTAGAAAACCAGGTGTCCTAAAATTGTTCAGTCTAATCCAGACCACCTCATTCCTGCTAGCAGTATTGGAAGTGCTGTGTATGCTTTTGAGGATATGCTGTAAGTGGATCTGTAACTAAGAATACGTTCCAAAGAGAGTGATGGAAATGAAATGTTTAGTGACTCGAGATTTTGTTACAGAATGACTGAAAGAGTAGAGTAGTTCAAGCTGGAGCAAAGAGCAAAATAAACCATTCAGGAGGTGGGGGCAGGGTAGTGAATTGGAACTCACTATTATTAGATGTGAGAACCTAAGAAGAGTGAGTATTATTTTGTTCAGACTCTGAGGCCAAAACCAGGATCAGTGGATAGAATGACAGACAGATTTTATATCAGCGTAAAGACCTTCCTAATACTAGAAATGTCTAAAGATAAAATGGACAGTTGTAAGAAGCAGTGAATTTCCCATCACCGGAGGTTTTAAAGCAATGACTGGATGTCTGCTTGATAAGAATGTCGTAGAGAAAATTCATGCTTTGAGCAGGGAGAAGCAAGGGTGGGGCGTGCTCAAAGAGACTGATTTTTACAGTTCCTCCCCCATGCAGGATTCTATGAATATTTGACTTTAGGTTCAGGTGAAAAATAGCATCATCTATTTATATTGCTACTGGTGTCAACAGTGATTCCTGCCAGAAGTATGAGTCTTTGTCCCGTGGTCAAGAAAGAAGACAAGCAGAGTGGTCAGAGGGAAAACAAGAAGGTGATTTTACATGAGATGTGTATCAGTGGGAGGGTTGCCAATTGTAGCTACACTAGATTCTGGCTGTGACTGGACCGTGAGAAGGGGGAGGTGAGAAGGTGCCCAGCACACTTTCCCCTGGGACGGTTGAGATAAGGAAAGACCGTGGAATGGAAGGGATGGGTGTCATCAACACAGCTGCTGGGCCCAGAACGGGAAGCCAGGGCTGGCTTGCAGTGACTGTATCTCCAAGCTCATTAAGAGAGGAAAGTGTTAAAGGGGATGCTGAGTTTGCTAGTAGAGGGGAGCCTGTTTTTGTACAAGTAACGGAATACAGCACCCACCCAAGCAGGCCCTAAGAGACAGAGCAAGTCAAATATATTAGTTTCCTGGGGCTGTCATTGTGAAGTACCACAATGTGCATGGCTTGAGATAACAGAAATTTATTATTTCATAGTTCTGGAGGTCAGAACGGTGAAGTCAAGGTGTTGGCAGGGCCATGCTCCCTCCAAAGGCTCTAAGGAAGGGCCTTCCTTCCCTCTTCTTGCCCTTGGGGTTCCATTCACTTATAGCCACCTTGCCCCACTCTCTGCCTTGATCTTCACTTGGATTTCTCCCCTGTGTGAATCTTATAACATGGGCATCCTCCAAGGAACCAGTCATTGGCTGTAGGGCCTATCCCAACCCAGTCTGCCCTCATCCGAACTAGTTACAAAAAACAATTTCTAAGTAAGTCACAGCCTAAGGTTCTGGGCAGACATGTTTCATGGAAACACTATTCAAATCAGTATGAGTAGGAGTTCCAAATTTTGCTAAATAATACCTGAAGCCAGTTGTAAATAGATAGATAAGGCACAAGTCTACATCTGTGCCATTCTTATTTTAACATTTTTCTCTTTTCACTAACAATGGTAGTTAATATTTATTAAATATTTCCTTTGTGCACAAGATGAACTTTAATGTTTATCAAATATTTCCTTTGTGTTCAAGATTTACTGTGTTCTTTGCCTGAATTCTCTTACTTTATCTTCACAACGTGGGTGCAGTTATTATTAGCCCTATTTTACAGAGGAGGTAATGGAGACTTAAGAGGATAAAAAATTTCCTGTTGGAAGTCCCTCAGTAGTGACTGCCATGGGGCTTCCAGCACAGATATTTGTGACCGGAAGTCTGATAGGGACATGTTAGTGATGTCTGATTAATACCTATTTATATTGTTATCCATCTGAAGTCATGTTTACAGTAATATCATAATCCCGTGCAATATATGCACAAGTCTCATGATTCTCAGTTATCTCTGCTTGAGGAGGAACTGCACCTTTTGCATGTTTACTACCTATCCACCTGATGGTAACTACATTGACCTGGAGGGATCCTGTTCTGAGGGGCCAACCAGCCAACAGTGTGGGAAGAAGTCTCAAGTTTTGCAGAATGAAAGTATCTTCAAAGCCCCTACATTTACATGCAGCACATGCAAGTTGCCCTTGGACCCAACTGAAAAGGAAATTGCAATTGATGAGAGGGTGATTCTTCACATATGATTATTACTATTATGAATTATTTTGTCATTATTTTTTAAGACATTGGATCTCAAACTGAGGCAGGAGGCAGTGCAGGGTGGCCTCCAGGGGATGCTTGGCAATGTCTAGAGCCATTTGTTGTCACAATTGAAGGAAGGGCACTTTTGCATCTGGTAGGTAAAGGCCAGAGCTGCTCATGAACACAATGCACAGGACAGTCCCCTACAACACACTGAGGTCGAGAAACCCTGACTGAACAGTTGGTAGTTAACATAGGTGTACTTTACCTATCTCATTGCATTTGCCAAAGTTTCTCCTGTTTCTCTCCAAGCCTCTGACACTAAATAGAATTGTTCATGATACTCAAAAGTAGTGACTACTCTCACAGTAATGATGATAATTGATAATGATGGTTAATATTTTTTGAGCTCTTACTATGTGCCAGGCACTACCCTAAGTGGTTTTCATGTATTGACTCTGTCAATCCTCGCTGTAATTCTTCTAGCAAATCATCATTATTATTCCTACTATACAAGTTGGAAAACTAAGGTACAGAGAGTTTAAGAAACCTGTTCAAGACTGTAGGATCAGTGTGGAGTATTAGGCAGGGCACTTCCCCTCTAACCTTCCTTTCTCTCTCTTCTTGCAACACTTGACCAAGTGTTACCTGGCTGTATATCTTAAGGAACAATACAGATGGGAAACTGGAGGCCTTAACAAAAGAAGGAAAGACTCTCACAGAAATGCTCAGCCCATAGTCTTTTCTGATTTATGTGCTACACATGGGCTTTTTTCTCGTCTAAGAAGCCTTGTCTGAGAGGGAGATGTGTCTGGTAGAGTTTGACTAATTCTAGTAGGGTCAAATGAATACTGTGATGATGGACAGATGGATGAATGGATGGGCCAATATTGAGACACCTGGAGGACTCAAGGAATGGCACACTAGGGGAGAGGGGTTTTGTTCCTAAGTCAGCAACTATAGTGAAGAATCCCAAGTTTTCAAAGATGGCAGCAACTCCAGGTGCCCGCAGAGCTGGAAAGAGCAAGTCAACAGAGACAATAAGGCCTGTCATTAGCCTGAGACCAAGTACTACGGTGCTTATTCCACATGGCCTGGAAGTGAGTCACTTTTAAATGTATTTGTGTGTTGATTCTCCTTCTAGTTGCAACCTCAAGGACTATTGACATTTATAGCCCAATAATTCTGTGTTTGGGGGGCTTTGCTGTGTACTGTAGGGTGTTTAGTGGTCTTATTGGCCTCAAATCTCTAGTACTACACACACAAAGCCATGAAAATAAAAAATGTCCCCAGACATTGTCAGCTATCTCCTGGAAGGGCAAAATTCCTGCCTCCTCTTCCCCAGCCCCCACCACCAAGACAAACACTCTGGATACTTTGAGTTCCTGTTGGACACAATTTGACTTCCTGCACCTTTTTATCAATTGCAGAGTTTGGCGCAGTGATGAAAACTTTACCAATATCTATGGACTGATAGATTGCTTATCTCCTTTGGCAGAAAAAAAGTCAAATTTCAGGGGGAAAAATAGGAGAAGCAAAAGACACAGGGAGGTCAGAAGGAAGGGAGGGAAGGTGGGCTGCATGTGGATACCAGCAACACCTCATTCATGGCCCATTTCTGTGCTGGTGGCTCAGCATCAGCTACGAAGCAAACTCTCAAACCCAGCAAGGAGCTTCAGGTGACTTCACTTCTGTTTGAACCAGAAAACTCACACTGATTTTGCATTCATGTTGTTTAGAGGGGACCAGGGTTATGTTTTCATGTGCATGGATGTGTGTGTGTGTGTGTATGTGTGTGTGAAAGCATAATTACCCATCACTGATTAATCTTCAGACTGAGTCAAGCATTCATCGCAAATCCTTGAAACAAACAAGTCTATTTATATTTTAATTATTTTTTTTGGATTTCAGGTTAATTTGTCTTTCTCCTGCATATTTATGAAGCTGTTGGTCCTATGGTAACCTTACTCTTACCCCTCGTGGAGCAGAAGAAAGAGGAAGAGAAATACAGGGAAACTGTATCCACCACTTCCTTCCCCAGCTGCCACAGCGTTCCCCATGGCTCTAGAGGACGGTGAGGACAATACAAGAACAGAGAACGTTTCTTTCAATTAAGGTGTAATTAATTAATTGGGACCCCCTGCCCATGGCTGTCATTCTTGTTGAAGGTGACCTCAGCTCCTGTGGAAATCTGACTTTGGCTTTGGTTTCTTTTACCTCCTTGTTACCATATCCTCAGTCCTCTTGTGTCTTTATGATACCCAGATCTTTCCGAAGACCCAGATCTCTTTTTCAATAATACAGACTTTTTTAATATGTAAAACATGCTCAATGAATTTGTATTATTTGAGAAATTGTGCAGTTTTCTTTGCTTGACAGTACACAGTTCACAGATGTGGAAAAATGCAAATATGATGTCAAGGGTGAACTATTCACCAACCTGGCAAGTGGATCTGCAGCTGCACCTCCAGTGATGGTCCCCTAATGCATATCAAAACAGCAGCACAGCTAAACAACTGGGTCCAGTAGCTCAGGACTACACCAGACACTGCTTGGAACAGAATGTCTTCCACAGTAGATTATCTTCCAACACATGCTCACCCCCATTCACTGACCTGCACGGAAGAGTGTGCTTCCTCATCTCATTGGTGTTAGACTTGGTCATTTGACTTGCCTTGGCCTCATCTTGAGAGGACCTACTTTTCTGCTTCTTGCTGTGGCTAGAGGGTGTCAACAGATGTGATGCCTAAGGTGCTCCTGTCACTGAGAAGAGCATGCTTTGGGAAGCTCCTGGCCCAAAGGGGAGACGCATCTTCCTTGGGCCAGCTGAGCCTATTTTAGCTCAGCTGAACTCCTGCCACTCAATATATCTATAAGCAAGAAATTAAGGCTTGCAGTTTTCTGCTACTGGGACTGGGGAGATGATTGTTTTGTGTTTTCAAAGCTTGATGATCTTGACACATTTGGTTTTACCAAAAACTGCTTTAAGCCATATGATCTGTTAAAGACAGATCTTAGGAGACCAAAGTATTTACCTCTGTGGCACCCAAATACTGGTGCCTTCAGGTTCATCATATTATAACAACTATTAGATAATCATGTGGAGGCTGGTGCTGTGGCCTAGCAGGTAAAGCCACCACCTACAGTGCCGGCATCTCATATGGGCACCGGTTCGAGTCCTGGCTGTTCCACTTACCATCCAGCTCTCTGCTATGGCATAGGAAAGCAGTAGAAGATAGCCTAAGTCCTTGGGTCCCTGCACCCACGTGGGAGATCCGGAAGAAGCTCCTGGCTCCTGGCTTCACATAGGCTCAGCTCCGGCCGCTGCAGCCAGCTGGGGAGTGAACCAGCAGATGGAAGACATTTCTTTCTTTCTTTCTTCCTTTCTTCCTTTCTCTCTCTCTCTCTCTCTCTCTCTGCCTCTCTGTGTAACTCTGACTTTCAAATAAATAAATAATCTTTAAAAAAAGAACTATCATGTAATAAATGTTTGCATAAAATTATATGTTTTCAATGTTCTTTGACAGAGTTAGCATATGTAACACATCAAAGCAATAGAGTTGGAGTATTTTCATCCCCATTTTATAAGTGAGAAGATACACTCAGAAATGTGGATCTAAGTTAAATGATTTGACAAAGATGACAGAGTCAGCACAGGGAAGATCTTAAACCAATGTCTTCTCCTTCCAAATCTCACTCTCTGGGTTTTTGGTTATACGTACAAGTTAAATTGAGTGGCCACCATTGGTAGAAGAGAAAATGCATCTTTTTTTAAAAAGAATTATTTTATTTATTTGAAAGTCAGAGTTATAGAGAGAGGCAGAGACAGAGAGAGAGGTCTTCCATCTGCTGGTTTACTCTCCAGTTGGCCACAATGGCTGGAGCTGTGACGATCTGAAGCCAGGAGCCAGGAGCTTCTTCTGGGTCTCCCATGTGGGTGCAGGGGCCCAAGGACTTGGGCCATCTTCCACTGCTTTCCCAGGCCATATCAGAGAGCTGGATCAGAAGAGGAGCAGCCAGGACTAGAACTGGCGACCATATGGGATGCCGAGCTTCAGGCCAGGGCTTTAACCCACTGCGCCACAGTGCTGGTCCCAAGAAAATGCATCTTAAGTTCTCAGCCTTGTCCCTGTCCCAGCCCTCCCCAGCCCTATGGGACCAGGGCAAGTGCATTGCACCTGGTTCTCTCAGACTGAGACAGTCATTGCCAGCTCATCCTCCAAGCACTCCTCCGCCGCCAGCCCTGCTGCCCACCCCCTACCCCCAGACATGTCCAACACTTGTTTTGGCCAAGGGCCTGTGAACATGATGCTGCCAGAGGGTTTCTGTTCTGGGAAGCCAGTCTTACCCCAAGAGATATTAGCAGAGATTGGTAAACTTATTTGATGAGAGGCCACATGGTACAATTTTAGGCTTGGAGGGGCCAAATGGTCTGTCCCAACTACTCAACTCTGCAGTGGTAGTGTGCAAGCTGCTATAGACAATGTGCATAGTATGGGCCAACCAGTCCTTAGCCATGGAAACAGTGAGGTGTGAGATTAAGAGAGTTCTCCCAACTCTGGGTTGTAGAGGCTTCGAGAGGAGGCCTGAACACAAACTACAGCAGCGACCCTTACCCTCACTTTCAAGTTATATCTTATAGTAAGACAAGAATTGTCCTGTACTCTGTCTTCTTTTCTCTGTCCATCTCTCCACCTTCTGTCCCTCCCCCCTCCCCTCCTTCCTTGCTCCTTCTCTCTCTCTCCTTCCTTTTTTACTTCTAATCTTTCTTCCTGTTTCATTTTGCTCTTTTGCCCCCTGTATGTCTCACCCTTTATTTCCCCTTCTACTTCTGGTTTTTCTTCCTTCCTCCTTTGTGTTCTCCCATCCTGCCAGCAAGTACTTATTGAGCACCTACTTTGTGCTGAGCATTGTGCATACAGAGGTCAGGAATTTCCACCTCTGCCCTGAGCTCTGCTGCTCATCTCCAAGCTCTTGGCACTTTTCTCCTGGGGTGCCCTGGGGAGGGGAGGGCGTCAGGGTGAGGGAGGGGGACAATCAGGCAGGAACAAGGGGGAGGCTGCGGTGCCATCACCCTCAGCAGGAGGCATCAAGGTGCCGGGCGTCTGCTCTCCAGTCTCCATTTCAGCACTCCTTTCATCTGGAGTAAGACTCTTTAATTTGTAAACATTAATAACCATTATTATTATTAAAAAGGAAAGAAAGTGAGTAGCCCTGTAACTAATTACTTTAAGTGTTCTCAACAAGGCACAGTTCAACTCCTTTATAAAACCTCCTGCTGGGAAGACCAGATTGTCATTATGATCAGATCCTTCCTTAGACCTATTAATTTTACCCAGAATAACAGCAGAACAGATGCAAGAAGAAGGCTAGTCTGATTAACATAATTCTTTTCAAAGACCATTTCCTCCCTAAGGGCCACCGTACTGAGTCTTCTATCTTGTCTCAGATCTAATTACATTCAGGAGCATTCAGACACTGACGGGCGATCTCAGCAGATGTCACTTCTCAGATTTGAAGCACACTTCAGGATATGAAGCCTTATCAGAAAATCAATTGAAATTAACAATTCCCTCTCTCTTTCTTTCCATCTCTTCCCTCAGCCAATGCTCCCTCTCCCTGTGTCTTTTCCTCCCTCTCTCTTTTCTTTGGCCAGATTAAAGTTGTTTCCAAACACAAACCTTTCTCAGGAGGAGAGACAGCATTTCCAGGAATTCAATAAACCTGAAACGCAGGCCTGTGCTTCCCTTTTGAAGTGCTTCTCTTCTTCTCCCTGGCTCAGTCTAATAAGGTTGTGTGTGTGTGTGCGCGCGCACACGTGTGCGTGTGTGTGGTGAGCAGCCATTCTTGAGGAGCTCTGTAGGGTATAAAAATAAGGTAAAAAACAGGAGAAACATGGGGACTTTCTGTGGCGCGTTGAAAAGATACACACCACAAGCTAGCTCTCAAGTATCTGATCTCTGATTGAAACCAGAACTGATTTGGATCCTGGTGTCTGATCTTTGATGGGCAAGAGCTGTGGGTTGACAATGGAGTCTCTTGCTGCTTTTAATGAAGTATTTGACTTTTCGCCTGCTGCTTTCAATTGAACTCAGGGAGCTTTGGATAGAAGCTCTTGGGGGGAGCTGCAAATGAATGGGAGCTGGGGTTTTGGTGCCTGGTGCCCAGATCAAGATATGGCAGACTTGGAGTTGCACCAGAACCAGACTCTCCCCTTGGACTTGGTCTCACCATTAGCTCCAGGTACTTTTGTTTGGGGCATCTCAGAATGTAGAAAACGAAGCCTGAAACACCAATTACTGGAAAACCAGACGTGTTTCCCCCTGCTGCCATGCTTAAGCACCATTGTGGTGTGCACTGCTTTGACTCGCCAAAGGTGCTTGAGCATGGGAAAATAATGCCGCAGACGTGAGCATCTGAGGACATGACTGCAGGCAGAAACCATGGACCAGCTATCTACTTTACATATCCTGGGAGAACAATGAAGGAGAGGCTTGCAAGCAGGAGCCTGCAGTTCTGCATAATGCATTGGCTTTCTGCGGTCTGCTGATGCTGTTCAGTACCTTGCTGACACAGAGCACAAGGCAGTCTCCACTCCCCGCAGTCCCATTGCAACAGCTGCTCTTGCCTGGCAGGGCCTGGCTCTGTGTCTCTTTGGTGGCGTCCCTCGGGCGGCTAGCTGGGTTTTCTTCCCATAGAGCCTGTAGCCGTGGCAGAGATAGCTGAGAAGTTATCCAAGCCAGACGACTGGAGCAGGATGGGTACCAGGCATCTCTGTGCAGAAACACCTGTCTCTCAGTCTTGGCACTGGTGGGGTCGAGCCTGAAAGAGAAACTCTAGAAGGGGGAGAAGAGGTGGAGAGAGTTATGGAGACCGGAGCATCTATGTTATTTTCAAGTTTGTGTTGTACATCTTGCTTACTACCCCATTGAGAGTCTAGGTGAATTTGACTTTTAAATACCTGTCTATGCTATATGGCCTTTCCACGGTCTGGCCCCAAGAATGACGCCAGGGTGTACATAATTAATGAGAGAGGGGCCTACTGGCTCCAGAGAGATTGCTCTGTCTCAGGTTTTACACTCTGAGGATTTCTAAGAAGGTTTAGACTTATGCAGTAGTTAAGACAATAAAACAAGAGGAAACCAATCCCTATTCTCTTCCAGGGTTTGCTGAGTGAAATATCATCATGACACAGTCTGCTCTTGTGGGAGAGAGAGGAAGCTCATTATGGTGGAAGGCAGGCCCATGGTATGTCTGGGGGTGCTTCACAGTGGGAGGTAGCTTGTACCATCTGTGCTGTCACCAAGCCTGTAGGCAAATGAATGCATTAAGGTTGATGCCACTTAAGTCTGCCTGGGCCCATTAGGGGTTCCTGCAGGGCCCAGCTTGGTACTGGCATTGGGAAACCAACATTTTAACTGGAAGGGATTGAAGTGAGTTTCACAAGTCTGGCTGCCACCTTGACTTCTCCAAGTCTAATATGAGAAAGTACGGTCTGTCTGTTTTAACTTTGGGTAGTCTGAATGGAAAAGCAGTGGTTTGTAATTACAGCATCCTGATGGACAGTCTATCCAAAGATTCAGTGAAAAAAAATTTGCTTAATATCTTCCTGATATAAAATCTCCCATTTACTCAACAATTACTAAGCATCTACCATGCACACAACATGACAGATACCAGGGAGGCGTGATAAGAAATAACCAGACTAGGACCTGACACTAAAATAATTTACAGTGCAGTGGGTACACACACACACAAATAACATACAAAAGTGAAAACAGGGGAATGTTAATAGGAGGAAACTTGTTTTAAGATTTCTAAAGAAATTATAGCTTGTGTGATATAGTGGCTACCTCCATTTTAAAATAACATTCACCTCCTAAAAACAAATAAACACATACTTGGCAATGTACCCCCTCAGTGGCACTGTTACCCCATAAGGAAGAAGCTAGGAGTCATCCTGATTGACTCCCGTCTACTTCTCCTCCACTAGCCAATTGTTTCCAATTTCTTTCTATTCTAATCACAAAATATACCTCAACCCACTGTTCTCCTCTCCACCACAACGCCCAGCTCTAACCTCCTTCTCCCACAAATGATTCAATTTTCTTTCCTCAAGCTGAGAGACTTCTTTCTTGCCTTTTGCACTCTGTTCTCTATATCATCAACTGATACATTTTATTTTATTTTATTTTATTTTATTTTATTTTATTTTTTAAATGTTTTGGCAGTGGAAAGAAAGGTCATTTCATTATTATTTTTTTTCTTTTTAAAGATTTATTTATTTATTTGAAAGGCAGATTTACAGAGAGGCAGAGAGAACAAGAGAAGTCTGCCATCCACTGGTTTACTCCCCAAATGGCCTCAACAGCTACAGATGATCTGAAATCAGGAGCTAGGAGCTTCTTCCAGGTCTCCCACGTGGGTGCAGGGGCCCAAGGACTTGGGACATCTGCTTTCCCAGGCCATAGCAGAAAGCTGGATCAGTTGTGGAGCAGCCAGGACTCAAACTGGTGCCTTTATGGGATGCTGGCACTGCAGGCGGCAGCTTTACCCATTATGCCACAGCACCAGTCCCAAGTGATATATTTTAAAAAGTAGATTGCATCCAGTCATTCTTTTACAATTCAATACCTTGAGTGCTTTCCAAGTGTACTTGGCCTTTTCTTTCTGAGGATGAGGCAAGCTATGTTGTTTGGACGACCCTCATGTTGAAAACAACTGAAAATAGTTTTTTTAAAAGAATCTTAAAAGTATCAAAGGGCTGATATGATGATAAGAAATTACTAAAACCTAGGGAAAATAATAAATCCAGAGTTAAGCAATATGTTTTTTGCCCCAATGTCATTTGCTGAACTGGACTGACCATTGCCTCACAAGGCAAGGGAGACAAGAATCAAATCTCCAAGTCTTCCCAAAGTGGAACAATGTAGTAAGATACTGCCTCCATCATAAAACTGGAACAAAGGGATCAGATGGCCACCCCATCCAGTGGTTTAGAAGATTTCCTTAGTGCTAAGCAGATCTGGAGAACGAAGCAAGTCTCTGCAATAGAATTTATGAATTCAAAATAGTTCTCAAGTAAATTTGTGAGCTAAATTCTCATGAACTTAAAGACACATAAAATTGTGAGAATTTGGTTTGCTCTAGGTAAAGTCTAGGAGTGAACACAGGCAAAAACAATTAAAACAAACATCAATTCTCTTTGTAGGAAGTTGTCCTGAGTGTCACAAAAGTCACAGAAGTAATTTTCCAAGAACAATGAGTAGAACACAGAAAATATCAAGACACAAAGTAGAAAGCCTTGTGAGGACAAATTGGCATAAAAAACAGACTGCAGAAACAGACCCACAGAGACTTTGTATTGAACTAATAATATATTAATTTTATAATATACAATGGTTATTTATTTAAAGCAAAAGTTATAAACTTAAATAACTTCATGAATTGGTTGGGTTGTTGTTTTTGAGGTCCTGATATATTCATATAATAATCCTTTGTCAGATAAGTATCTTGCATACAGTTTCTCTCTTTCTGTCAGATGCCTCTTCAATTCTATTGATTATTTCCTTTGATGTGCAGAAGCTTCTGAGTTTGATATAACCCACTTGTCTCATTTTGCTTTTGTTGCCTGTGCTTTGAGGTTCTTATGCAAGAAGTCACCGCCTACATTAGTGTCTTGAATTGTTCCCTCTACATTTTATTCCAGCAATTTCATAGCCTTAGGTCTTAAGTTTAGGTCTTTGATCCATCTTGAATTGCTTTTTTTTTTTTTGTTGACAGGCAGAGTTAGACAGTGAAAGAGAGAGAGAGAAAGGTCTTCCTTCCATTGGTTCAACCCACAAATGGCCACCATGGCCAGTGCGCTGTGCCAATCCAAAGCCAGGAGCCAGGTACTTCCTCCTGGTCTCCCATGTGGGTGCAGGGCCCAAGCACTGGGCCACAGCATAGAGCTGGACTGGAAGAGGAGCAACCGGGACAGAACTGGCTCCCCAACCAAGACTAGAACCCAGAGTGCCGGCGCCACAGGCGGAGGATTAGCCAAGTGAGCCATGGCACTGGCCTTGAATTGATTTTTGTATAAGGTTAGAAGTAGGAATCTAATTTCATTCTTCTATATATACACATCCAGTGTTGCCAGCAGCATTTAATAGTGAGATTATTCTTTTTTCCAATGTATGATCTGATCTAGGCAGTTTTGTTAAAAATCAGTTGGCTGTATATACATGAATTAATTTTTATGCTCTCTATTCTGTTCCATTCATCTATGTGCCTGTCTTTGAGCCAATACCATGCTGCTTTAATTACTATAGTTTTATAGTATGCTTTGAAGCCAAGTATTGTGATGCTTCCAGCTTTTTTTTTTTTTTTTCTTGCTCAGGATTACTTTGGCTGGTCTGGGACTTTTGTGATTCCATATAAATTTTAGGATTGTTTTCTCTAATTCTGTAAAGAATGGTATTGGTGTTTTGAAAGAGATTGCATTAAATCTATAGATTGCTTTAAATAGCATAAACATTTTAATTAAATTAATTCTTCCAATCCATGAGCAAGGAATATCATTCCAGTTTTATGTTTCCTTGATGATGTCTTTCATTAATATTTTATAAATTTCATTGTAGAGATCTTTCACTTCATTGGTTAAATTTATTCCTGGCCGGCGCCGCGGCTCACTAGGCTAATCCTCCGCCTTGCGGCGCCGGCACACTGGGTTCTAGTCCTGGTCGGGGCACCGGATTCTGTCCCGGTTGCCCCTCTTCCAGGCCAGCTCTCTGCTGTGGCCAGGGAGTGCAGTGGAGGATGGCCCAGGTGCTTGGGCCCTGCACCCCATGGGAGACCAGGAAAAGCACCTGGCTCCTGGCTCCTGCCATCGGATCAGCGCAGTGCGCAGGCCGCAGCGCGCTGACCGCGGCGGCCATTGGAGGGTGAACCAACGGCAAAGGAAGACCTTTCTCTCTGTCTCTCTCTGTCTCACTGTCCACTCTGCCTGTCAAAAAAAAAAATTTATTCCTAAATATTTAATTTTTTGTGGGTATTGTGAATGGGATTTCTTTCTTGATTCCCCTTTGGTGAGTTTTTCATTGACATATAAGGATACTGTTAATCTAGTTAAGAAATGGGATAAGGTTCTCAAAAGACAATTCTCAAAAGAAGCAGTACAAATGGCTAACCAATACATGAAAAAAAAAATTCTCAACATCACCAACCATGGGAAATGCAAATCAAAATCACAATGAGATATCATCCCCCCTGGTTGAATGGCTATTATCCAAAAGACAGAGAGCGACAAATGCTGGCAAGGAGGTAGAGAACAGGGAACTCTCATACACTGTTGATGAGAACATAAATTAGTGTAGTCACTGTGGAAAAATTCAGGGAGGTTTTTTAAAAAGCTATAAACATACTTGCCATTTGATCCAGCAATCCCACTATTGGGTATGTACCCAAAAGATATGGACACAGTGTATCAAAGAGATACCTGTATACCATGTTTATAGTAGCACTGTTCACAATAGCCAAAATAAGGAATTAGCCAAGGTGTTCATCATCAGATAAATGGATAAAGAAAAGGTGGTAAATATATACAATGGAATATCATGCAACCATAAAAAAGTGGAATTCAATCACCTGTATCAAAATGGTTGCAACTGGAGGACATCAAGTTGAATGAAATAAGCCAGACACAGAAGGACCAATATCACATATTCTCCCTTATATGTGAAAGCTATTTTTAAGAAAAACAAATAAGGAAATAAATTATTGCATATGTATCAGATTTGCTGCAAATATAGTACTTTATCAAACTTTAAGTCTTTGTCTAACAAACTGGTTTTTTAAAAAGATTTATTTATTTATTTGAAAGGAAGAATTACAGAGAAGCTGAGGCAAAGGCAGAGAGAGATAAGTCTTTCACCTGCTGGTTCACTCCCCAGATGGCCGCAAAGCCAGGGCTGCACCAATCCAAAGCCAGGAGCCAGGAGCCAGGAGCTTCCTCCAGGTCTCCCACATGGGTGCAGGGGCCCAAGCACTTGGTCTATCTTCTACTGCCTCCCCAGGCCACGGCAGAGAACTGGATCAGAAGTACAGCAACTGAGTCTTGAACTGACTCCCATATGGGATGCCGGCACGGCAGGCTGTGGCTTTGCCAGCTATGCCACAGTGCCAACCCCTAACAAACTGTTAAGAATTATATGCCACTATAGTTTTAGTGATCTGTGACTATTTTGAATTTATTTTATATGAGCAAAGCTGCACATCTTTTTCTTTGAGTATTGGTTATAACCTCTGCCTACGTTCCCTCTGAACTATGGTCTTCTTATTTGTTGAACTCTTTATTTAATGGAAGATTAAGTCTTTGACTACAATGTAAATTAGAAATATGTTATCACAAAAATAATAAATAAAATATTAAGTTGGAAAATAAAAAAGTCTTCATGGGGCAGAAAACAATAAAAAGCAAGTTATAATATTTGAAATAAAAACAAATAGAATTTCTAGAAATGAAAAATACATTAATAGAGACTGGACAGGTTTCACAATAGACATGCTAATAAAAAAGAATTAGTGATCTTATGGGCAACTCAGACAGAGATTGTCCAGCAAGCTTCACAGGGAGAACAAGAAATGAAAATTGGAGAGTTAGTGGGTAGAACAAGGGGAAGGGAATCATTGTGGTGCAGCAGGTTAAGCCATTGCTTTCAGGGCTGCCATCCCATATTGAGTGCCAGTTCAAGTCCCTGCTACTCTGTTTCTGATCCAGCTCCCTGCTAATGCACCTGGGAAAGCAGCAGAAGATGGTCCAAGCACTTGGGCCCCCACCACCCATGTGGGAGACCCAGATGGAGGTCCTGGCTCCTGGCTTGGGCTTGCCCACACCTGGCTGTTGTGACTATTTTAGATATTGAGTCAGTGAATGGAAGATCTCTCTTTCTCTCTCTGTCTCTTAGTCTCTCTCTCTCTCTCTCTCTCTCTCTCTCTGTCACTCTGCTTTTCAAATAAATAAATCTTTTTAAAATGAGGTTAGACTGGCTGTGCCACAGCTGACTAGGCTAATCCTCTGCCTGCGGGTTCTAGTCCCAGTTGGGGTGCCAGTTCTGTCCTGGTTGCTCCTCTTCCAGTCCAGCTCTCTGCTGTGGCCTGGGAAGGCAGTGGAGGATGGTCCAGTGCTTGGGCCCTGCACCCACATGGGAGACCAGGAGGAAGCACCTGACTCCTGGTTTTGGATCCACGCAGCATGCCGGCCGTAGTGGCCATTTGCGGGGGGTGAACCAATGGAAGGAAGACCTTTCTCTCTGTCTCTCTTTCTCATTGTCTAACTCTAACTGTCCAAAAAAAAAAAAAAATGAGGTTAGACCAATATCTGCTGTTTGCTTTAATTCAAACCCTAGATGGAAAGAAGAGACAGGATGAAGCAGAGGCACTATTTGAAGAAATGTTGGAGAACTGTTTCAAGACAGATTGAAGAGCCCCTGCAATTCAGCAATATAAATAAAAAGACATACACTCTTAGGTCCATCATCATGGATTTTAGGACACCACAGATGGTGAAAAGACTGTAAGAGCAGCCAGAGACAAAAGCAAGCTCCTTTCAAAGGTGAGGCTCTTACAATGACATCTGAACTTTCAAAAATACTGCATCTATAATAAAATCTTCATTCTTCAATGTGGCTCTGTGCTGCTGTGGGACCTGTGGCTGACATCCGTTGCCTGTCCTGCTGTTCACTCCCTCTCTCCTTTGCTTTGTCTTCCCCGGACTTCTCTCATTTCTGTGAACAGATCACACTTCTCCCACCTTCACATTTGCCTGGAATATTCACACAACTGGTTCCTTATCTTAAGATCTTTTAGGGGGCCAGCGTTGTGGTGAAGCAAGTTAAGCTGCCGCCTGCAGTGCTGGCATCCCATATGGGTGCCAGTTCAAGACCCAGCTGCTCCACTTCCAATCCAGCTCTCTGCTATGGCCTGGGAAAGCAGTGGAGGATGACCCAGGTCATTGGACCCCTGTATCCTTGTGGGAGACCTGGAAGAAGCTCCTGGCTCCTGGCTTCGGATTGGCACAGCTCCAGCTGTTGTGGTCAATTGGGAAGTGAACCAGCTGATAGAAGACCTCTCTCCCTCTCTCTCTCTCCTTCCCTCTCTGTGTAACTCTGACTTTCAAATAGATTTAAAAGATCTTTTAGGTTGGAACCAAATACCACTTCTTTGATGAACCCTTCTCTGACCATTCAGTCTAGAGCAATCCTTATTGCTCTTTCTCACATCATTTTATTTTTTTTTCTTTATTCATTTCCCATATTTCTGCTCCTCCATTTATCAGAACCATGCCTCTTCACCTAGCTTCCTGGAGAATTCACATGTAAGAACTCAGTAAATAAGTACAGAAAGAACGTTTTAGTATAGATACTTCTTGTCTTTCCCTAAGTACATTTGCTTAGATGGTTATTCTCTAGTCTATATTTCTAGATTTATCAATATAGCATAAATTGTTTTTCATGCATAAAAACATTCTTTTATACTTGATCTCTGATAGCTGCATGATAGTCAGTTACAAAGATACCATGATTTATTTGACCAACTTACCATCATTGAATATTTACATTGTATAAACCATCTTTTCTTATGCCCTTAGCAATAACTAAGTCAAAAGGCAAAAGGGGTAAGAGAGAGGAAAATGTGTGCTGAAATGTTCCTCCTGTAACTGTGTTTCAACCACTCAGTTTCCCCACCTGGAGACAACCACTGTTGCTTTGTTGAATATACACAACCATTTTCACCATCAAAGTGGCAGCTTCAGGGTGGGTGTGCAGCCTAGTGTCTAAGACCCCTGTACTCCACACAGGAGTGTCTTGATTTGATTCCCAGCCTTGGCTCCTGACTCCAGCTTCCAGCTGAGCCAGGGCCTGGGAGACAGCAGCAATGGCACATGTATTGCATTCCCAGCACTCAAATGAGAGCCCTAGATTAAGTTTCTGGACCCTGACTCCCAGTTCCAGGCTAGCTCAGGCATTTGGATTTACTTTTGAATTTCTCTTATTAGTGATGAAATTGAACTTGGAGAATGAAGCAGTGCATGGCAGCTCCCTCGTACTTGCTCACTCCCTCTCCCTCTGTCTGTCTCCCTGAATCTTAAATAAATAAGTAATTTTTTTAAAAAAGATTTATTTATTTATTTGAGAGGCAGAGTTACAGACAGAGAGATGGAGAGACAGAGAGGGAGGTCTTCCACCCACTGGTTCACTCCCCGGATGGCTGCAATGGCCAGAACTCAGCTGATCCAAAACCAGGAGCCAGGAGCTTCTGCCGGATCTCTTTGCAGGGGCCCAGGTGATTTGGACATCTTCACTGCTTTCCCAGGCCAGAGCAGAGAGCTGGATCCAAAGAGGAGCAAGGGACACAAACTGGAGCCCATATGGGGTGCCGGCACTGTGAAATGCTGTTACAGCAGTCTGAACTGGCTAAAACAAAAGGTAACATTTGCTAGCCACTTATGTGCCAATACCTTTCAAGTTTCTGCTCATTGTATCATCAGAATAACTTTAAAAATGTATTTGTTAATTTGAAAGGCAGAATTACAGAGAGGCAGAGACGGAGAAAGAGAGAGAGAAATAAAGTCTTCCATCTGACAGTTCACTCCCTAAAGGGCTTCAACAGCCAGAGGTGATCCGACCTGAAGCTGGGAGCCAGGAACGTTTTCCGGGTCTCCCACACAGGTGCAGGGGCCCAAGGACTTGGACTATCTTCTACTGCTTTCCCAGGCCATCACAGAGAACTAGATCAGAAGTGGAGCAGCCAGGACTTGAACTGGTGCCCTTATGGGATGCCAGCACTGCAGGCAGCAGCTTTACCTCCTAAGCTACAACACTGGCCCTCAGAATAACTTCATAAGTTATTTGTATTTATATTTATATTTATAAGGTTATTTTTATTATCACTGTTTCTCAGATAAGGGAACTATAGCTTGGTGATTCAATAATACACAAAAAAGTCACATAGCTAGGATGCCATAGAATTACAACTAAAATCCAGGTCTCTGACACCAATGTGGGTGCTCTTAATGTCCAAATATACTGAAATCCTGTTCTCCTTTAGCTCCAGGAAAATCAGGTGTATTCACACACAAAAACAATCACAAAACAATTGAATTAGTCAGAGTTTGTCTTCAAATGACTGACACCTGCGTCTGTCACACAGGTTGACAAGTGTCTTCGGGACAGCACCTGCCTGTCCCCGTCAGCACCCAGTGCCCTGCTGCTGCCCCAGGGGATCGGAGTCCTTGCCCACAGAGCCCACTGGGCCTGACCTCCCCTGCTAGCGCCCTCAGCTGTGGACATGTCCCTGAACCTTTCCATTCTTCCTTCATCCACATGTCCCTGGCCTCCGAACTAAAAGCCACAGTTTCTGCTAATTTGCCATCCAAATTGGAGAAAGTTTTTAATGAATGCTAATGAATTACTATATTATTCACAACGAAGCCAGGAAGGAGAGAGGTGAAGAAAACTGAACCTAGTTTAGCAAGTGACAAATAGGAAGTTGGATTTTTAGAAACTGGAGGATCTCTTTCCACAGAATCCCCTGAGGGGAAAAGAAAGCATCCGCCCCACGCTGAACGGCAGAGGGAGGCTGAGCTGGGGGACCGGGGAGGCCCGAGCTGCTCAGTGCATGGGCTCTCCTCCGTCTGGCTCCAAGCAGACACTGCTCTCTGAGCCTGATGGCCGTCTGTGTCTCAGGAGCTTCTCCACCCCATGAGCCCTGCCCTGCTGATAGAAAGGTGGCAATGTGGGTGGTGTGAGGGGAAGTGTGGAGGGGCTTGTCCCCGGGGAGCTAGGACTTCCACAGCGACAATGTTTCAAAATGCAAATCAGAGAGCATTCAGCTCTGACCTAGGGAAAGACTTCTCCAGCTCCTTTAAAAAAAAAAAAAAAGATTTAATTATTTATTTGAAGCAGTTACACAGAGAGAGAAAGAAAGGCAGAGAGAGAGAGATCGTCCATCCACTGGTTCACTCCCCAGTTGGCCTCTGTAGCGGGAGCTGAGCCGATCCAAAATCAGGAGCCAGGAGCTTCTTCCAGGCTCCCACGCAGGTGCAGGGACCCAAGGACTTGGGCCATCTCCCACTGCTTTCCCCATCCATCGCACAGAGCTGGATTGGAAGAGGAGCAGCCAGGACTAGAACTGGTGCCCATATGGGATGCCAGTACTGTAGGCGGCAGCTTTATCCCCTACACCACAGCGCCTGTCCCTTCTCTAGTTCCTTAAACTGTCCACTAGTTGGTCTAGACCTATCTCAAGAGAAATGAAGTACTTATGGCCAGCATTGTGGCACAGTGTGTTAAGCCACCGCCTGCAACACCAGCATTCCATATTGGATCATGGGTTCAAGTCCCAGCTGCTGCCTGCTAATGTGCCTGGGAATGCATTGGCCACTGACATCGGAGACCCAAATGGAGTCCAGAGCTCCTGGCTTCGGCCTGGCCCAGCCGCAGCTGTCAAGGACAGTTGGGGAGTGAACCAGCAGATGGAAGAGCTGTCTCTATCTTTCCCTCTCTCTTTGTCATTCTTCCTTTCAAATAAAATAAAGATTGGAAAAGGAAAAGGAAGAAAAGATGTGAGTGGTCCTGCGTTCTCAGCCACATCTCAAAATGCTCCCAGCTTAAAGGCAGCCCCCACCCTGGCAGAGCCATCCGATTTTCTCGTGGAGCACAGTTCCTGCAGCTTTGCCCTGAAGGACCAAGGCACAGAGCCTCGACAATGAATGAGGGGAATCCTCATATTTCCCACTGTGCACTGTACTAATAGCTCTGGTCTTGGAGGAGCTTGTTGGCAGCGGGCAAATGGGAAGCGAACTATATATTTTGCAATTAACAAGGATCATACAATATTTTAGCAATGCAGGTTTTCTCTCTAGACTTCTTACCTTTAATAAGAAAGATGCTTGTGAGGGATGCGCAATACAAAGACCCGAATTCATCACAGCGTTACCCAGCCTGGGAGTGAGGGTTTGAATGAGATGAGCTCTCAGGCCCTCTGCAGCCAGCTGCCTCTGCATAGTGTCTCAGTGCATCTGAAGCTGTGAACTGCTTTCGGAATAGAAGGTGAGAAAGGATGAATTATAGCCACTGAGAAAGAACATGATTAAGAATAGCCCTTTATAGTTTTCTTTTTGAAAGAGTTACACAGAGAGAAAAGGAAAGGGAGAGAGAGAGAAAGTCTTCCATCCGCTGGTTCACTCCCCAATTGGCCACAATGACTGGAACTGCGCCTATCCGAAGCTAGGAGACAGGAGCTTCCTCTGGGTCTCCCACGTGGCTGCAGGGGCCCAAGGAGTTGGGCCATCTTCCACTGCTTTCCCAGGCCATAGCAGAGAGCTGGATTGGAAGTGGAGCAGCCAGGACTTGAACCTTGAACCAGTGCCCATATGGGATCCCAGCACTGTAGACGGTGGTTTTACCTGCTATGCCACAGTGCTGCCCCCGTATTTTTCTTTTTAAATTATTTATTTATTTATTTCAAAGAGAGAGAGAGAGAGAGCAAAAGAGAGAGGGCATGCACTCCCTTGGGCAGGTTCACTCCCCAAATACCTGCAAGGACTGGAGCTCGCTCTGGCTGGGAGCTGGGAATGTAATTCATGTCTCCTGAGCACTTGAGCCATCGTCATCACCCTTCAGGGTCCTCATTAGCAGGAATTAGCTGGAGGCAGGAGCAGGGACTTGAACTCAGACACTCCACTATGGAATGTGGGTATCTTTGCTGCTTAAGCCAAATGTCCATCCCTACATTTTACCTACCACTGAGCCTTTCCACTCCCTTTGAGGCATTGCAAGGGTATCATGAAGTTAAAATCTCTCGAGGAGCCCTTTGAGCTACATCAGATGTGCAACTATCCTCCCCTTCCCAGGGAAAAGGAAAGTGAGGGTCAGGAGGCCATGGCTTGTCCAAATTCCCAGCTGGAGCCAGGTCCCTCCATGGCAGCAGAGGTCTGGGCGGGGCGTGCTGCCTCTCACAGGAGACCCAGTCTGCTGATTACAGTGGGTTTTTCCCCTCCAAAGCCCCCATTGCATTGGACAGATGCGTTAAAAGCCTCCCCGGGGTGGAGAAATCCTGAGGCCAACAGGTAGCTTTCCATTAATAAAGCAAAAATATAAATTAAGCTGTCCTCTTGATGATTCTAGAATAGGACTCGCCCCCTCTTCCCTCGCCCCCCAGGAATCCACAAACACATTTTTAAATAACAAAAGAAAATTGAATACCTGATGCAGTTAGCAGTGGCCCCATGGGGGCTGGGGAGACCAGAAAAAGAGTCTATTATTTTGCACCTGTCCTGCCCAATAGCTCATTGTGCAGCAGTATTTACTTAAAAAGCAGAGGAGGAAATCATTATTTGCTCTTAGTCCTACGATTCCCGTGGCTACGCTCTTTGGAGGAAGTGTTTTATTTTACTTCTTTTTTCCCCTTCTCCCATGCTTGAGTTGCAAGAGGTAAAAGTGACAGCGCCTGGCGCATACGATATGGAGAATCAGCGCAGAGGCCAGGATGCGAGCTTAGCATCCGCCTGCTCTGCCTCCTTTCATGTCTGGACAGCCATGAAGAGAAACGAGCTCAAAGGGAGAGTTTCTTGCTCTCGCAGTCTCTCCTCTCCTCTCGCCCCCACCCCTTAACCATGTACACAAGCTGCATTTGCAGTGTCTTTGCACACTACGTGGATATGCATCCATGAAGTACACAAACATATACTAGGTGTGTATATTGCAGCTATCTCATCTAAGCATATTTTCACTAAACATACACACAACAAATATATCCCACTTCCCCCCTCCCCAAGTCAAAGGCTAATGAACATTGAAATTTAAAAACGTGCAACCCGAAGCCAAACAGGAGGAGTCAAGCCCCCATTTTGAATGTTGTACACATCTTCCAGCTACTTCCGTCTCTCCCTCTAAATGGCTGCGTTTCTCCTCCTGGCAATCGGCAGCAGTCAGCTTTGCAAGTATAGGGGAAAGATCTACCCGGACAGATGAAAGAAAATTATTTCCTCCTAAATGCTGGCGCCCACCCCTGATCATGTGGCACTCCCCTGCTTGGCAGAGGGCAGCACGTTCTGAAGGTACTGGTTTTCTTGAAAATATAGTCATTGGGCAGGCAAGGCAAAAATATGACCAGGCTGGTAAAAATGCTATTGTTAGAGGTAATAAGGTGTTAAGGGCAGTGCTTTCAAAGTAGAGAGTATTTTCTAAAGCTTTGAGAGTAAGGTGGGCAGAAGGATAGGTGGCATGGGAGGCGAGGGGCCCAGCGGGATTGGCTGACCTCTCTGTAGCAGTTTTTATGCCCTTCGCATTCCTATGGAAAGTGCAAAAAAAGGAACAGCTCGGTCATCTTGACCCACCCTGTCACCTCCCACAGGGGAGAAAACGCTGCCTGCCCACATCAGCAAGTAGTAGCAGGTGCACCTGACGCTGAAGTCCCAAGACTGCTGCTACATGCAAGAGGCTTTCTGTTAACTGCATGAACTACTCAAACAGGTTTCAGGGGCAGGCGTTTGGTGCAGTGGTTAAGCCGCAACTTGGGATGCCTACATCACATGTCAGAGTCCCTGGGTTCAGCTCCTCTCCCGATTTCAAGCTTCCTGCTCAGGCACAACCTGGGAGGTAAAAGGCCATGGCTCAAGTAATTGTGTCCCTGCCACTCACATGGGAGACCTGGATTGCACTCCAGGTTCCTGGCTTAGGTCTGACCCAGCACTAGCTATTGCCGGCATTTGGGGAGTGACCCAACAGATGGGAGATCTCCATCTCTTCTTCTCTCTGCCTTTCAAATAAATAAAACAAACAAAATTCAAACAAGTTTCAGGTTTCAATCTGGCTGGATCTCAGGAAATTTCAGAGGATGGGAGGCAAGCTAGGAGCCAGGGGTTCAACTTGGGACCCAAGCCAGCTTTAGTCTCTACTTTGATTTGCTTTCATAATTAGATTTGCAAAAGATATCCCAGAAAGAAGAGGTTCTGTGGCTACATAAAGGATGCAAACGTGCACTTCTGCTGGGCAGCTCTTTCAGACAACCACCCCCTTCCTTGGGCTCCCCCATTGCTGCTCATGGTCCCAGACTCGATCTTCCCTCCTTGACCTGTCTGAGCCGTGGTGTGGCCTTGTCCGGTTTTGACGACTTCCCACCAGCTCTTGCTTTCCTGCTCCACGCTCATCTCCTCTTTGCCCTTTGGATGCCATGTTGAACAGCATTGCCTCCTGGTGATGGAAAGTCCTCGCAGTGACCATTTTACTGCTCCTCCCCACTCTGCCCAGACTGCCACGGGCTGCCTAGGACAATGCTCTTGAAGCTGACCCACAGGGCTCCTCCCTATACAGCCCCCTCCCTATGACCTTCACTTTGGCCCACTTAAACACTTCTTCTACGTCTCAGGTGCTTCCTCTGCCATGAAGCCTTCCCTAAATGCTATCCCCCAGGCTGGCTTAGATGACATGGCTCTCCTGACATACTGTGCCAGCCTATCTCTATTCACTCACTATTCCACCTGTATGTATCTGTTGCTTATGATGTATGAGATGTGGTACTGGGGTTCTAGCCATGAGTACAACAAAGAGCAACACTTGCTGTTGGATATTAAATTCTACTGGGTGAAAAAGCAAGAAACAAGCTATGTGAGTCACACATTTAGTATGTTAGAGAGTATGTTAGTACTAAGGAGAAACAAAAAGCAGAAAAGAGGAAACAGCAGTGTCATGAGCTGGGCTGCATGTTAAATAAGGTGGGCAAGAAAAACCTAGTGGAAAAGGAGGAATTTGAGAAAGATTTGAGGCCTGTGAGGGGGTAAGCCTTGCAGATACCTGGGCAAAGGATTTTAGGCTGAGGAACAGCAAGTGCAAAGGCCCTGAGGTGGAAATGTTCCTACCATGTTTGAAAAACTAGCAAAATGCCAGTGTAGATGGGGGGAATAAGTTAAAGATGATGTTATGGAGGGCCCAAGGGTAGGAAGGCAGAGCATATTCAGCCCTACCTGCCATTGTCAGTCATTGTAAAAACGGAGTTATTAAGATGACAGAATAGGGAGGGAGCTTACTGCTCTAGTCTAGGTGAAGACAGTTAAAAAAAATGACCTGGGGCCACCGCTGTGGCATAGCGGGTAAAGACACTGCTTGCAGTGCTGGCATCCCATAGAGGCGCCGGTTAGAGTACCGACTGCTCCACTGCCAATCCAGCTCTCTGCTGTGGCCTGGGAAAGCAGTGGAAGATGGTCCAAGTCCTTGGGCCCCTGCACCCGGTGGGAGACCCAGAAGAAGCTCCTGGCTCCTGGCCAGCCCAGCTCTCGCCTTTGCGGCCATTTGGGGAGTGACCCAGCAGATGTAAGACCTCTCTCTCTCTCTCTCTCTCTCTTTCTTTGTCTCTGCCTCTCTATAACTCTGCCTTTCAAATAAATAAATAAATAAATAGATCTTTAAAAAAATGACTTTTCACCTAAGATGAGAGCCATGAGGGCTTAAGCAGAGGAGTGGCATCTTCTTTACAGTTTAGCCAGACCTCTCAGACTGTTGCATTGAAAAATGGATCACAAGGAATTAAGGGCAGAAGCAGGGAGACAAATTAGGAGGTTATAGCACTAATCTAGGCAGGAGATGACAGCACCAATCTAGGCAAGGCACGTTGTGGGCTTGCACCAGGGGGAGTGGTACAAAGCAGCCGTATCATGGGCATGTTCTGAGACAGGCATGTGAAGATGTCTTGAATTAATCTGTTAGTTGATTAGCAGCTCAGTTATCTATAAGGCAAATCATTGTGTTTGGAGAGGAGAGATGGAAGCTATGAGACATAGTCCAGAATGTCTTGTCTCCTCAAATCCTAAAACCTCAGAGAGCCACTCTGACAGCTGCTCCTGTCCATCAAACAACCATGAACAAATAGTGGGGTACGACGGCTGGAACAACTGACCCCCCTCCCAAGGGCGCCGCCGCTACCGTCTTCTCGCTCAGGTCACCAGCCACATGGGTCGGCAGGTGAGAGGGGGCCGGTGCTCCCTTCAACATGATCAGCTGTGTTGCTTACATGTAGTGGCTCTACCGTCATTGAAACCTCTGAGACCTTTTCTGCCTCCTCTCCCAACTTGGCCCGTTATTTTAAAAGTTTAAAAACCCTTTTTAAGTTTTCTCCAGTTCCCTGACTACTCATCAATTCCAATAGAATATGAATGGACAGGAGTGTATTAGATTGGGCCAAAGCTGTTCAGAATACTTATGACTTCTTCAAATTCCCTTCCCTCCATTCTGAGCAAGGGCACAGGATGTGAGGAAGCTGGAGAATGCTGCTGGTCAGTGTCCTGGCAGCCCACTGTCCACACAGATGCCAAATTCCTCCTCCTACGTCTGCCAGCAGGTTGCGTGAGCCCCGGGATTCCATGGGAAGCCACACAAGGCCTCCTCTGCAAGCTCACCTCTAGCCATTCCTTACCGTGCATTCTACCTTGGGGCTCTAGGCACCCACGGACAAGCTGTGCCCTTTCTTGCTCTGTACTTTTCCATGGATTCTTCTCTTTGATTGGAAAGCCCTTTGCCAGATGACCTCCACTCATCCACCTCTGTGAAGCCTTGGCTTTGTCTACGCCATCCAGTCAGCAGCCACTGGCCACACGTGGCTCTGTTTACTTGAGCTGTGCCTAGTGCCACATGTTGAAAAGATAATATTATTAAATTAAATAAAAATGCATTTAAATGAATTTTACCAGTTCCTTTTTACATTTTTTGAAACATGACCACTAGAAAATCTTGAATTCTGTTTGTGGCACACATTCTACTTGCAGGTGGCAATGGTTATCCTATTTTTCATCCTTTAATGTAAGTATTTGAATGCATGTCTTGCTCCTGTACTATGAACTCCTCCATGGTGAGACGAGTTCTCACGCCTCTGCCTGGCCAAAGGTCACTGAACAGGGGCTCATTCGTAATAGAATCCTCCCAGAAAGCACACTGAACAAATGGCAGAGCTCTGTAAGAGAAACATAAACAGGGGTGTTTGTGGGCAGGGAGGATTTTGACTGATGGGAGGATGGGGCTATAGGAGGAAGTGATGTCACAGGAAAAGCAAGGGTGAGTAAGGCAGAGGTGTCGCGCAAGGGACACAGGCAGAACCAGGAAGCAAGTGGTTTGTATGTAAGGCAGGGCAGTGGGGAAGGATGGGAAGGTCCATGACGGGTGACTGGTAAGGAGCCTTCTGGTACCAAAAAGAAGGATCCAGACTTCCATCTGTACGCAATGGGGAGTCACAGAAGGTTGTGGACAGGAGGTAGCAGCCGTCATCAGACATAATATGACGGTCACCAACAGCTGTGTCTTGTAGTTCCATATGCCAGCACATGATGTCAGTGGGAACTGTTGACATGACGCCGTCCATTCGTTTCCTTCCTCTGCATGCTTGGGGTTTCCAGCCCCCATTTCAGAATCCTCCGGGCAACCTCCACTCGTGTTCCCAGTGTCTGCCTCGAACCCTACACCCAGGCCTTTCTCAGGGAGGGGAGAAATCCCAGTTCCCCCAAGGATGTTCCTTGCTGAAGTTTACTTTTTGTTCCCTGAGAGGCGACTGGAGGAGCCCTAGGGAGCCAGGCTGGAGGCTTCAAGGGTGTTTTCAGGCTGTGGACTCAGAGCTTTTGTTCCTTTGAACACAACTGCTTTGGAAACAGGCAAGGAGTTGGCTACAGCACCCAGCTCCAAGCTTTGATCTGAGGCTGCTGGGCGCTTTGATGAGTGTGTACCAGAGCCAGCCTTGGGGAATAATTAAGGCTTTTTTCATAATGAGATCCAATTGGCTCCTTAATTATATTTTTCCCATCTTATTTTTTTTTAAAAGTGAACCACCTAGGTAGGTTGATCAAAACTCGTGTAATATGTGGTAGGAAGAAGGAAAGAAGCAGATTTAAATCTGAGCCCTGGTTCTTTATTAGTAGATGAAAGCAGAAGCCTGAGCCGTGAGGCTAAATCCAGAGGTGGGATCAGGGCAGCAGCTCTTGACAGCCGACTGCGACAGCTAATAAGCAAGTCTCCTTGAGGACACATGGAGCCTGGGATCCAAAAGTAAAATCCCAGGAAGTTGGCCCTGGGAGGCACGTGAGCTATTCTCGCCCCCGCTCTGTCCTGTGGATGGGAGGCCTCAGGTCCAGAGGGCGCTCACTCACCCAGGACCCCTCTCGCCATCGCACCAGGGAGCGGAGACCCCCAGACTCTTGTTAGAAATGTGATGTCATGACAGTTTCCCTTTGCACGTGGGTTACGCTTTAAGCATCTCCTTCCTAGCCTGGCTCTCGGTAAACCTCATGACGGCCCTACGACTGAAGTCAGGCGCTCTGTGTGTTGCTTTGCCTTAGAATCTGCCTTTCAGAGCAGCTCAGCGTTTGCCTGAAGCCACACAGAGCTGGAAAAATTTGCAAGTCCATGTTCTTCCCGTTGCCTGGAGAGAGCAGCTCTTATGTGCTCTCATCGCTAGACATCCGTTCATTCCTCAAACACTAGTTCAGAGCCCTGCACGAGGTGTTTTTGAGTTTTTTTTTCCCCCATGCATCTGCCCAGCCTCCCTCTTTCTTCCAAGCTCTGTCTGCCTTCACGGGGTAATTATGTCTTAGACACAGGAAGAACACGGCCTGGTGTGTCTTTGGTAGTGTACACAGTGACTGGTGAGGGCGGAGCAAGTCTGGAACACAGAGCCAGCAGTGGGAGCCGGAGGGGGCAGGGTGGCTTTGAGAGAGGGTGCGAAGTAGAATGTGGTGGGCGAGGAGCACAGAGCAGTGAAGGGAATCTGCAGTTTTATAGTAGTTACAGGCTAGGTCCTAACTGGGGCAGCCCTGGGAAGCAAAATACAAGACAGCCCGAGGTGCCAAGAGCCATCCAGGCAGAAATGTCTCATGCTCACCTGCGTGCCCCTGAGTCTGCTGCTGACGCTGGAGTCACGGGAGTGCTGGCGACAGTGGCCCCACCCTGGAAAGTGGGAAAAGCAAGGAGAAGGCTTAGGGTGGGCCCCCAGGGTTCCCAACTGAGAACCTCAAAGGAAATGCTAAACTATGGCGAAGGCCCTGGGGTTGGGTTCTGAGCCAGGAACTGCTTTCAGTGGCCCTGTCTCAGCTCAGTTGCCAGCCTCAGTGTCCTCCTCTGTGGGGACGGACCGGTGGATCCCACGCTGTGTGTCCTCCTCTGTGGGGACGGACTGGTGGATCCCACTCTGTGTGTCCTCCTCTGTGGGGATGGATGGTGGATCCCATGCTGCATGTCCTCCTCTGTAGGAATGGACCAGTGGATCGCATGCTGCATGTCTTCCTCTGCAGGAATGGACCAGTGGATCCCATGCTGCATGTCCTCCTCTGTAGGAATGGACGGTGGATCCCACACTGCGTGTCCTCCTCTGTAGGAATGGACGGTGGATCCCATGCTGCATGTCCTCCTCTGTGGGGACAGACGGTGGATCCCTATGCTGCTTGTCCTCCTCTGTAGGAATGGACGGTGGATCCCTATGCTGCGTGTCCTCCTCTGTAGGAATGGACGGTGGATCCCTACTCTGCGTGTCCTCCTCTATAGGAATGGACTGGTGGATCCCCACTCTGCGTGTCCTCCTCTGTGGGGACAGACGGTGGATCCCTATGCTGCGTGTCCTCCTCTGTAGGAATGGACGGTGGATCCCTATGCTGCGTGTCCTCCTCTGTAGGAATGGACTGGTCGATCCCATGCTGCGTGTCCTCCTCTGTAGGAATGGACAGTGGATCCCACGCTGCGTGTCCTCCTCTGTAGGAATGGATGGTGGATCCCCACGCTGCGTGTCCTCCTCTGTAGGAATGGACAGTGGATCCCATGCTGCGTGTCCTCCTCTGTAGGAATGGACTGGTGGATCCCTACTCTGCGTGTCCTCCTCTGTAGGAATGGACGGTGGATCCCACGCTGCGTGTCCTCCTCTGTAGGAATGGACAGTGGATCCCATGCTGCGTGTCCTCCTCTGTAGGAATGGACGGTGGATCCCCACGCTGCGTGTCCTCCTCTGTAGGAATGGACAGTGGATCCCACGCTGCGTGTCCTCCTCTGTAGGAATGGACTGGTGGATCCCTACTCTGCGTGTCCTCCTCTGTAGGAATGGACTGGTGGATCCCACGCTGCGTGTCCTCCTCTGTAGGAATGGACAGTGGATCCCACGCTGCGTGTCCTCCTCTGTAGGAATGGACGGTGGATCCCCACGCTGCGTGTCCTCCTCTGTAGGAATGGACAGTGGATCCCACGCTGCGTGTCCTCCTCTGTAGGAATGGACGGTGGATCCCTACTCTGCGTGTCCTCCTCTGTAGGAATGGACTGGTGGATCCCACGCTGCGTGTCCTCCTCTGTAGGAATGGACAGTGGATCCCATGCTGCGTGTCCTCCTCTGTAGGAATGGACGGTGGATCCCCACGCTGCGTGTCCTCCTCTGTAGGAATGGACAGTGGATCCCACGCTGCGTGTCCTCCTCTGTAGGAATGGACTGGTGGATCCCTACTCTGCGTGTCCTCCTCTGTAGGAATGGACAGTTGATCCCACACTGTGTGTCCTCCTCTGTAGGAATGGACAGTTGATCCCACACTGTGTGTCCTCCTCTGTAGGAATGGACAGTGGATCCCACGCTGCGTGTCCTCCTCTGTAGGAATGGACAGTGGATCCCACGCTGCGTGTCCTCCTCTGTAGGAATGGACTGGTGGATCCCTACTCTGCATGTCCTCCTCTGTAGGAATGGACTGGTGGATCCCTATGCTGCGTGTCCTCCTCTGTGGGGACAGACGGTGGAGCCCCATGCTGCCTTCCAGCATCACCACTGCTGGAGTCTGTGATTCGATTCCTGCAGCCACTAAGGATACTCCAGAATTCCCAGCTTGGAGTCCATGCCCACCTGACCATATCTCCTGCCTGGTGCCAAGGGCATCCTGGTGGCCCTAGAAAGCCATGCTGCAGGTGTCCTTCTTTTTTAAAAAGATTTATTTATCTATTTGAAAGTCAGAGTTACAGAGAGGCAGAGGCAGAGGCAGTGAGAGAGAGAGAGGCCTTCCATCCATCGGGTCACTCCCCAGATGTCTGTAACATCGGCCGGAGCCAGGCTGATCCAAAGCCAGGAGCCTCCCTCGGGTCTCCCACATGGGTGCAGGGGCCCATGGACTTGGGCCATCTTCTACTGCTTTCCCAGGCCATAGCAAAGAGCTGGATCGGAAGCGGAGCAGCTGGGACTTGAACCAGTGGCCACAAGGGATGCCAGCACTGCAGGAGGCGGCTTTTCCTGCTATGCCACCACATAGGCCCAAGATGTCCTTCTATGACCGGGCCTCTCTTGCACCTGCGTAAGGCGGGCTGTTGGGCAAAGGCTTCCCCGCTGCTCTGAGACCAGGAAACAGCCGCCTCCCCAGACTGTACTTTTCTGCACTGCTCTGTCCTCTGCCCCAGGTTTTATTACTCAGTGAGTGATGTTTGCCTGGAAACACTTTCTTTATGACTTATTAATAAAAAGCGAGCAGGGAGAAATGGAAGAAACACAGGGTGAGAGAGCGGGATTGTATCTAAGTAAAACACTTTTCAAAGTGTCAAAAGGTCTTTGGGGAAATAGGAAAAATAAATGAGTCAAAGTGCGAAGTGAGTGAGAGGCAGGAAACTCTGGCTCCGGGAAATAAGGCCTCAGCAGCAGCAATTTGCACCGAAAAAAACCAAAACAAAACCAGATCCGACAAAACGTAAATTAATAATAATCATTGTCATCTTCCTCATTGCTGTCACCCTCACCACAGCAGCCCGTGTTGACATATTATTTTGGGACGGGATTGATCCGAAAAATGACCAGATCATCAGAGTAATGTAACAAGGGCGGCAGAGGTGGCAGGGATCTGGGAGAAGCAGAGAGAACAGGCCTGGCCCTGTCCATTCCTGGGCCTCCAAGTCCCACTTTTGTGTGTGTGTGTGTGTGTGTGTGTGTCTGTTTAGGTGGGGAGCGGGTAATCCTAGGGATGGGGGTGCCACCTTGCATGGGACTTTTTTGCAGAAGCTGCTGTCTCCGGGGTCTCTAAACCTCCCCTGGAATTGTTTGCTGCATTGAAAAGGAGGAAGCAGCCACCAAGACTGCCAGTCCATGTCCTGTGGGGGAAGGAGGGGGCAGCAGAGGGGAGAGAGGCTGCACACTTTGCAAATCTCTGAGGCTGAGAATTGTAAGCAGTGGAGGAGGCCTCCGGAAGCCTTCCAAAGACCACCGCACTTCAGGGGCGGCCCCCAGTGCTGAGTCTTCAGAGAAAGCTGTGCTGAAAAGAAAATGAGGACCCTCCTCTACCCTTCTGCTGTCATACCCGACAGTCCCTAATTTCAGGATGGTCCCTAATTTCAGGATGCTCCCCATTCCATCCGCGTCCGGCTGCCTGAGCGTCCAGGGCGCTGTCCAACCTGAGGCTGCTTCTTCCAGTCATTTTGCTGGGCGCAAGGCCACTTCCATGTTGATTCGCCCCACCCAGAGCCCCATCCCACGTTTGATCCCAATTTGTCCTCTTGAAACTCTACCCTTCTCCAAGAAACACAGCCCTGTGCCTCTAAACGGAAACGATTTCTCTTACTCTGCTCTACTTTGTATCGTGTGCATCACATCCATGCATATTTTATGAGTATTTGTACACAGCGAGGACTTCTCTATTAGATCACAAATTCCCTGAGAGATGGGACCTTGTCTTATTTATCTGAATAATGTTCAGTGCAGGGAGCTAGGAAATATTCCAGCTGCAGGGTAGTGAGTGAAAATGGAGAAAGCAGTGCTTCCCAGAATGTAGAATCAAAACTCAGCAAACTGAACCAAGTGACCTAAAGCCTCCTCATCCTTCAAGGCCCAAATCAAATGCCGCCGTGTTCTAACAGCCTTGCCAGACATTTTCATTAGGAAGTGGACTCTGTCTTCCCAGATTCCCTGCGCCGGGCATTAATGCCGCTCACCAGGTATTTCCAGCTGCTCAGATTGCACTCCCCCCGCCCCTCTGCAGTTCACGGCGGTCAGGTGACTGGCTCTGGACAATAAAACAAGAGCAGAAATTATTTGTGTCACTTCAGAGTAGAAACTTTAAGAGCTGGTGCAAGATTTATTGCGTCTTCTTTCTTCTGCTTCAGCAATCAGGGAAGCAGAGAGCCGGAGCCTCCCTCAGGCTGGAGTTCTTAAATGAGGACACCACAGAGCAAAATCTCTCTGCCGGCCCACGAGAGAGGTACAACGAGAACAGGAAATCAACTTGCGGTTTGTGTACACCACTGAGATTGGGGAATTGCTTCTGACGGCAGTGTAATGTCTGATAGGCAAACCATAATGCTTCCAATATGATATTATTTGTGGACATGTCATCTGTCTCATAAGTTAAGTATTTCTTCATCTGTTTGTTCATTTTCCCACTCTTTCCCTCATCCCATGGTTATTTATGGAGCTGCAGCATATGCGCTAGTTGCCTGAGACAGTACAACAAGCGTGGTATCTGTCATCAACAGCCTTTTGATCTGGGCAGGCTGGATAAGTCATCCGGCAATGTTGATAAAATGCGACGCAAGCCAGTGGGGGGAATTTAGAATGCTACGGGAGTGCATGGGGAGGGCACCTAACTCTTAGAAGTGTGGAGGCATCAGGAAAGGATCACTGGGAAACTCCTCTCTAGGCAGAGACCTGAGCCAAGTAGAAGTTAAGAGGAATGCAGCAAAGGCAACAACATACCTAAGGCAAGGCGGGCAAGAAAGCGCAGGGCAGGCTCTGAGAACTGTGTGTCACGCAGTGTGGCTACAACAGGGAGTCTGACAGCGGGTGGAGCCTGGAGAGATGGAACTGCCAGGGGAATCTGGGTTCATGTCTAGGAGGATCAGGTGTGCCAAGGTACAGACTGCATCTGGACTTTATCACAAAAGCAATAGGGAATGATGAAAGTTAGCAGTGAGTGAGTGACACGATTGGATGTGCAGACATTCCGGCTGCAGCAAGGAGACAGGAGTCACCACCATGAGGCAGTCTCATGAGCCCCTTGAGAGTGACCTCTGTGTCTGATTCACCTGCTGACCCTTCCCCCATTTTTCACACCAAGCCCCTAGCACTGCAGAGCATTCCAGAAACGCTAATTGGATGAAGACATGACAACAGGTGCACAAGTCCTCGGCCTGGCTGCGTCTCTGTCAGCAACACCTCCCCTCCTGGCTCTGAGCAGTCACTTGGGAATGGCAGCCCCTTGGAGCCTGGAGGTGCAGGGGTTTGGGCTGCTAGTGCTCTGTCAGGAGCAAACCTGTGCAGGCGCCAGCCCTCCAACGACAGAAGCCTGAGCTGGGCAGTGCGAGCCTGCCCTCTCCCCGAGGAGGAGGAGGCAGGGTGTATCAGGGCATTCCCAGAAGAGAACCCACGGAGTCGCTGGTTATTGCACACGGCAAGAGAAGAGTGCTGCTGGTGCCCCTCACTGGGCTTTGTCACACCCCTCGGGGCTCCTCAGGGACCTTCCTACTTCAGAGGCTCCTGGTCACAGCAGGGAGGGAGGCCAGCCCCGGGGTGGGAAGGTACAAAAACACTGCTATTTCAGGCAGAAGAGTTGCGCTTTTCCCTGGAAGCTGGGCTGTGGGCCGAGCCAGGTGCCGCCGAGCAGGAGGGCTGCTCACACTCCAAGAGCCAGGCCGGCAATTCCAGAAGGCAAAACTTCAGTGTATTCCAATTTTCCAAAATAGAAAGAATAAAACAAATCAGAGCAGATGTTCCAACATGTAATTATCAACTAATCAGTTTGGACTTTTTTTTAAAAAAAAAAAAAAAGAAGGGAAATTTCAAAATAGCTCCCAGATTTCATCAACTGCAGGCCCGCTGGAGGCTGGTGGGGTTGGAAAGCAGTTACCACAGAGGGCTGCAGGTGCCCAGGTGGTGGGGGCGTGGCGAGGGGGCAGGTGCTTCTAGGGCAGGCACGGCTGCTGCTTTACTGTTGCTGCTGGGTTCAGCAAGAGGGAACAGCTCCAGGCTGCAGGTGCCAGGTTGAGGCAGCTGGGCCCAAGACAAGCAGTTTCCCTCAGAGGAATGCTGGGAGCTGGGATGAGTCAGCTTCATGCCTCATCCTGCCCCAGATCTTGTCTCTGGCAGACACGTGAAACAGCTCACATGGGAGAATACAAGTTGATGACTTTATCCCAAGTTGAAGGCCTTTGCCATCTCCCCGTGCCTGCTTCCTGCTCTTTTCCTTTGAATACAACCAGGATGCCAGCAAGACACAGGACACGTTCTTGCACGGTCCACAAGCCTGGGTCCAGAGATGTAACATTTCCCATTTCGATCCTGTAGGGACCTTTGAGTGACTGCCCGGTAGCTCCTAATGAGAGGGAAGCAGCAGAGGAAAAGGCGGTGGGGGGGAATAAGAGGCAAGGAAGAAGGAAGAGTGGAGTGGGGAGGGGAGAACAGAGAAAGAGACTCTGTAGGATGGAGATCCCAGGGTGGAATTTATATCCTCGGTTGGAGATTTACAATAGAGTTCCAAGATGTTAGACATTGTTTAGAAATGAACACAGTCTTTTTGCTGCATGATGCATATATATGTATGTAGCTAAATCCCTACAGATTACCTGCACATTCCCCATGTTTGCTTTGCTGGGATGAACACGTTGGAGTCCCAGGAAACCTTTAGGAACAAATTGTTATTAACACACATACAGACTTCACAGCTTTCTACTGTAGGCACTGAATCCCAGGTCTCCTAACCCAGTGGGCAGCCAGGGACCCTTCCTTCCCACTGGAATTTAGAAAGACCCTACTTCCCAGGGTAGGACTGAACTGAGCCACCTGCTCTCTGGGTGCCAGTTCCCAACCATCCCACTGGGAGCAAAATGGTATTGTGGTCCCATGTGTGGGCTCTAATGCCACGGCCCAGCCTCAGCCCTTGCTGGTTGTGTTAGCTATTCAACCTCTCTGGCTTCCATCTGGCACGTGGCTGAGTTCATAAGAGGCAGTACCCCCAAAGCATCCAGGATCCACTTGGTAGGATGCTACACCTTGAGCAGAGCACACCTCTGGCCTATATGTGCAGGGCGGGAGCTGAAAGGTCTTCTCATGGGAGGAGCTAGAACGTGTGACGTCTGCTGGGTGATCCCTCCCAGAGGAGAAACTGCAGGGCACCCAGAGACGGGATCGCTCACTTTCTTTTTGTTGTTATTCAGTGCGTTGGTACCAGTGTTCCTTTTTGCCGAGAATGCCATTTTATCTCCTTCCGATCTTTGCACAGCCAAATTCTGTGGACTCCTTGAGGCCCAACTCTATGCTCCCCTGTGGCAGGAAGTACTCCTGGGTGCTCCATCCCAAAGCTTTCTCCTATTCCCGTAAACTCTCTAGCACTCAAATGCTGCATTTCTTGGTGTTACTTCTAGTGCAGGTATTTGTGTAGTTGACTTAGCTCCCCTGAGAAACTTTGCAGAAAACGTCTCTGCTCGGTCACCTCCCCCTGCTACCCACAGCCATAGCACCTGGCTCGGTGAAGATGCTCAGTGTGTGCCTGAATGCCACCCAGCTTGGTGAGGATGTACTTGTCAGTGGTGCAATGGAGACATCAGTGCATGGACCAGCCTCCCAGAGGGACACTAGCCCATGCCTAGAATCTAAAGAGAGACAAGGCCAGCGCCGTGGCTCAATAGGCTAATCCTCCGCCTGCAGTGCCGGCACACCAGGTACTAGTCCCGGTCGGGGCGCCGGATTCTGTCCCGGTTGCCCCTCTTCCAGGCCAGCTCTCTGCTATGGCCAGGAGTGCGGTGGAGGATGGCCCAAGTCCTTGGGCCCTGCACCCCATGGGAGACCAGGAGAAGCACCTGGCTCCTGCCTTCGGATCAGCACGGTGCCATTGGAGGGTGAACCAGTGGCAAAGGAAGACTTTTCTCTCTGTCTCTCTCTCACTGTCCACTCTGCCTGTCCAAAAAAATAAATAAATAAATAGAGACAAATGAGCAGGGAGGTGTCAGGGGAGCCATGGGGGAGTTCTCCTTGTTTTCCTAGTTCTGGGAATTCTGCATGCTGGGAAGAGAATGATCTATCTTCTGCCCTTTAATGAGATTAATTGTACGGAGTTCATTTATCCTCCTGTTAATTTATTACTGAGAAGTAGCCTAGCAGAGTGGTTAAAAATAAGCAATTTGGCAGACATTTAGCTCAGCCATTAAGAGACCTGCGTTCCACAGCTGAGTACCTGGGTTCCATTCCTGGTACCGACTCCTGACTGCAATGTCCTGCTAATGCAGACTCTAGGAGGCAATGGTGATGCTCAAGTGATTGGATTACTGCCACGTACATGGGATATCTGGATTCAGTTCCTAACTCCCTTCTTCAGCCCTGGCCCAGTCACACCCACTGTGGGCTTTTGGTGAGTGAACCAGAGAATAGGAGCACCCCCCCTCCCCAAACAAAGAACACTCTTTTTTAAAAAGCACTGGAATCAGATTGCCTAGTTTGTATCCCAACTCCATAATTCACCTCCTCTGTAACCTTGTACAGGTTAGTTTACACCTCTAGACCTTTCCCTCACCTCTCAAATGCAGAAAGTACTAGAACCTAACCCTCAGGTGTGTTGTGAAGATTAACAGAGATGGCCCAGCTACTTAGGTGGTACTGCGTACATGGTAAACACTAAGTAAATGATAGCTCCAATGTTATTGCCACAAGACCAAACCACACCAACTGTCATGCTGGGTGACCAGGGCACAGTTCAGATGGCCAGGAGAGCCAAGTCCACATTCCAATCTTTGCCTGCAAGTGCTGTAACCACAAGAAGATGCTTAACCTCCCAGAATATCAGTGCCTCAGTTTTTGCATCTGTAAAGTGAGGGTAGAAGGTGCTGAGTTTTGAAGACTTCTTTCAAGCTTTATTACAATAAGTCCATGAATATTCAGGAGACAAGGCAAAAGAAACACATGCTGTATACACTCAAATGCTAACTTTGCATACTCTTCTCCAATGCTCTTTCTCTTAGTCCTTATCTCCTTTTTCTCTTCTCTTCCCCACCTTTTCTTACATAATCTCTGATCTCTAATCTCTCCTCTCCTTCTCTCTCTCTTTCATACACACACACACACACATGCTACTTCATAACAATTTGTGGAAAATTGAATTAAAAGAGAAGTATTTTTTGGTGCAAAAAATGTTGAAATAATATATATGAGGGAATCTCCAATTAGTTACTCGAAATGCATGCATTGATTTAAAAAACTTTTATACCAAGATAAACTTATCTTTTAATTCCAGTTTTCATGACCTTTTGGAAGTGCCCATGTATACAAGTGTATGCGTGTGCACAGATGCACACACACGTGTGTTGTTTCCTTTCTGCACGATCTCATTTCAGCTCCTTCCTTTCAGCTCCGCCCTGGGTGCAGCTCTCAGTGTCTCAGGAAAGCTCTGTGTCCAGGTCTTAGGGCTGCTCATCCTTCACCCTGATGCGTCCACAGGTGAGCTGATTGCCTGTTCCCCAGCAGCACATTCAAGCTGCCTGCCCTGTGCCAACCTGCCCTTCCCCTAGGTGATGACGTGGTCACCCTTTCAGTCTTGCCTTTCCTACTTGCATCATGGAGCCAACAGTCCCAGAGCCCTGATGCTGTGGCTCCTGGCAGGGCAGAGACAGGGCTTGCCAATCCGTCAGTGACCTGCAAGGTGGAGGAGCCGGCAGGGGATCAGGGTTTATTAGATGTGTATATGCCCTGGCTTACCATGGCTGAGATTTCCCTGATGCATTGAGAACTAGGTGGGCTTGACAAGTAGTCAGGGCACTGGGAAAAATGAAATAGGATTCATTTTTTTTTTTACTTTTTTAATAAATGAGAAAGAAGAGAAAATTAACAAGCCCCAGATTCCTCCCGTTGCTTGTTCCTCCCCCGGTGCAGAATCTGTGCACCCATGTGGAGGCAGAGTCATGGCATCTATGTCCAGCCAGGAACCCAACCCTCTAACAGAGATACCTTGCAGCTGGCTAGGGACTGTCAGAGGGCTCTTCTTTCCACCTAAGGTTTCTTCCTGTCTTCTGTACTCACTCTGCCCTGGTGCTCTCTCCCTCTCCCTCTCTATTCCCTTCTCTCTTCCCCTTCTTCCCTCCCCCCGCCTCCCCTCTCTCTTTCTCTCTCTCCCTCTCTCTTCCTCTGTCTCTCTCCCTCCCCCCTCTCTTTCTCTCTCTCCTTCTCTCTCTCTTCCTCTGTCTCTCTCCCTCTCCCTCCCTTTCTCTCTCCCTCTCCCTTCCCTCCCTTCCTCCTCTCTCTCTCTCCTTTTCTCCCTCTCCCTCTCTTTCTCTCTCTCTCTCTTCCTCTGTCTCTCTCCCTCTCTCTCTCCCTCCCCCTCCCTTCCTCCTCTCCTCCCTCTCTCTATCTCTCCCTCTATCCTTCTCCCTTCCTCTATCTCTCCCTCTCTCCTTCTCCCTCCCTTTCTCTCTCCCTCCCCCTCCCTTCCTCCTCTCCTCTCTCCCTCCCTCTCTCCCTCTCTCCCTTTCTCTCCCTCTCTCTGTCTCTCCCTCCCTCCTTCTCCTTCCCCCTCCCTCCCTCCTCTCCACCCTTTCTCTCTCTTCCATTCCCCAAGCTTCTCAGAGAGGCTCCAATTAGAGCAGAAATGGCAGTTTGGCTCCTCAGCTGACATCTCCGTTGCTGCAGAAGCTTTCTCAATTGACAGAAAACCTTGCCTTCTTACCTGCTTATATGCTATGTGGGGAGAAAAAAGGAAAAAAAACGCCCAAACTCAACCAGCCCCTTCCTTCTGCTCCCCGCTCCCCATCCATCCCCAGCCCAGCTCAGTAGGCTCTGTCCCCACGCCCAGGGCAGGAGGGTCTAGGGTTGTCCTGGACTCCCTCCTCAGCTCTCCCAGCACCCACCTCCCCGTGGGTGTGTGTGTCCTCCATTTCACATTTCAATTACGGTCTGGAGGAAGCGGCAGAGGCGCAGCCTGATCCTGGGAGCCCCTTCGCATGCCTGCCTGCTATTGAGAAATGTCAGGTTTTGTAGTTCAGTGTTTTCCAACACTCTTCCCTAACGACTACATTTTGTGAACATTACTCTGAAAGGCTGGAGCTGAGCGGCCCTCCGTGTGCCTGCATCCCCTTTGAGCCCTGCCCACGTTCCCCAGATGAAGCCCCAGGAAGGAGTCCATATTTCATTGCTCTTGGCAGTTCCACCCACCCTGCTGCGCCCTCCAGAGCCTGCTTCCTGGCTGTCAGCCACACGCTGGTCCCAGGGCTGCTCATCCTTCACCCCGATGCATCCACAGGTGAGCTGATTGCCTGTTCCCCAGCAGCACATTCAAGCTGCCTGCCCTGTGCCAACCTGCCCTTCCCCTAGGTGGTGACGTGGTCATCCTTTCAGTCTTGCCTTTCCTACTTGCATCATGGAGCCAGCAGTCCTAGAGCCCTGATGCTGTGGCTCCTGGGTATCTCCACACCCATCTCTCCTTTCTCACCTTAATACCTGTCAGCTCGGTCACTGTTGCTGGGGCCTAAGTCACAGATTCCATGTCACCTCAAGCCATTAATCCCTCTACTTCTAAGGCTTTTTTTCTGAAACCTAAGCTAATTCTTGCCCATCCCATCCTCCAGAACCTGCTCTGGCTCCCTGTTGCTTGTGAATTAGAGTCTGCATCCTTTTACAATCTTTTGTCTCACTGTGTCACTGCACCCACCCTCGCCACCTTCCACCATGCCCCAAACTGTCCACATTCTTTCTCTGATGGCCCTCTGACTCCAGGCAGTTTTCTCAGCCTGGGATTTCCTTTCCCCAGCCTGCCAGCCTATCTTATCTAGCAACTTATGCTAATAGGACATAATGCCTGTGCAGAGCACATGATAAATATGTATAGATTGACAGATTCAAACTGAAACTTCTAAAAAGTCGTTAATTTATTTAATAAATATGCATTGCATCCCTACTGTGGGTCCTATGCTTGCCCCTTGGGACACACAAGTCAGTTGGGAAAAGCAAGGTCCTTACCCTTGACAGGCTTGTATTCCAGAAGATGGCAGAAACAGAAATAAAGGAATTACGGTGCAATATTAATATAATAAATCATCATTTATTAATGCCTATTCTATTTTAGGAACTATGATAGACACTGAAATAGAAAAGCAAGTAAGGTGCAATCATTACCATCAGGGAGTCTCAATTCTAGTAGCAGACACTGACAAGAAAGAGTGAATGAAGAGTCCATCTACGCAGGGGGAGTGGGAAGCAGAGACACTTGATAGAGCCTTGGGGGCTCAGGAGTTGACACCTCAGGTATAGGAGATGAGCAAGGCAGAGCCAGGAGCAGAAATAAGGTAGGGGTGGGGGAGCAGGGGGATCAGCAGGTGAATAAAGGCCCAAGGGGAAGAAGTCCTGCAAGGAGTGGGCCAAGGGTGCAGTGCTGGTACTGGGGAGCTGGGCATGGGAATGAACAGACTGATAGGAAGAGGATATGATGAGACCTGGGCAGAGGACAGAGGAAGAAGACTTGCGTTAAGAAGATTGGGTTTGTCCTGGGCCTTGAGGAGTTTAAGCCAACAGAGGGAGGCAGTCAGATTTCAACTTCAAAACCTTCGCTCTACTGCTCTTCTACTTCCATCATTCATTCACTCGTTGATTCATTCAGCCTGCATGAGGGCCTTCAAAAGGTCCATACATGTGAAAAGATGTGTGAATTTAAAGTATATTTGCACCAAAATAATTTTACCTTTTAATTCCATTTTCCAGGTGCACCTGCTACCTGCCATGAGTAATACTAGGCATGATGGGTAGGACAAGATTGGAAACTTGGGTTCAGTTTAGGGGTAACAGCAGAATTCAAGAAAGAGAAGACAGCAGCCTGCATTAAGGTGATGGAAATGGGAATACAGCAATGGGGACAGACTTAAAGTTCAGAAGTAGAAATTATAGGGCTTGTTGGTAGGTTAGATGGGGCTAGTAACAAAGATTAACATTTAGTGAGCCTTTACTATGTGTTATGTATGGTCCTAACTAGTCGTATCTATGACCTTCTTTCACTCTCACAACAATATTATGAGGTAGGCTCTATTAGTATCCTCACTTTTGAAACAAGGAAACTGAGGCACAGAGAGAGGAGTGACTTGTCCAAAGTCATGCAGTCAGTGAGTAGCAAAGCTAATAGTTAAACACAGGAAGAAGGAACACTCCTACTGCAGAGAGTTCGAGAGAAGGCCGGGAGTCAGGTGGACATGTTAGGTGGATAAGCGGCAAGTACCCAGCTCGTCACCATTCCTGACAAGTTTAGATAAACTGTACCGCCTTTGAGGCTTGGAGTGAAGCCAAGGAGCCTACTCTCCTAAAACCAGTATTTCCAACAACTTTGGGAGGACTAACAATGTGAAAACAGGTGCAAAGTGGATGTGTAGGGCAGTGTGATCAGACGACCCCAAGTTTCCCTGGATGCAGGACAAAGGGCCCCTTTCTGTGTTGGGTTGGAACAGTCTTGAGAAATGTTCATTGGATTGATTGCTCTCGAGTTCTTTCACTCGCTGCCTTTCGCTTTTGACCAACTCCAGAGAAAGCTCCCCTCACACTGTATCCATCAGTCATGCTGATAAGGCAATTGTATGTATATTCTGGAAGTGTGTCATGCACTACATGTTCAGGACTAGCTACTTAATTTGAAGAGCCTAGTGCAAAAGTAAATGTGGTGTCTGATGTTCAAAAATGGTTAGGAATTTCCTGTTGGTGAGGGCAGAGCATTAAACCCGAGCACTGAGCAGGGTGCAGGGCACTGAGTGACTGCCCGGGGTACACACTCAGGAAACTGGGCCCGCCCATACCACTCGCTCCATTGCAGTTCACATTTCTTTAGGATGATCACTGTGATTTCCATCCAAAAAAATTGCTAGGAGGACAAAAAAAAAAAAAAAAAAAAAAAAAAAAAAAAAAAAAAAAAAAAACAGGCTCCTCAAATTTTGGACAAACAGTGTAGGAGAATGGAGGGGAACTGACACTAATGAGCACAGTCTAGGCCTAGCCTGTGGGAGGTGTGTATTATACATGAGTAAATGAAGGCTAAGTGATTTGCCTAAGGTTAATTACTGCAAAAATAGATGGAACCTGGATAAGCATGCATAGTTTTCTGCTCCAAAGTCCAAAGATTTTTCAAAATACCTCCCAGTAAAGGGGTGATTCATATTTGGAGGTGGGGGCATAAGCTAAATCCCATGACACTTCTGTCCCTCTACTTCAAACCATTAAATCATTGAAATACTCAGAAGGATGAAGAGCTTGGGGCATGATTTCGCTCTGAGTGAAGTCTCACTTGATTTTAACCTGGGCAGCTTCCAGTGTTGACAGGAATCAGGGAAGTTGGGGTTAGAGATGGTCCCGGGGTCGGGGATGTCCTGAGGCTCAGGGAGGCGGCAACGAGGACTAACTGGAGTATTGAGCTGCTGTGTGCCTCACCCAGTGCTGCAGCCTAGGAATGCAGAGGGAAGGTCAAAGACAGAGGAAGACTCAGGGGACAGGGGGAAGGCTCTGTACGCACATCTCGCTTGCTCATTGTGCAAGCTATAAGTTAATTTTTTATACTAAGTTTCTGAAAGTAATCACATTACAATAGCTTTATGTGGATTTTTGTTTAGTAAAGCAGTGGTTCCCAGTGTTTTTCTTCTTTCTAATGCTAAAAATACTTCAAAATTTCCCATATCAAAATAGTCATTCTTTGAGTATCAGTTCATCAACAAACTAAATAATGACAAAAAATCATAGTTTAAGGTTTGCATGGGGCTTGCACTGTGGAGCACAGTGTTAAGGTGCCACTTGACATGACATCATCTTCTAGGAAAACTGGGTTCAAGTCGCAGCTGCTCCACTTCAGATCCAGATCCCTGCTAATGGCACAGGAAAAGCTGTGAAAGTGTTTGGGTCCCACCACCCATGTGGGAGACCAGGATGAAGCTCCTAGCTCCTAGTTTTGACCTGGCACAACCCTGACTATTGCGGTCATTTGGGAAATGAACCAGCAGTTGGAAGATCTCTGTCTCTCTCTTTAGAAGGGAGGGAAGCATGGTTATCTTCTTAAAATTCTACCTATGAAATACAAAACCAGTTCTCTTTATACTAAAAAAAATTAGAAAGAAGAAAAAATATTTCAGTCTCCCCTTCTCTCTGCCTTTCAAACAAATGAATAAATCTTTTAAAACCTGCGCTTTATTCACCACCACATTTGCATCATTTGTCAGATAATTCCACATCATATGTGTGAGATGTAGTAGTGGGGCACCCAGGCACTGCACTAGGTGCATCTAATGTTGTGCTGTACACACATGCACGTGCGTAGGTGTTCACGTGCAGCCCAGAAAGCCATGGAGCCCAAGCAAAAAGGCCCAGAGCCTGGAGCCTTGGCACAAGCTGCCACCCACAGATGCCATCAGATAATGAACTCGTTCCAAAGGGCGTGTGCTTGGAGATTCTCACGCTTCTGTTTGCAAACCAGCCTGGCCTGGTCCCTCCTCAGGCCCCCTGGGGATGTGGCAGAGAAATGAGCTTTCTGATTTACAGGGGCAAAGCTGGGAGCTGCTACCTGGAGAGAAACCCAGACAAACAGCTCCTCAAATGAGCGAGATGCCAGAAGGTGGGTCTCACGGCAGCTCCTGGGCGGGAGCTGTGATTACACCTTTTTGATTCTAACCACTGGGTGGATGCAGTAGCTTTATCTAGTGCCCTTATTCTTCCTGCTGCAGGCTTTCCTGTGATGAGCGCAGCAATTACAATTGATGGGGGCATAAATAGCTATCAAGACATTCTGCTGTCCTGGGAGTTGGCATTAATAAGGATAAGTTGAGGGAGGGTGGCCCTGACCCCCAGGGCCCCAGCAGGGCTCCTCCCTGCCAGCCCCTCTCCCTGGGGTGCAGCCACAAGGCCGGGAGTGTGGCTATTTATAGTCAAGCTCTGATATCTCAGATGATTACCTTTCAGATCTCAAGTGTGAGGTCTACTTTATGAAAATAGCACGGCACAAACTAATTGCAGGTTTCTTGCTGCATCTGTTTTTTTTTTTCCCCCATTTCCTCTTTTCTTGCCACCTTGCTACCCGACCCGTTCCCAGAGCCACCATACTCCAGTTTTTGCAAAGATCAGAAGATGCGTGATGTTATTGGGAAGCCGACAGCCCTGCAGAGGGGCCAATAGCTCTATTAACCCCTGGAAAAGGGGCTTCTCCCAGGGGTACCAAAACCTACCAGACCACGTTTAATTCCTCAAGCTTTGCTGGCAGTTTCTTAGCTTTCTGTTCAAAGGCCAACATAATTCCTACAGAGCGTGCTACCTCAGCATCTCCACCTTCCACATCACCTCTGAGGTCAGCCGGCCCAATCCCCTAACTCTAGTTTCTCCTATTAGATCCCCTGTATAGCCATCCTTGGCTTGGCTACTTCTAAAAAACTGAGTTTGCTCCTTTCTAGCAACTCTACCTGTTCCACGTGTAAAATGATGCTAAGTATTGGAAAGTTATTCTGAACAGTCATGCATTTCTTTTGATATGCTCTGGGACGCAAGTGAGAGCAAGTCGGAGCCTGTTCCACATGCCACCCTTTAACTGAGTCAGAGCTAAGCCTGGCTCCCAGCTCCCGCCATCCTCCAGCCTCCTTCATCCCCAGCTGGGACCGCTTGATCCTCACCCCTGGACTCAGTTCTGCTCTGGGCACTAGGACTAATCTTGGCCTGGGGTGGGGAAGATTTAAGAAGCTCAAACTCAACTGTGTGGGATTAGAAATCAATTTGTTCTCAATGCTAATCTGGATAATATGGTTCTTTTGTGGTGTCCTGTTTCTGAGTAAACTGGCTGCTACTTATTTTTGTGATAATAATGTCTCCCATGTTCTGAATGTTTGCTAGATGCCAGACACAGTGCTAGCATGCAAGAATTTAATTCTACCAATAAGTCTCTAAGGTAGATATACTGTCCTAGGAGTTTGCTGACGAAGTCACTGAAGTCTAGAGAGACACGGTGACTTTCCCAAGGTCATAGAGGCAATAAATGAAGGAGCTGAGGATGCAAGCTGGGCCAGCCTTGCCCTGAGGCCTGTGCTTGGCACTGCAGTGCAATGCCTTCTTGCTGATCTCTTCTGGGTCCTCAGTTTGGGTGCACGCATGCTTGTCCTTGCTTGTCAGAGGCCTTTGCAGATTCAGGGCATATAGTTGTTGGCCCCCAGTGCCAGTCCAGGAGAACTACCTGAATCCCAGTGCAGGGATAGGCCCTGGTCGTCTGCATGCAGTCTTCCCTGACACTACCTGTCTGCTTGCTTAGCTCCATTCATCTTGCAAGCATGGAATTTTTCTCACCGTTTACTCCCCTTAACCTTGTAGACCTATTTGGCATTTGAAAGTTTTCTCTTTTTTGAGCATTGTGGTGTGGCTTTTGGAAACAAGGTCTCTCACTGCCCTTAAGTCTCTGTGATCCCAACAAGTAACCCAGCGTTATTTTTGCTTTGTGGGAGAAACCCCTGAGAATCACCCAAGGAATAAGCTCTGATTGCCCCTATTCCAACCACCTCCTCAGCAGCCACAAGAGAAATGTGCTACTTAGACCCCCTATTCCAAAGGAGAAGAAGGTAGAAACGTGTCTTAAAGAGAAAACACCCATTGGGAGTTTCCTTAGGATGATCAAATTTTCAAATTCTTCCAGCTTTCCTGGCTATAACCCATGGGATCTGGAAACTAAAGAGAGTGCCTTGGCTGGCATCGCGGCTCACTAGGCTAATCCTCCGCCTGCGCTGCCAGTACCTCGGGTTCTAGTCCCGGTTGGGGCACTGGTTCTGTCCCAGTTGCTCCTCTTCCAGTCTAGCTCTCTGCTGTGGCCCAGGAGGGCAGTGGAGGATGGCCCAAGTGCTTGGGCCCTGCACCCGCATGGGAGACCAGGAGGAAGCACCTGGCTCCTGGCTTCAGATCGGCGCAGCGTGCCAGCCGTGGCTGCCATTTGGGGGGTGAGCCAACGGAAGGAAGACCTTTCTTTCTGTCTCTCTCTCACTGTCTGACTCTGCCTGTCAAAAATAAAATAAAATAAAATAAAATAAAATAAAATAAAATAAAATAGAGAGTGCCAAGATCTATGGTCTCTCATTGCAGCCTTTGTTCAGGAAGCCATGCTTTTCCTCCTCCAGCCAGGTCCCAGGGTCGGGAACATTTCCTTGCAAGGACACAATAATATCAGACTCTTCATTAAAAAATGAGGAAGAGTAGCCTAGGAACTTACTCAGTGTGAGTTCCTTGCAGACACCAATCTGAGTTGGTTCCCACTCTTCATTTTTCCTCTGCTGTAGAGACATAAATGAAGATTTCTGTCTTTTTTTTTTGAAGATTTATTTTATTTATTTGAAAGAGTTACAGAGAGAGAGTTAAAGACAGAGAGAGGGGTCTTCCATCTGCTGGTTCACTCCCCAGATAGCCACAGCGGCTGACACTGTGCAAATCCGAAGCCAGGAGCCAGGAGCTTCCTCTAGGTCTCCCACACGAGTGCAAGGACCCAAGGGCATGGGCCATCTTCTGCTACTTTCCCAGGCCATAGCAGAGAGCTGGATTGGAAGAGGAGCAGCCGGGACTAGAACTGACGCCCATATGGGATGTTGGCGCTTCAGGTCAGGGCTTTAACCCACTGCGCTGCAGAGCCGGCCCTGAAGATTACTTTCTAAGAACAAACATTTTAAGAGGCAAGTAAAAAGTGACCCAAATATGCTAACTAGAAACAAAAGAAGCAGCACCAAAACCCAACATGACCAAAAAGGAAGTTTGGGACTCATCCAAACCTCATTGCACTGTGATGGACAACCAGCCCACAATGAATGGCAACTTCATTGCCCTGTGGACATTGCCCTCTTCTTCCTCTTTTGTTAGGAAGTTGTTTGATACCACCTAGGATCTTGCTGGAGATGACAACGTGGCCTTCTGAGTGAAGGTTATAAAGGGGCATAACTGTAGACCTTTGCAAATCCCAAAGCAAATCTTTTAAGTTTAGGGCCATATTCTCCAGTCCAGATTATGTGGGTAAGGAGCACATGGAATGGTCAGGAATCTTTCCTGACACCTGATGAGTTTCTTTGTCATATACTGGGGGTTATTTGAGGGGTCTTTTTTAAACAATCTAATTGAGGAGTCTCAGAGATTGAAGACTGTGATCAGGTGGCCTTGCAGGGACAGCCTTTTGAAGACTCCTGAAATTGCCCTCTTGTGTAGTAGCTACAAAGAACTGAAATGTGCATCATAAATAGTCCAACTAAGTCACTGTTAGGGAATGTGCTATTCATATCATCATTTTTTTGGTTACTAAATGTGGGTTGTCACTTTTTCTTAGTGCCCTGGAGTATTTAGTCTTAGAAACAAATTCATCTATCTTCTTTTCTGCACAGTGAATCAAAACAAAACTGGGAACCGGCTCAAACTACAGCCAAAAAGGTGATTACTGAGCTTCTAGCAAGGTAGCCATTGCAGAAAAATTGGCAAGACCCAGCTGGCTGTGCCTGCACCCTTAGCTCAGCCTGTTACAGGAGAGATGGCCCTGGGTAATGAGGGGTAAAGAAGTGGTCCTCTGGTCTTCCCTGAGATTGGTCTGCAGGGAAGACCCTCTGCACCTGGAGACCCACTTTCCCCTCTTCGAGCAACCAGCCCTGGAATCAGATGGTTTAGTGTCTCTAGATTTCTTTTCCTTCCTTTCTGTTTTTCTTTATCTGTGACCCACTTTACTTTCTACAATGAGTGTTGAGTGAATCAACCTCAAATTTAGAAAAGAACAAATTTATTTGTTTAATCTTGATTAAAGACATCAAACAAGAACTCAAACTCAAACCATTGTGTCATACTGTATTTGGAAATACAGGTAGATGCATCAAATTCGCAATGAGAAGTAGACCCCAATTGAAAAGGCCCCCAGCACGGTGATTCCATCAGCAGGTGAAAGTCTATCCTATATCCTAGGGAGAGCACAATTAGCTTGCTGATCAATCACATCACCCTGTTCTCCTGGCCTGGTGTTGGTTCCCAGGATGATCTTCTGACCCAAACCAGGCCAATTCAGTGATTTTTCTTAGGGTAGTTCAAGCCCAAGTTGGGAGCAAGAAGTTTTCTTTTCTCTTGCATTGCTAAGATGGATTTCAAAGAGGCCTGTGGCTGTATTTCCCTCAAACAGAAGAATTCTGTAATGAAGACTACAGATGAAAAGAGGCTGTGTTGAAAGATTGAGGGCAAGAGGGAGTGCACAAAAACCCAGAATGGTGAAGACAGACGGAGAGAGCCCTGATGCCTTCATGGATCTTGAGTCCTGTTATCCATGAGGTCAGTCCCACTCTTGCCAAAACTGGGTTGTTTATGGAGCTAATGAATTTCCTTTTCTTCCTAGATCATCCTCTTCTAATTGACTTTAAATCTTGGCATCCTCAAGGCTCAATCTCAAACCATTTTCTTCTCTTCATCTGTTTACTCTCTTGATGATCTCACCTAGTCCCAAGGCTTTGAAGACTTGTAAATTTATAACTCTGTTCCTGACCTCCGCATCCATATATCTGGCTGCCTGCTCAACAATGCCTCTTGGTTGTCTGGTAGTCACTTTGTTCAGACTTGTCAAACACAACACTTGCCTCTCCCCAGCCTTCACAGCCCTGCTCCCATCCAGTATTCCTCACCTCTGTAAATGGCACCATCGGTTGTATTTTTAATTGTTCAACCCAGAAACCTAAGCATCAGCTGAGGCTGCTACCTCATATCCAATAAATCTAATCCTGCTGGTTCTACTCTAAAATAAATCCCTTGTATCTCTCTACTTCTCTGCATTTCATCCTTACCCATCCTGGTTTATCACAACGGCCTCCTAACTGGTCTCCTTGCTCTTGACCTACCTACTTCATATTCTCCATCTTCACACGGGAAAAAAAATTTTAAGAACTTGATTGTGATAATGTCACTTTTGTGCTTAATTTCCTACACTCACTTCCACAATAAATAATAAAATCTAAATTTTTTATCACGGTCCAAAAGACTCTATGATCTGGCCCCTGTCCATCTCTCCAATTTATCTTCTCCCTTAATTAAGTCTTCTTTCCTTGAAACTGTCAGACTTGCTCACTGCCTTAAGGCCTTTGCATTGACTCATCTCTGCCCAAATTGCTTGCATGGCTGGTTTTTTTTTTTTTCATCTTTCGAATGCCTCAGAGAAGCCTTCTGTGTCCCCCAAATCTAAGTTATCTCTGATTCCTTAGCAACCCTCGATACATTATGTTGCTTAAGTATCTGTCAAAATCTGCTATCTCTTCTTCATTCTCTCTTTTGTTTTTCTCTACTAGAATGCAAGCACCATAAAACTAGGGGCTTGTCTTTTCACCATTATAACCTCAGCACCTAAAATAATTCCTGACAGAGAAAATTGCTCTGTGTTTGTTGAATGAATAAATAAAAAGTTATTTAGTTGGGCTTTTCTCATTTGCAAGTAAAAGAGGTTCTAAGAGATACAAAATTAGTTACTCATAATTCCATACAAAAATCAGTAACAATAAGTTTGACAGTTATGGAACTAAACCAGTTATGAAGGTGCATTTAATGCTATAACAACGATAGTAGTGGCAGCAGCAACAATGACACTGTTTGTTGAGCATTTATTACATTCCATAACCAGATCGACATTTAATCCTCACAGATTTGATTCTCACAGAAACCCTGGAAGGTAGGCATCTTACTTTTCTTTTTAACAGTGTTAGAAACTGAGACCCAGAAAGATTGTATGACTTGTCCAAGATGACACAGCAGATAAAATTGGTGGGCTTTGAACTTGAACATGGGAATTCTGATTCTGATGTCAGTATTTACCCATGACACCACATTACATCTGTAAAGTAAATATAATAAGAATGTGAAAGATAAATATTTAACAAAGTCAACACCTTAGTTCTTCCTAGATCTGAGGTTTTTAGAGATCTTGCTAGGTAGGCGCACTTCACTGCTGAAAACAGCAGCGTAAAATATAACACAAAAAGAACTTCATGGAGGAACCTAGAAAAAACTCAATTTAACAGTCTGAATAATCAAAGAATGTCAAAAGTTCATTACCTGTCTCACATTGTAACATAGCATAGCTTTAGAAAAAATAAAGTAATATCTACCCAAGCATCTCATAGTGATGTTGAGACATTGTGAAAGTATTTTGGGTAAAAAAAAATGTGTAATGTACATGTGAGGCTATTTTTGGGTTGTTAACTCCTTATTCCCAGGAATAAGCCTCATTTCATCCAAGGAGTTTCTTTGTTTTTGGTAAAGATGCTATTTGTTCTGCACTGTTGATAAGAATGACTCCCATAAATAGGGCCAATGAAAAGAATTCCAACTCTGTGAATATTTGGAATTGCATTGGGTCCAAATATCCAAAAGTTATAAACCAAGGGATTCTGTTGTATTCTTTTAGAAATGAGAGAAAAAGAAGCAGGAGGAAGAGAAGGAAGAGGAAGGGGGAGAAGAGGATGAGGGAGAAAGGGAGATGAAGGAGGAGGGAGGGAAGGGAAGCACGAGGAAGAAAGGAGCGAGGGCTCTGAGTTTTGCCTCTTACTTTCCTGTTGCTGGTTGGGTGAGTGCATCCTCAGAGCCTGGGTGAGCGATGGAGAGCGGTGCCCTGAACACACTGGCTAGTCTCCTTCCACCCAGGGAGACCCGTCAGTCAGCGGCTGCTCCGTCCTGAGTCGGCATCCATTCTCTCCCTGGCTGCCTCTCGCCCAGGGTGTCCACTAGCTTATAATGGTCACATTTCATCACCATCTCATTCATCTGTGGGCCTGCCTCCTCAGGACCACTCTATCCTCTGATGCATTTCATGAAACTTATTTCCCTCGACTCTTCTCCAAACTATAACTCAGCCAGTATTTTTGCCAACCGTATCTTCCCCCAGCAGTCTTCACTGATGCAGCCAAGTATTTTTTTCCTCTGTTCCCTCTCATCGTCTCCATTTCTGGGACAGATGTTTCCTCCTCTCCTTATTAATTATCACAAATACCCAAATAAAACCCAAATGTAGACTAACTTATTTTCCCTTCGCCATCAATAGGAATTAAAGTACTGCTATCTGTTCCTTCCTGTTACTAAGAAAATCCCCGGGTAGAAAAATAAAAATAAAAACACTGAAATTACCCATTTATTTAATTACAAAGCACTTGCTTTCATAAGCCACATTTTCACTGCTGAGAAGATTCTGATTTGGCAACAAAAGGCAAAAGCTATTTCTAGTGAGAGCGGCAAGGAGTCGGCGTTAGCAATGCGGCCGTGTGCAGAGGCATGTGGAGCAGCTTTCATGACTTTCTACCTTGGAGGGAGGGGCAGCCAGGAGGTGCGGAACACAGGCATGGGAAGGTTTAGCTGGAGAGAGATGGATAAAGGAAAGGCAGGAAGATCAAGGGGCAGAACAAAATGTTGGACAAGGACAGAGCAACACAAAGAAGCTTGGAGAGTGAGATGGGGACCAACTGGAGAGCCAAAAATGAGAAGGAGGGGGTAAAGTAGGGGAAGTCGTGAAGGGCAGACAAAGTAAGAGACCTAGAGAGAGGAAGAGGTGAAGGGTACAAGGCCAAGGGCTTAACAATGACCGATTTTCCTGACACCTGATGGTGGTGCAGTTTTAGAGTTTTTATGTTACTGCTTCTCATCAAGAATCTCAATGATGAATACACAAGATGAGAGCATTGCTTGAGATTTTTCTAATGGAACAACTTTTAATTAAGATAGAAATTTGTGTCAGACCAACATACTCTCATAGATATACACAGATTAATAGTAATGTAAACAGAAGCAAGACTTAAAGAAATAGAATGATCTAGGCACCATTTCAATCTTATAGCCAATTTAACATCAGTTTTGAGGGTTCCTCAGTTTAACCATGGTTTCTACACAGATAGAGGAAATATTGACTTTTCTGATACCGAAGACAAGATCTAGGACTTGACCTACTTTAAGTGACATGCCTAGTTCTGAAACTCACTTCTCAAAACTGTAGGCTCAGAACTTCACTTGCAACTTGACTGTTTTAGCACAAAAATCGCAGTATTATCAAATGAGCATTACCCATTCCAAAGTGTTTGGGCACTATCTAACTAAGTAGATGGAAATAAAGGGCTTCTTGTCTTGAAAGCCTTGCAGAATCCATTGAGACCTAGCGTGGCAAACAGACTTCATCTCAAGAACAAGTGTCAGTTAATAGATGGTGCCTGCCAGGGAAGCTGTGCTGAGACATGTTGAGAAAGGGTGCACGCCTGACAAGCTCTGAGTGTCACAGACCCTGGGCAGAGTGGTGACAAGATGCCTCCTGTGCACTATCTGAGGCCCACCTGGCCTTCAGGAGCTACCTTATGTCCCTTCTTTAGCCATCTCCTTGAGAAGTCCGACTTCTTTTCTTCTGTAGACCCAGAAAGAGAGAGAACAGAAGAAGGTGTGCCTCTAGCTAAAGGAACAGCGTAGGCCACCTTCTGTTTCCACGGAACCCTTATTTCACCTTCTTAATTTATGCCAGTTTATTTCAAGAGCAGCTACAGAAGGCTGAGAAGGGACAATACGTTTTGTTCACTGCTGTTAACATTAATATAGTGCCTACTGTATGCTAGGTACCTGGGGTGCAGTGATTAGGACGACATTACCCAGCTCTCATGGCAGTTACAGCCTCATTGGCTGGGCAGGGTGTCAGTCAAGTCAAGAATTATGCAAATACACCATGACTCATGCAATAATGATGCCAGTCTCCTACAGAAACCTCGCTGTGACCCTTTGCTTCCTGCCTGAAGGCCACATTTCTTCCTGTAGCCCACGGATCCCTATTAACAGATTCCATTTACTGCTAACACTCTGCACTTCAACTGCACTGAATGGTTTTCGCGTCTCAAATCAATCATATTTCAATCGCCTTTGGACTCTCACTACATGGTTAGTAGGTCTGTCCAGAATATCCATACCCTCCTTCCCACCCCTGCCCTGCTTTTCTGCTCACTAACTCTTAGGGGGTCTTCTCCACCCTCATTTGCTCTCTGACAAGTTCCCATTCCACATGGCACATCAGCCTCCATTGTTGTTCTCACACTCCATCGGAGCTGCTTGTTACACGTCTCTGTGCCTGTAGATTGCTCGCTCTGTGAGGGTAGCAATAAGGCCTTGGCATCACCTTCCAAGCAAGCAGCAGAAAGCCTGACACAAGTTAGGTTCTTCCAAGATGTTTCTTAGTTGAGTAAATCATCAGAAACTCTTTGGCAGGGGGATGCTACTATTGTCAGACAGAAGATACAGAAAGGAGTGTCTTTAGAATGTCACAGGAATAAGTTAACCACTTCTTCATATCAGTAGCTTCTACATTTTTTCTAAGATTATCACTCTAGGTCCTTCTCTGATAGCTAGTATCAGTTTCTAAGCCACTAGGTATTAGTTAATCTATGTAAAATTTTATGCCTACCATGGATATTTGAAATTAAAATTTGGTTCTGGAAGTTTAAAAATCTTCAAGGACGGAATGAATGAAGAGCAACAATGAATAGTACGTGAACAGAGCTTTACGACTTTCAGAAAACATTCTTGTTATTGTTGTTTGCTTCCTACAATAAACTGAGGCCCAGAAAGCTTAATGATCAATTTGAAGTCACAAAGACAGAAAGAACAGGGCCAAAAATCAGACATGGTGGATCTGTTCTGTCTCAACCCTGTGCCCTTTCTTCCACAGCTCCGTGCATTCCTACAGCGGATAAAGGAATTCTATGCACTGGAGAAAAGTGTTAGAGAGCTATTCCAAGAGAGGGTTGATCTGCCTGCTGCTAAGCAAGCCACACCATATAAGAAATGACCTCCTCTACCCATTGTGAAGCTATCCCTGGGGAGAAGATAGGGCAATGACTCTTCTTGAAATGCCATCAGTGAGCTCTAGTTGGGAGTTGGTGCTAAGCTGGCTAAATGGGTTCTCAGATTGCCATTTCAGCCTTACATGCTAAATGCATGTTAAGACACGCATGGTGGCCAAGGATGGGACGGTTTGCACGCCAAGGCACCATCTTATCTGGAAAAGAGTGATTTCACTGAGGAGCCTTGCTGACTGCCAACATGTCCTGGGACAGTGGAGTCCCTTCATGGCATCCAGGCTGTCATGAGAAGACCAAAGAGAAGATGGGCAATGAGGAGAAATGCATCAAGAATTAACTCAGAGTTGGAAATTGGGTGTTACTTGGACCTAAGAGGCATATGGAGACCAGGGGCAGTGATGCACATACACAAGGACCACATGAGCATGCACAGGTACTATCCTGCTGTGTCAAGCTTCTTTGAGAAAATGTAAACCCCACAACCTGGAGGGGCTCAGCTTTGAGCAGAGCCTTGCATAGCCGACCCAGTGGATTGACTGGGAAACTGAATGCAGAGGAACATAGCCATCCCCATGATAAACTGATCCCATCTCAAATTCTCAGAATGCTCCCTGTGCGCACCTGCAGCATCCGAGCCCAGCCTTCCTCCACTTCCCCCTCCCAAGCACTAGCAAATCCGGAAGGCTTTTCCCCCCTTCCTTCAGCTCCCGTGCCTGGCAGCACACAGGAGCTTGCTATTTTTCTCTGTCACTCAAGCTTCCCCTACCTCAAGGAGAAAACTGCCACTGATTACGGATCCACCATATTAAAGTTTCAAGACACTTAAGTGAGCAATTATTATCAGTCACAAAGTGCTGGGAATTGCTTATTAGTCTTCTCCTCATTGTTTGCTCTGACAGCTTCCTGTTGAGCCTTCTCTCCACTTCTCTGTGATTCAGGATGGCTCCAAAGCAGCCTGATTTGCTGCCTGAGTTTTCAGAGTTCACAGCTGAGAAGGGACTATACCTCAGGGCTCTGGAGGGTCAATTCAGCCATTCTCCTGCCTCTGGGAGGAAGTTTATAACTATGTAAATTCAGAATATATGGGGCCGTCTCTGTGGTGTAGCAGGTAAAACCACCACCTGCAGTGCTGGCATCCCATGTGGGCGCCAGTTTGAGTCCTGGTTGCTCTACTTCTGATCCAGCTCTCTGCTATGGCCTGGGAAAGCAATAGAAGATGGCCCAAAGCCTTGGGCTCCTGTACCTATGCAGGAGACCTGGAAGAAGTTCCTGGCTCCTGGCTTGGGATTGGCTCAGCTCCAGCTCTTGTGGACATCTGGGGAGTGAACCAGCAGACAGATCTCTTTCTCTTTATGCCTCTGCCTCTCTGTAACTCTGCCTTTCAAATAAATAAATCTCCCCCCCTTTTTTTTTTAACTTATTTGACAGGTAGAATTAGACAGTGAGAGAGAGAGAGAGACAGAGAAAAAGGTCTTCCTTCTCCTGGTTCACCCCCCAAATGGCTGCTACAGCCAGCGCTGCACCAATCTGAAGCCAGGAGCCAAGTGCTTCCTCCTGGTCTCCCATGCAGGTGCAGGGCCCAAGCACCTGGGCCATCCTCCACTTCCTTCCCAGGCCATGGCAGAGAGCTGGACTGGAAGAGGAGCAGCCAGGACTAGAACCCAGTGCCTATATGGGATGCTGGCACCGCAGGCGGAGGATTAGCCAAGTGAGCCAAGGCACCGACCCAATAAATAAATCTTTAAAAAAAATATAGGGAACCTGCAAGGATAGAAGGTAGATATCTCCTAATTTAAAATTTTCCTATAGATGGGAATTCCCTCTGCCATGGTGGGAATATTTGGAGTTCAACTCCATCCCCTATAGTAGTGGTTGCATGAAAAACAGTTGCATTTGTAGCATAATTTTCTGTGGCTCCTGAGGCCAACCTTCCTTGTTACATTTGATCCCTGCATATTTTCCAAGCCTAGTTCTCCAGCTTAGACTCTGTGTATCTCAGATAGCTTTCTAACAAAGGAAGATAGTCCAGTGGGTTTCCATGTTTTTTGCCCTGTGTGGTGAGTGCACACTCACATCCAGTGGACTGAGTGCTTGTGAAATCCCCGAGATCACCTGGAAGTGGAGGGTTACCTAATTCAGCCTGGGCAGGACAAGAAAGTGTCCCCAGAGGCCACGGTAAGCCAAGTCTTTTACAATGTTTATTTATTTATGTTCTACTTCTAGAAATGCAGAGAGAGAGAGAGAGAGAGAGAGAGAGAGAGATCTTCCATCTGCTAATTTATTCCTGAGAAGCCCACAACAGCCGGGGCTAAGCCAGGCTGAAGCCAAAAGCTCCATCCCAGTCTCCCACACGGGTGGCAGGGTCTCACACACTTGAGCCATCATCATTTGCTGCCTCGTGAGATGCAGAAAGCTGGACTGAAAGTAGAATACTCAGGACTTGAACCAGGCACTCTGATATAGAATGCAAGCATTTCAAGTGGTGGCTTAACCCACTGCACCACAGTGCTCACCCACATGCTGAATCTTTTTTTTAAATTTTTTAAAAATTTATTTTACAGGTGGAGTTATAGACGGTGAGAGAGAGAGACAGAGAGAAAGGTCTTCCCTCCATTGGTTCACCCTCTAAATGGCCACAATGGCCGGAGCTGCGCCGATCCGAAGCCAGGAGCCAGGTGCTTCTTCCCGGTCCCCCATGCGGGTGCAGGGCCCAAACACTTGGGCCATCCTCCACTGCCCTCCTGGGCCACAGCAGAGAGCTGGACTGGGAGAGGAACAACCGGGACTGGAACCCAATGCCCATATGGAATGCTGGCGCCGCAGGCGGAGGATTAACCAAGTGAGCCATGGCGCTGGCCCCCTACATGCGGAATCTTGAAAGATATTGTTGCAAGGGAAAGGGTACTGCGTGTAGGAGGAGCAATAGATGCAAAGGCCAAGCAGGGAAAGAGGATATGGCACAACTGCGCAACCGAGAGGTTTTTGGCATGGCTGAGCCTAGAATTCAAGGGTCAGGGGCTGGAAGAGAAGCTGGGAAGGAGGACAGGAAGTATGAACTGTGTTCTGAAGGTGAGGGAGTGCAGATGGGAGTGATGAGCAGAAAGTTATGTATCCCATTTGTGCTGCATCTGACAGGTATGTGCACAGGGCACAGGAGGGAGGGTGCTGAGGCAGGAGGCAGGCAGATACCTCAGAGCAGACCGCGGGGAAGAAAGCCGGGACTTCCTGTAGAACCATAGCCCTTCAGGTCAAGTGGGATTCCAGCAAAGGAAAAGAGAGAGGAACTGGCTCTGATGAAAATCAGCAGGCACAGAAAAGCCAGCTGGGGGTAAATTGGACTGGTGATAGACATTAGCATAGGTGCCCTGAAGAGAAATAGTGGGCCTGCAGAAGTGAGATAGGCGGGACTAAAGGAAGTGCCTTTAAAATAATCTCTCTCACCTCTTCTGCATTCAGCGATTTACAAATCCTTCACTGTGTTCAAGATTACTCCATCTCTACCCACATGCTCATCTGACCTTTGACCCTTCCCATCATCACTGCCCAAATCTCTCTACACAGAGCGATTCTGATTTGGACCTTCCACACGCAACCCACAATTTATCCCTGTAGGCTACCTGCTGCATCCCTCTGTTCACTGTTTCCACAGCTTCCCATCGCTGAAGCCCAGGCTAAGCCATACACCCTCCCCAGAGCCTTCCCTGATAGCTCCTGACGTCTCATTCCTTCTTATTAGATCTTCTGCCCTATCCATAGTCAGTTCATACAACAGTTTACTAAATATATTGGGTTATGGTTTCTTATCCAAGAAAACAACACATTTTTAACTTGCAAGCAAGAACCTTTGGTTTAGCTTGCGAAATTTAGTGCGAGAGGAAAGTGGTGGTAACCCAAGAAAGAACATATTTGCATTTACAACACAATTATTGAGGTCCTATCCAGAGTACTAAGATGGAAGGCAAGTGGAATGAACAATCAAGGGCCATTAAAAGCAGTCATAGGAGAGGCTGGTGTAGCACATGCTGGCATCCCATATGAGTGCTGGTTTGAGACCCAGCTCCTCCATTTCTGACCCAGCTTGCTGCTAGTACACCTTACAAAGTGGCAGAAAACAGTCCAAGTGCTTGGGGCTCCCATGACCAACATGAGAGACTGGATGGATTTCCAGGCTCCTGACTTTAACCTGGCCCACCCAGCGGCAACTGTCATGGCCATTTGGGGAGTGAACCAGAGGATGGAAGATTTCTCTCTCTCTCTCTCTCTCTCTCTCTCTCTCTCTCTGTAATTCTGCCTTTCAAATAAATAAATAAAACAGTCATAGGAGAAAGAGTTGATCTTGGAACTTCTTTGCAAATTTCAAGAGAAACCTGTGGGGCATGTCATTTAGAGAGCTATCATGTGGAGGAGGGATTTCAATTTGCTATGTCTTACTAAGGTGTAAAACCAGATAAAATCATTCTGAGGTGAGTGTTTTCAGCTCAGCATGAGCAGGTGCTGTCTGAGTCAGGACTGTGCAGAGATGGAGCAGGAGGCTCCAGGAGGTAGCCAGCTCCTCTCTGTACCACGTGGAAGAGAAGCTCTAGCACAACTGGTAAGGGGTGTCAACATGGGACAGTGGTTACGAGCATAGCCTCTGTTTCCTGAACTGTAAAATGAGGATAATAATATCTAACTCAGTGTAAAAACTGATGTCAGGATTCAATGCAATGCCATACTCACAGGTAAAGTGTTTAGCAGAGTCAATCAATGGTAGCTCCTATTATTTTGACATGTCAATATAATAAGTGAATTTATACGCCAAATGGAGGAGGCACCTATCTACATAGTTTTGAAGTCTCTTCCAACCCTAAATGTCTATAGTTGTAAGATAACAAGTACTTACCTGTGAACTTGAATTGACAGAGATGTTACAGCATCCACAAATGGCTGGTATCACATGGCTCCCACCTCCCTTGCAAATTAAAATGATAATTTGGGGCCTGGAGCAGTAGTAAGGTCAGAATCATTAGAAATATACTGGATCTGGATCTGGAAGAGCTGACTTGTGTCTTGGAGCAGACAGTTAGTAAGAGACAGTATAGGCAAGACATCAGAAATCAAGGTCACCACGGCAAAAACATAAAGTCAGGAACAGGGATCAGAATCCAGACAGGCAAGACCAGGATACAAGTCCATGGAGAAATAAGAGTTTGTAGGAGGCCAAATGTAAAAACCCGGCAAACAGGTCAGGTGCAGTCAGCAAGGATCACTATGAGAAACATTTCAGTATAACACAAGAGCTGATTCTTCCAGGGACAAATGACATTTGCTGCTGGAACAGGGCTCTAGTGGCCCTCTTTAAACCGACTGAAATGTATGGGGTGTTTAGATGGGGCCTTGAGACCTTAAAAGGCGATTGCAGCCAATGCACTTCCTGTAGATGACGCAACTGAGCACATGCCTTGGTTTCCCCTCCCTGTAGCTTCATCCCAGGATACTGGCATCACACAGGAATTTCTCCTCCCACCACTGTTTCTCCAGCTCACCTTGGAGACTACTGATCTCCTGTTTCGGTCCTGGCCTGGTTCAACTTTGACCCCTTCTCCACACATCCTTCCGTTCTTGCTAGCTTTGGGAACTTGCTTCCGTTTCCCAGGGTATGACCTTGACTTAACCTCTGTGTTTTGTTTCTCCACTCCCAGATCAGCCCTGCGGTCTTGAAAGGGCATGGCCTCCTTCTCTGCTTGAGTGATAACTGCCAGCCCAGGGGCAGAGAGAGCTCTGCACCCACCCTGTGATGAGGTCAGGGGCAGCCCCAGCTAGGGATTCAGAAGAGAGTCATTGTGGAAAATCTCCCAGGATTCGCAGTTTTCTGGGTGGCCCAACTTACCCAAGGCAGCTCCCCCTGAGGGCTGTCATTTCAACTGGAAGAACAATTTGGACAGATACAGAACTTGGATCGAAATTTCTCTGCACAGTTAGAAACAGTAGAGTATTGGGGAGAATACATAAGGATAGACGGGAGCCTGTTTTCGTCCAGTGACGTGGGAACCCTGTTAATAGCCCACGGTTTCATTCCCTCCTCCTTTCACCTTTTTTATTTTTTAAAGTGAAGTCGCTCTGTTGTCAACGTTGGTGAGGGTTAGCGGTGTTTGACTGAAGCAGTAATTTGACAAGACGTGTCTTCACTGTCATTCAAATTGCGGAATAGAGCTCTTAGCATGTACAGGGTTTGTTCTCTCTGCCACCTCCACCTCCTCTTTGTGAAATTCTGCCTTCCCTTTAGAGCTACGCCTCCTTAAAGATTAAGAAGCAAAAAAATTGAAACACACACACACACACACACACACACCAAATCCAGGGGTCAGGAGGGCACCTGCTTAAGTCTGCACTGAACGGCTGAGTTCCTGAGATTCAAGATGAGCTTTGGTGCCAACAGGGGCTCTTCAGGGACAGGGAGGGGCAAGACATCAAGGCGTGGGGAGCAGAGTGGGCTCTGTTGGCCAAGGCTCCTGCCTGTCTCCATAAATCAAGCCCAATGAGTTTATTCCTCATAGCAAATGATGAATGAAAGGCTCCAAAACCTGGCATGAGGCTGGGCTTGGTGAGGGGCCAAGACTGCTAAAATGCCTGCCTGGCTTGTCCCAGCGGCCAGGAGGCAGGGCATTCAAAAGCAGCAATGACCCCTGTGTGCCACCTGGCCGCCAGAGACTTCAGACACACATGTTGAATTCCAGACATTCGGGGAAATTGGGGCCAGACCAAATCTAGATTTTGTATTCTTAAAGCTTCCTGATTCGGGCTGTGAATTTTAGAATGGGAGACACCTAGAATTCCAGCTTATAGCTTTGGGAAAGGCACATCACTTCACCATCTACAAAATGGGGATGATGAAAATAGCTATTTTAGAGTGCTCAATAAATGATAGCTGTTCTCATATTGTGTATCTTCCCTTTCATACCTCCGGTCTCCTGTACAGGGGGCAACTGTATGATCTGGAATGACATTAAGGTTTATGTTACAAAACTATGTTGGCCAGAGAATGCATCAGGAAATGGAAAGGGGATATGTCTATTGGCCCTTCATTTGGATCGCAGTCCCCTCCTGAGTCTTGTCTTCCATTCTCCTTGGCTCAGCCCTGTTGAGCCCTCAACTCCTGAGTCATTGTAAGTAAGCATGTACGTCTCCTGGTGGGGAATCTGGGGCGCCTGTGCATGTCTGACTCTGAGAAATCCTTGAGTTCATTGTTGGAATTCCCTGCATGGTTTTCTCTGAATACATTCATCAGCAAACATTTGACTACAGCAGTGCACCCGGCGTCTCTCTCAGCAGATGGATACAAAGAGGAATGAGATGCGACCCCTGCCTTGAGAGACCTACCAGAGTGTAGGATGGAATCCGATGAGTACGTTAATGGCAAAGAAGCTATGTGGGGAGGGACATAACTCAACCAAGAGACCTGTCCTCCATGGCTCGCTAAAGACTTTCTTCATTAAGAGCCTTCACAGGGCTGGCATGGTGGTGTAGTGGGCAAAGCTGCCACCTGCAACATCAGCATCCCATATGGGCACTAATTTGAGTCCCAGCTGCTTCACTTACTGTAATTCTTTTTTTTTTTTTTGACAGGCAGAGTGGACAGTGAGAGAGAGAGACAGAGAGAAAGGTCTTCCTTTGCCATTGGTTCACCCTCCAATGGCCGCCATGGCCGGCGACCGCGCTGATCCGATGGCAGGAGCCAGGTACTTATCCTGGTCTTCCATGGGGTGCAGGGCCCAAGCACCTGGGCCATCCTCCACTGCACTCCCTGGCCACAGCAGAGAGCTGGCCTGGAAAAGGGGCAACCAGGACAGAATCCGGTGCCCTGACTGGGACTAGAAGCCGGTGTGCCAGTGCAGCAAGGTGGAGGATTAGCCTAGTGAGCCGTGGCGCCAGCCTGCTTCACTTACAATCCAGCTGCCTGCTAGTGGCCTGGGAAGGCAGTGGAGGATGGCCCAAGTGCTTGGGTGCAGATGATCTGCACCAACCTGCACCAACATGGGAGATCTGGAAGAAACCTCTGGGTCCCAGCTTCAGCCTGGTCTATTGCAGCCATTTGGGGAGTGAACCAGCAGATGGAAGATCTCTGTCTTTGTCTCTATCTCTCCCTCTCTCTGATAACTCTGTCTTTCAAATGAATGAAATAAATCTTTAAAAAAAAAAAAAGAGCCTCACCAAACCAATCAATTCTCCTTTCACCTTCCGCTTCACTGGACTTCCTGCCTGACCACTTAAATATTGTGTTTCTTTTATGTTTATTTCCTTCTCCCAAACCAGAATTAAATGAGGAGCAAACAAGATGATGTTCACAGAATACCTGGTACACATTGTTGATCAACAAATGTTAGTTTCCTTTTATTCCTTTCCTCCTTGAAGATAGCATCTACATCACAGATTGGGTTGAAACATAGCAAAGTACCATTCTTATAAGTAAAAATGTTGGAATATTAATAATTTCCTATGAGTATGCAATTTTCATACATCTACTTTGTTTTTATTAACAAAAAAATCTATATTATTGTGGTACCCAACATAAAAGTATTTTTGTTGTTTTTTTCAAAATTATTTTTTGGAGAGGCAAAGAGAAAGAGACTCCCATCCACTGGTTCACTTCCCAAATACCCCAAAAGACTGGGTATGGGCCAGGCCAAAGCTGGGAGCTGGAAATTTAACCCAGGTCTCAGGACCCAATTACTTAAGCCATCACCATTGTTGCTCAAGATTTACATTAGCAGGAACCTGGGGTCAGGAGCCAAAGCCAGGTACGGAACTGAAGTGCTCAAATGTAGAATGTAGGATGTAGGTGTCTTAACATCCAGGCTAAACACCTGACCTGATGCTTTGATATATGCACTACGTATTATACATACGCAATAGGAGATGGCTAAAACAAATGAATTAACAGGTTCATTAACTCACACATTTACTTTTTCTGGTAAGAAAACTTATAATCTACCCTCAGCAATTTTTAGTACACAATATATCAACTATCATCACCATGATATACAGTAGACCCTTTGAACTTACTCTTCCTGTCTTTCAAGTTAATATTTTATTCGTTGACCCAACTTTGATTGATGGATTAATTGATGTATCTCAGGAGAAAACATTTCTTATTGCAGTGACTGAGAAAAGATGAAAGCCTTGCTCTTTGTGTATCCAGCGTATTTTGAACACTCAGCACTACACAAGGAACTGGAAGTGTAGAGGTGGAAGGTCCCTGCCCTCAAGGAGCTGACAATCCAAGGAAATGATAGGCAAGATCACTTCTAACTCAATACGATGATTAGTGTGGACAAATTCCATCCCATGTGCAATAGATGAGGAGAGGAGAAACTCAGCCAAAGTAGGTCTGGCACAAGTGACAGAAATGACGGCCTTGCCCTTGAAGTAAAAGACCACAGAGGCTTCTCTTACAGAGTTGAGCATTCCAGGCAAAATCAGAGAGATGAGATGACCAAAACACAGAAGAGCAACACATGGTAGCTTTCGGGAACCAATGGGCCAGCGTCACCAATGGAGAATGCAAGAATCTACAGTGAGATCTTTTAGAAGCAACCAGTGTCTCTAGCAGGAGAAATGCCAGGGGTCCTGTTCGCTAGGAAGATGGACAGGATTTCCTCTGTGGGTGGTGTGTACCTGCAATGTTGAGTCCAGGGAGTGGCTCTCCCTCCATCAGAGTTTCCCTAGCCCTCCCTGACCTCTGGGTTCCACTGTGCTTCTGTGATCATGGCCTTGTCCACCAGTGCCTGGAATTTCTCAGCCTCCACAGGGTTGATCCTCTCTCTTATGGTCAAATTAACTACAAGCAAAAAAACTCTGCTCCATCATTCCTTTGTCCTTCTCCTCATGGCCATATTGTAAGGCCCATGCTGGGGGCAGCCCTCTACTGATATTGCTCTGCCAGGCACGTGTGCAGGATGAGTGGCTCAAAGTTGTACCAGGCTTCTGTCCTCTATTCTCACCTCCTTCCTGCAAAGTATTTGAGAGGTTGGCCTCTTACTCTGAAGGTCCTGGAGTCAGACCATGTTTTCCAAACTGGGGCTGAGGCTGAAGAACCTCCAAGAGATGAGAGGAAAATCACTGATAGTGGAGGAGAAGACGTAGAAAGTGAGAGAGGGCTGAGCTCCAGGGAAAAGGGGTGCAACTACTGAAGAATATCCAGTACCCAAGTGAGGGGCAGAGCTACTGGAGAGGCTTGAGAAAGGAGTTAGGCCTCTTCACAAGTTCCTTTTACTTTGCTAACTCTTGTATATTTTTTAGAGAATAAGATCCAAATAGATAGATGATACATAGATAGATGATATAGATATCTAACAACATCTGTATTTCCTTAATTAAACTTGTCAAAGGGTTTTTAGAAAGAACTTGGGCAGTCTAATGCTTCTCAATCCCTCCACTCTTCCTCCCTATCCCAAATTAATATTGCAGCAGAGTGCTCTTGCTCTCAGTAAATAGACCAGGATCAATTGTTTGCTATAGCCCCTGCTCAAATCCGCCTTAGACGGTAATATTTTAAAGTTGATTGGATCTTAAAATTGTAAGAGGTCCCCGGTGTCATGACTTTGCTGGCATTATCAGCTCAGCCATTGTCTTACCAAGCATCTCCTACCCAGGCATGATGCTCCCTGTCACGCTACGTGCAGGAGGGAGCTCCACCAGCCACCCAAGCGGGAGGCTCACTTAAGACTCAAGTGAAGGAGAAGAATGAAGATGCCTCTCCCAGCCTGCTCGCATGACCTTGGGCGTGTGGGAATATGTCCTTGCAGTGCCAAGGGAGGCTCCAGGCTTTTTCCCCCTCTCTCCCTTCTTTTTCCTTTTTTTTTTATGTGCACAGTGACAATGTCATCTCTCAACTTGATGAACTTGTCAGAGGGAGCTCTGGGAAAGTGTGACATGGGGGTTGGAGTGATTGCTGAGTCTGCAAGGAGAAGGGGCTGGGGAGTTGTGGAAGGCCCTAGGACATCAGCATGGGGGCAGACAAATGTTCTGGGGTGTTTGTGGCTCAGGATATAGTGCACCACCCCTATGATGCAGCCTAAGCAGACCAGGACCTGGGAGGAGGGGCAGGAGCTTCATGGACCAGAGTGTGATGAGCACAGAAGAAGATGTGCACACACAGTCCCAGCAGGGCAGTGTGCAAGCTGGATGTGTGCACAACCACACAGCACTGTGCAATGCAGGTGGCTTTGCACAGTTGGCTTCTCCCAAGCTGGGCCAGGTGAGGTCCTGTGTGGGGCAGTTGGGCACAAAGGGTGGCTGAGAGTGAAGTTCAGAGAGCACGGAGCCCTCTCGATGAGGCCAACTGGAAGTCAAACTGGGGGTTTCTTTATGAACCCTCCCACCAGCTACTCCCTGGGAGATTGATCCACAGGCACCAAAACCAAATCTTACACTAAAAACTCTTCACTGAGCTGAGAGAGCAAGTAAGTTTGAGATTATGGTACTCCTAAGCCTCATCTAGAGCATTCTATGTCACTGGGATTGTACTGATATTCATCAAAGGTTGAATCAATGAATGAAACACAGAACTTTGTTTTTGCCTGACCTAATTTGCTAGGGTATGTGGGGAAAATTCACATTACAGGAGTAACATGGAGACGGTGGGTAGGGAGATCTGAAATTCAGTACCAGCCTTGTACAAAATGACCTCTCCTTACCGCTTTGTATTTTCCTCATCTGTCTGTACAATGGGAGACCTGGAAATGCACTACAGTGGACACCATCCAGGATTCGGACTTCCAGATGAAAATCCACATTGCCATCATAGGGTTCAGTGCCTCAGTGCAAGTCCAAGTGAAAGATACTTGGAAATTGCAAAGCACTGTACAAATTCAGGAGGACTGTCCTCATCTCAACTAGGTTAGAATCCCCTGTTAGGGCACTGTGTACTTACCCTCAGCTATACTTACCATCAGCCCCACCTCCACTTTCCTCTCTGTTGGAAAGGACTTGGCAACTTGCCAAGGGAACAGGTGTCTTCTTTTTCCTGCACTATCTAATAGTATAATAATCTGCCCCAGTGTCTCCGAGTGATTAGAGCACACCTCAGGTGCAGCCTTGAAGAGTCAAGGCCAGGAAATTCACCTCACCTGGGAAGTGCAATAATTGCTTTATGGTGCCCTGCTTAGAGTGTGATATTTATATTATAAAATGGGATTTAGGTCTAAAAATAAGGGAGGTTGTCAGAGCTCAGGATTACCAATGCAAGTGTGAATGACAACACTGACAGCTAATGCAAAGAGCTCTGCTGGTGTCCAGGTTTCTAAACTGGGAGGGAGGTAAAATTAATAAATTGGGTCATTGACAGTGCACAGGAAGGGAAGGAATCATCTTTGCAGCTCCCTGGGTCACCTTGTCGGCCTTCACAACAGAGCTGCCTGTAGGAAGCACGGTGTATCTCAGGTCACACCAGACAGAGGGATGAGCCCGATAATATAATTAATACACTAGGAAGCCATTGGTGAGCTCTACTCAATCAAATGACAGGGCAAATAAAAGTACCTCCATCCTTACGCACATGTTACCCAAGTTCAGATAATCATAACAGCAGTGTGGGGGCTAACAGCATGGTGTAACAGGAAGCAGCAGTTGGAACGAGAGGCTGGGAGTCTCATTTCCAGCTCTCCATCATCAGCCTCATGACCTCTGGCTCTCGATTTCCTCAAGTGCAAAATGAGGGGGTTGGCCCAGAAGACTTCCAAGCGTCGCCTCCCTCCAGTTTGGACGTTCTGAGGCTCATCCTGGAGCACAATTTCATTGGTCCTTGTAGGCATGGAAGCCACTGCAGGCCCCTGCAGAGCTTGTGTCACCATTTGGGACATGAGTGGCCTTTATCTAGGATAGGATCAGCTCCAGAGAGGCCTGATGAATGGAATACGAGATAACAGGGCTCACTGTTGTCACTTTCTTCCTCTCCACAACATTCCTCTCCTTGGGGAGCTAAATAAGACTGGTCAGTTTCACTTTCTTCTTTTGTTTTCTGGTTTCTATCCACACCTCCAGCAGAGATTTCGGTTTTTCATTTACTTTCGCGGCAGGTTTCAATCTTCCCACCCCCAAAACAATATCCTCTACCCTATTGCACGAAATAAAAGAAAAGCTGCAAATTGGCTCTGCCTCCTTAAGCTTTTGGAAACTTTTCACTGTGCAGGGCTACAAAACCTAAATTTGGGACCTGCAGTATTTGGCGGTGTCTCTGCCTCAGAGGAATCTTCTAGCTTTTCTCCATTTCAAAGCACTTGGGTCCACACAAATGCTCTCGAAGAGAGAGCTTTTTTTCCCCCCTTAGCAAAAATTCAGGTCTATCACCAGGAAAGGAGAGGGTTTTCTGTAGAAATCTTCCTCACGCTGGCTATAAAGCCACTCACATCTCAGTATGAACTCTGCTAACTCGCTCCGTTGTCTTTGTGAGTGAGAAGCGAAATCCACACAAAGGTATAAAGAGCTGATCCATCTAAAGATTGCTCTCTGCGTTTCCATTGGGCAGCAGCCTTCTGATGACTGCATCTTTGCTGTGGACAGCTGTGCAATTGAGACAACAGCGGGACTCCAGATGTGCTGGGGCTTGCTAGGCAACAGACTCAGAAGTGTGGCCAATCAGCCCCAGATAATCATCAGAGAAGAGAAACAAAATACAGGGTTGATCCAGCGCCTTTGTGTGATGCAGGAGCCGGGGGATTAACCCAAGAGCGCGTTGGAATGGAAGGTCCAGCTCCCATGTAATGAGTAAGGTCTTTGCTTTAGCTGTTAAAAAAAAAAAAAAGGAAAGAAATAAAGAAAGAAAACCTCTCTTGGATAGCAGGGCTGAGAGCACCTGCCTGCAGAGGGAGCATCACATGACGGTTAGAAGTCCAGGCTCCTGAGTGCAGCCGACCTCAGTTTGAATCTTGCCCTGCATCTGGCTGGCTGTGTCACCTTGAGGCTACTTTCTAGGGTTTATGCTTACAAAGCAATCAAAACATGCCCGACACACCTCATCACAGTAACCCCTTCCCTCACAAGGAGAAGCTTAGCAACCAGCAAGGCATGGTGACTGGAGCAACATCAAATAGCAAGTCGGTAGTGCAGATCTGTCTAAGACCTGGTTCTCCTAACTCTCAGTTCGACATTCTTTCCACTAACCTCAGCATCTCCACATTGACCTGCTTGGAAGAATCTCCTGGTAGAGCAATTCATGAAGGGAGCCTGGAATCTGGATATTAAATGTCCCAGGTCAAGACAGAAAAGATAACTTCTGAGAAAGGCACATACTACATCGCAATGCCCAAGACGGTATTTTCAGAAAGAGGTTCACATTTTTTACGAATTTCTTCTATACATACAGAAGATAGAACAAACGAACCACCAATCTCCAGCAGCAATGAGGAGCCCAGAATGAGTACTGGAAACAGTTCTTCAGGATAATGTTTGAGTAAACAAAGTAACCAAGGAGTCAGAGAACTTTCGGGGAGAGAAATCTCTGACTCTGAAATATGCCATCACAGAGATGGCTGGGAAGGCTCAGGATGAGTCTCTGTTGGTCACGTTTTAGTGATATCAATCTGCTCAGGGGTGGCTCGGCTTTTCCTTGGTCTTCACAAGAAATTGGAGAGCTAAATGGAGCTTGTACAATCCAGGCATTCAAAGGGGAACACAGAGAAAAGGCTCCTTAGGTGGCCATAGTATAGGAGCAGATGGTAAAAAATGTTCTTGGCATCTCTTGAACATTAACGCCCTGGAAACTTTGTTTTAACTTTGGGTTTTTATGGTTACTTTGGGCAGCCACGAAGGCTAACATAACCGTGATGGCAGCTATGCTGGGAGAGGAGAAACGTGTGTCCCCGAGCATTTTACATACAAAGGCAGGTGGCTTCAGAGCCACTGCAGGTTACGAAATGGAAAAGCCATTGTCGGCTCGGACCTTGCAGGGAGCAGGGAGTAAATAATACTTCTCATAAAGCTTTAGCCTCGTGCTATCTTAATTGCAATCTCTGGTGAGATTTGGAGTTATGCGTTTTTAACAAGCAAACCATAAAATAAGGTTTAATCTCCCCAGAGCCCTGGAGTTAATTTATCTGTCCACAGGCTAAGATCTTTTTAAAGGTTAAGAATGCTTGGGTTTTCTTTCTAGGACTCTGGGTTGGCTGGGACGCCTGCAGGTGTCCCCTACGGCTGGCGGCTGGAATCTGGCTTTCATCAGTGCTAAAGACCAGCCCTCAGGAAGCCTTGCACAAGGAGTCAGGTATTGGAGCCGGGTATGCACAAATCCTATGTCATGCTAATAAGGAGGAATGGGCATTCCTCAAGACTGTGTCTCTGGCAGAAAACATGCCTGAGATGGCACTGGAAGAAAGGAGGCGGGGTCTGCTGTCATAGGAGCTCCGGGATTTGGGGGAGATCACTTAACCCCTCCAGTTTTAGTTTCCACATCTGTGCAATGGGGATAATAAAACCTAACCACAGATCTTCGCAGGAGTTCTGTGTGCACTAACTGATATGTGGATGCAGAAAAGCAGTGGTATGTTCACTGTCTTACCTAGCTATTCACCCAGGAGGCATTCACTGCCTTCCTCAAAGAAAGGACTTTCCTAGGAAGCCAGGCTGCGGAGGAGAATTCCCAAGCATTCAGAGCACATCTCAAGCCCCATCCCACCTCCCAGCTGGATCCGGCCAGCGCGGATTCACTGCCACGATAGAAAGAGCAGGCCTTGGGCTCTGCTGCCTGGCAGTTTGGTTCTGCAGGGCCTCCTGCCATAGTCCGAGCACCTATCCTGCCCTTGCCAATTTCAAGGGGACCTACGCTCATCCATCTTGCATCCGTGCCCCCGTTCAACAGCACAAGGAGAGCTTGCCTGCACTCTGGGCGGGGATGAAGGAGGACATGTTCCAGAGAACGTGTTTTTCATAGGCCACCCTGCATTCTTCCACCACTGGGAAGTCGTAGTCCCACTGACTGGCAGCCCCACTGTCAAGGCCACTGATAAGGTCCACACATTCCCTCCCCAACACACTGTGTGTCTTTTCTCCCTGCCATGCCGGCTGTTTTCTGCTTTGATGATTCTTTCCCCTGAATTACCTCTCCCTTTTATTTCCTGCTGATTCGTTTTACTCCTATCTGTGAAACCTCAGTCAAAAAACCACCTCTTTCATGAGGCCTTCCCGGATTCTCCGTATCCCTCTCTGGCTCTCCTCACCCTTTTCCTGCAAATCCCTTGGTACTTTTACATTTGATTGGGCTATCATAATAACCTCCAAGCCAAGTCAGCATGGCCACAGACATGGAACTTCACCAAAGGTGCTGGGAAAGTGATTGTGTCTGGGAAAGTGGTCTGTTCTCTCAGAACCTTGTAGAAATGAGCACAGGGCACTATAGACCAGCAGAGACCAGAATCAGGAGGTAGGGGCTGGGGGAGCTGTGTTACAACTTGGGATTTCTCCAAAGCACATATTGAAGGGTGCTCAAGTGTTCATAGTCTTTTTGATGGCAAGGCATACGGCAGCAATAGAAGAGTAGGGAGTATGTGTCAAAAGGGAATAGAATTGCTCCTCTAGAATATGGCTCTGGTCCCACCCCTCCTCACCTCATAAGTCCTCCCTGGCTCCCTGCAGCCCTCAGCCTGCAGACAAACTCTTGCCCAGTTGCCACTGCCTCACCACAGGGTTCCAGTGATACCTTCCGACTCTCAGTACTGGAGGTCCTGCCCCTCCTCTGCCCCTTTCTTCCCTCGATCCTCTGTCTGGAACACGCCCCTTTTGCCATCTCCCCACCCAAATGTAGTCCAGACAGTGCAAATCATACCTCTGTGAGGTTTTGAGTCAGATCTCCCCAAGTGAGAGTCAGGTCCGCCTTGGCAATGCTCCCAGAGTGGTGTTTGCTCTTGTCCTATACGTACAGGGCACAGCCACTTGGACACACAGGTGCTCAGGTGGACCTCAGGAAATGTCTTCCTCCCACCTCACCCAGAGCCTGGCACTCAGGAGGAGTCGCTGTAGCACTACAGAGGCGACTTACAGTTATTGAATGAATTCAAGAGTGTTTAGATGACCACATACCACATTATAGGACCTGGGTCCGATGCCCACCTCCAGCTCCTGGCTCCAGCTTCCTGCCAGTATAGACCCTAGGATGCAACAGCAATGTCTCAAGTAATTGGGTTCCTTCTACCTACATGGGAGACTTGGACTGAGTTCTTTCTGGGCTCCTGGTTCTAGGACTTCCATTGGGAGCAGTTGGGGAGTGAACCGGAAATGGGATCTCTCTCTCTCTCCTCCTCCTCCACCCTAAAATTAAAAATGATGTATATTGAATTATGCTGCAGAGCATAGGAGCCCATTGCCTTCCCAGCTCTTTGCCACAGCCTGCTCTGTGTGTCCTTCTCCCCAAGCCCATCTCAGAGCTTAGTCCTGAGTGGCACTCCTCACTCCTGCAGGCTGGGCAGGAAGCCAAGGTCTGTTGTTGGGAACCTGCTCCCACCTCCTCCGCCAGAGACAGGAGCTCAGCAGCTGCTGGAAGTGGACCTGTGGACGGGAACCTGCCATTCATCTCTCTCTCTCTCTCTCTCTCTCTCTTTTCCTCTCTCTCTCTCTCTCTCTCTCATGCCTCTTGATGATAGATTTGGCCTCTCTTATTTGCCTTGGTCTGAGGCTGGGGAGCTATGGGTGGGACCCCTTGAGACAACTAGAGGAACAGCAACAAACCAATGAAAGCATCTGACTCTGGACTAGGGGCACCTTGGCAGGGAGCAGGTGGGCACCTGGGCTGTTTCGCATTCTGTCTGCACTGTGTCTCACTGGCTGTCGGTACCTATAGGGCAAACACCAGCTGCAAGACTCGCAGATAAAACCCAGTGGCCTCCACCTCCTCCCAGGGGTGTTTTCATAAGAAATTGGTCTCTGGGCAGGAAGAGGATGAGATGCTTTCTTTCTCTTGTCCCACTGCAAGAGCATTTGGAGGAGTTTCAAAGACACAAACTTGAGGGGAGGGAAGGAGTAAGGCAGAGGAGCTAGCAGGCTTTGAAGTCCAAGGTGTCTCCCTAGTCAAGAAAGTCAGAGGGAGAGGGACTGAGTTCTGCTTGCTGTCTTGGCTCTGCTGCTGCTGCTACCTTGGCTCTACTTTCTTTCTTTCCCTCTTTTCTCCCAGGTCATTGGCACTGTTCCATCTCTGGGACTCTCATGGGGTCCTCGAAGCCCAAACAAATCACGGGAACTGTCCCTTGGAAGCAAGAATGGAAGGACCCAGACTAGCGAAGCTCACTACAAAGCATCATGGAGGGGGCTGAACACTTGCCCAGGATGGGCTGCTGCTGTACTCCAGTCTCCCTAAGCAAATGACATCCTACACCTCCAGTCCCTGCCCCAGCCCCATGCTGCCTCCCCTGCCCACCTCCCAGGCCGGCCATCTCCATGGACCTCTTCCTCGACACACCTGCCCAAGGCCGAAGCTGCAATGGGCTCCCACACCCCTCCGCCAGGCGACTTGACTGTATGCTAGCTGGGGAGAGTGCAATGCTCTCGCCTTCATTATCAGAAAGAGTTTTATTCCGACTGAAGTGAACAATATGAAGAGACTACAGAGCTCTGGCGAAGGATGAAAAGTTCCCTCTATCCACAGAGCGGCACTTCAAAGTGTCCTGTGAAAGGCTTCCACTTTAATTAGGGGCAGGAAATTGCCATGTCACTTAATTAATATCAAAAACAATTTTTCCTTAAATATAAGAAAGATGGCTACAGAGGGTGGGAGAAAGGAGCTGGTGCTGAGTCTGAGCAGTGGAGCACGAAACTTTGTTCCCAGGACTCCAGGCACGCCTGGGGCTCCACCAACAACGCTGCGGCCATGGCATACTCTCTGCCACGGGGGAGGTCCGCGTCCTCTGTCCCTGACACTCTGGCCCTTGTACAAGATAAGTGAAGACCTGAGCCGGCTAGCTGGGTATTGGGGAGAAGCAAGGAGATCCCGCTTCATTTCCGTTATGTGAGAAGTATTTGGAGGCAGCACTTTGGCAGAGCAGGAACACCTGCGCCTTGATACATGCCCTAGTGCCTTTTATGAACTGCCCCTCCTCCGGCCCCCGCCCTGTCACTGTGCCCCAACTCCCTTCCCCCATGGCTCCCTCCCTCTCTGCACACTCTCACCACCATTCGCACTCCAAGTTGTCTTCTAGCTCTGTTCTCTTTTTGTTTGCCCCCATAGGCAAGGTCACCTCCGGCCTCCCCCAACCACTGACCAATGGGCTCCTATGTTCTCTTTGGTTTTCTTGCTTGCCAGCCAGAGCACTCTGTAGCAAGACATAAGGTCACGCCATTCCTCTGCTCACAGCCCACCATCCTTGGAAAACAAAAATCTAAGGTTCTTTAACAAGGATGCCAAGACCTTGTGTGATTTGCTCCTGTCCAACACTCTCATCCTTGCCCTGATCTTTGCCCTGCCCAGAGGTGTGAAGTTTTTGCCATGGTTTTCCTGCTTTTTGGAGCACCCTTCCGCACTCTTCTACCCACTGGATCTTGGCCCAGCTCATTCCTATTCATCTTTTGAGTCCCAGCTTCAATGTCATTTACCCTGGGAAGTGCTCCAAGACGCCCACCCCTGACGTCTAAATTAAATCCCTATGTAATACTCACACAGGCACTAGGGTCCTTTGAAACACACGACAATCCACTAATTGTTCAGTTAAACGACAGTTTGCTGTCTATCTTTGCCCCTGGATCATAAGCCAGGTAGAAGCAGAGACCATGTCTGTCAGGTCATAGGCATTTGCTGAGCTGCTTGCTCAGAATCAGGGTAAGCATTGTTTGATAGGGCAGTGATACTTAGAAAGTTGTTTGATTCTGACGACTTTGAAAATAGTAATTCTTTTTTTATTATTTTATTTTATTTATTTATTTTTTGCCAGGCAGAGTTAGACAGTGAAAGAGAGAGAGACAGAGAGAGTTAGTGAGAGAGAGACAGAGAGCCGGGTACTTCCTCCCCGTCTCCCATGGGGGTGCAGGGGCCATCCTCCTCTGCACTCCCGGACCACAGCAGAGAGCTGGACTGGAAGAGGAGCAACCAGGACTAGTACCCTGCACCCCAACCGGGACTAGAACCCAGGGTGCCAGCGCCACAGGCAGAGGATTAGCCTAGTGATCCATGGCGCCGGCCGAAAATAGTAATTCTTTTGGACTGGGGCAACTATGAACCAAGACTAAGGATGGTGTAAGCCAGATAGGTGTGGGAACCTCTGGGATAAGGGGTCATAGATATCCATGGTTGGGGTTGACATACTAAAAGGGTCGAAGAGGGAAAGGCCCCTCCCCTTAAATAGGGGAGGGCACAGCAGTCTCCTAGCGAAGTCATCTTGCCAATGTACTTTATGGGGAGTTAAGGGAAAAGGATACGAACCAGACCGGCCAAGAGCCAAGCCCTACCTGCCTCCCAGCACCCAGACTTCTCCCAGAAAGGTGCGCACACCTGCCGCAGACACAGCCCGTGGCAAGCCAGCCCTGAGGCTTGAAGGACAGGTCTGTAATTGACAGTATCTCGGCTGCCCTCCGAGAGCACTGCCTGGAGCCAGAGGTCTCTCCACCACAGCACAGAAAAGCTTCTTAACTTCAGCGCTTCGCACAAGGCTGTCGGCCGTTATCCGCCGCAGACGGGAGCCGTGCAGCCTCCCACTCTGGAGCGCTCGGTAGCAACAGGCCTGGCAGGTGGACAGAAGCGACAAGATGACACGCGCTGTTAAGCAGCAGCCGCAGGTCGTTGTAGCACACGCCTGGGCCCTTCGGCTCCTGAGCTCCCGGAGGCCACTCAGCTGGCTGCAACCTCGGAGTTTGCAGCCGCACGCCCCCAGGTCGGAAGCCTGAGGCTGTCGCGCGGGCACCCTCATTCTCCCCAGGCCCCGCTGAGAGGGCTGCACTTCCGGGGTCCTCCTGAGCTGTGTCCTGGTGGCCCCTCCCCTTGAACTCCTTCAGCCCGCCCAATGAGAGGTGATGTCCCTGGAAGGTGGCTCTCTCTCATTTCTCACTTGTCCTGCGCTGGGGATGGCCACCAGCCAGGCACTCGCCGCCTTTGTCCAGCCGAGTTCCGTGGGACGTAGCTAAGGAGGATAACAAGTACATGAGGTGAGGGTCGGCAGCCTTTTGGAGGGGCAGGATCCTCCTGTCAACGCGACAGGCTGGCGACTACAGGCTTCCGACGTCCAGAGGAGACGGCCTTGTTGTTAACATCTCTCTCTCCCTTCTCCATCCAGCAGGCCTGTGGGAAAGCTGTTCCGGAAGCTCATTCTCTCCTTGCCCCACCGTCTTGGGTCTGTGGAGCTGAAGAGGGTGAATCCGAGCCAGCCTCTTACGGTGTGCTTCCCCCAACCTGCAGCTGAGTCTTCTTCGCACCTGCAGGTGCAGCGCTGGGGGCAGGGAGCAAGTTGTGGCATCTGCAGGCAGCTCCCCATTTCGGGGGACCCAGCATCCTGTGCGGGGCAGGCTGGCAGCTTGGCAGACTCCCCCGGGTGGACCGGCCACCAGGAGCCTGACTCCAGCTTCCCGCAAGCAAGTAAAGCGCCTGTCGCATCATCATCCCCCCAGCCCTAGGACTTACTATAATTTCATACAGTTCTGTAGACAGATATTGAAAAGGCATCTGGAAAAATTGATAGCATATCAAGGCAAAGATTTCATAAAAGTCATTTTTTAAATGTCCAGCCCTTAGGTACCTGCATACAGTCCTCGCAGATGCATGGGCAAGTTCCCCAAAGGCCTTTTTCCTGATCTTAGAGCGCCCCCTTTGGAAGGCATGCTCCCACTGCACCAGCTGGGCGCGCGGGCTGCGAGCCACACCTTGTGGGGAGTCAGGGGTGGGCAAGGAGCAGGCGAATGCAGGGGATTAGGAAAGACCGGCGGGGAGACGGGAGGCCGAGCTGGCCCCCAGGGAGCGCCGTGCTGAGTGATGAGAACCGTGCTCCACGCGAGACACATGGACTCTCCCTGAATCCGCTCGCACAGATGAAGCCCCCAGCCCTGTTTTTTGTTTTTTTTTTGTTTGTTTTTTTTTTAGCAGACATGGAGTTTTTCAGGAAACCTCTGCAGGGCACACGGGGTGGCTGCTCTAAGGGCGCCGTTCTCCGGGATGAACCCATACACGCTGTGGGACTCAAGAAACCGTGACTGGCAGCTGCTCCTTTCTCATCCCGCCCCACCCAGCCCTGTCTCCAAATTCTCCTCCGAAGGTCGCAAAGAGAAGAAAAACTGCCTTCAGGGACTGACCGCGGATTCTTCCGGGGGCCTGGGCTGGCAGCAGACGGTCAAGGGTAGCCTGGACAGGATTCTTGCACGCGTTTTCATTAGGCTCTGCTTCCTCTCTGTTCTCAGCGATGGTGAACAGGTGGCAGCTGCCAGGGCATGAACACAGCCCTGGACCTGAATCAGAAACATGCTCTGGCACACCAGGGCTTGGCCCAGCAAGCTCTGGTCAGCAGGAAAGAAAGAAGCGGGCTGCAGGCTCTGCTCTCCAGGAGGTGGATTCCAGGGCAGTGGAGGCACCACCTGGTGTAATAGTCGGGGTTCCTCCGACAAGCAGACCTAAGAGAGGTGTGCATCTGTGACGCTCACATGGGGTGGAGCCTGTGTTCTCAATCTGGAAACCTGGGGGTGCTCTCACACAGCCCAGGTCTAACCCAAAGGGATGGAGGCCGTCAGAGCCCCTGGCATAGGTTGTGCTCCTCCGCTTGTGCTACCTGAGGCCTTCAACACGCTGGACGATGCCCGCTGACACAAGGGCAGACAGTGTACTCTACAGAGCCCAGGGATTCAAATGCTAATTGTACCTGTAAACCCACCCCCAGACATACCCTGACAGAGCGTGTGGGCAGACGTGCCGTCACCCACGTCACAGTCAAGCTGACATGGTCACCATTACACCTGGTGACCACCTGAATGGTAGCAGAGAGCTAGTGCAAAGTGCAGGGAGAAACCTGGACTCTTGGAGTGAAGGTAGGAACAGGAGAAGAAAGCAAATGCAGGCCTTTAGAAGCAACCTTGGGTGAGATCCTTGTGGCGTCAAGGGCAAAGGGGACTGTTTCCCCAGGAGTGTCTTTAGGGCTGTGTGCGGGCATCTGGGCCCATAGAGACCCAAAGGAAGGGCTGTACATGTTCAGGATGGGGTTGGGTGGGAGTGGGCAGGTAGGGTGTGAGCGCCACCCTGAACCCAAGGCTCGGTTTTGGGAGTCTCTCTTTCTTTCTTTCTTTCTTTCTTTCTTTCTTTCTTTCTTTCTTTCTTTCTTTCTTTCTTTCTTTCTTTCTTTCTTTTTTTTTTTACAGGCAGAGTGGATAGTGAGACAGAGAGACAGAGAGAAAGGCCTTCCTTTGCCATTGGTTCACCCTCCAATGGTCACTGCGGCCCGCGCGCTGCGGCTGGCGCACCGCGCTGATCCGATGGCAGGAGCCAGGTACTTATCCTGGTCTCCCATGGGGTGCAGGGCCCAAGCACTTGGGCCATCCTCCACTGCACTCCCTGGCCACAGCAGAGAGCTGGCCTGGAAGAGGGGCAACCGGGACAGAATCCAGCGCCCCAACTGGGACTAGAACCCGGTGTGCCGGCGCCACAAGGTGGAGGATTAGCCTAGTGAGCCGCGGCGCCGGCTGGTTTTGGAGTCTCTTGATGGAATCTGGCATGAGAACAGAACTAGCTGTACACCGAAGAGCCTTCCTCCCCCGGGGCCCTGGGCCCCAGTGCAAGCCTAGCAAACTCAAGGTCACCTCACCCAGGCCTCTGCTTCCAAGCCCTATTGCCTTCAAATCCTTTCAGCCACACAAGGGCTTTTGCCTCCTGCTTTGAGTGCTGGCACAGCCTCCAAAGAGCGTTTCCATGCACGTCTTCCCCAAATGGGACCCTGGAACGTCACATGAAGAGGGGTTAAAAGCAAGCTGTGGTTCCCTGATGCCATGTGACAGGAGACAGCGGCTTCTGCAGGGCTGATCTCCAGGGCTGAGCCTGGAGCCCGGACTGTGCACCTGAAAGCGCCAACACCATTTCTGTCTGGGACTGTCTCAGGTGGACACCCTGGAGGAGAGGGTAGAGGATGCAGGCTAAGAAAGACCTTGTTGGTGTGGAGGTCAGCTGCCGTCCCCTCCTCCCTGCCGGAGTGAGCTGAGTGGGCCCGAGCCCTCTTCTGAGAGAGTTGAGGCCACCGTTGACAAACCAACCCTTCCTGACAGAATCGCTGTTGCAAAACCCTGGCTACTTAGAACCTTATCCATCAAGTACAAGACAAAGAGTATTAAAAAAATATAGCTGAAATTTCATCTATCGTGCAACAACTCCTTTAATGAAGTCCCATTTGGGAAGTTCCCTTCAGAAGTTAGAACCATAACATTTTTCAAAATCCCCTAAAAATAGACAATAGTGAGAAAGTGCATTTCCTCCTACGTGGTGAGAGATACGATCATATGCCTTATTTCTCTTATTTCCCTTTTTTGCCTTAGCCACTGGGAAGCTCCAGTCGACTTTTTGCATAAGTTGCAACAACTATCATTTGGATTAAGGTACTTGTTAACTCCCTTTTATCTCACTGTAGATAGCCTCTTTTGAAACTATTCAGGACATCTTTGGAAAGAGGTAACTATTTCTCTAAGAGACAACAGACCATGTAACACACTTGTGTGGCCATAGCTGGAAAAGCCACACAAAGGGTGCATCTTCCCGGCAGGAGCCCACATGATATCAACACCGTCTTCAAAGACAAAGGACGATCCACTGTGCCCCTCCCCTGCCCCTGGCCCTACCAGCACCCTCCCAAGGACAGAGTGTCCAGGGCATTCTTTAATCTCCTCTATTTTAATTGGTGAGAGAACGTGGTGCCACTCACCAGTGCTCTAACTTGGAGGGATTTAATTAGATCTAATGACCAGATAAATGGAGAATTCTGAATAAGGACCTTGGGGGACTCAACAGTGTGAAGAGGATTATGTTGTTTTATTTCTCTGCATTCATCACTGAGACGGAGGCCGCCGCAGAAAGAGAAGCAGGGTGCTCACGAGCCAGATGTGGAAGCCATCGGAGGGGGTGGCCGGGAGGACAGAGGGCCACGCTGGGGCCACGTGGAGAAGGCACTCAGAGCAGAGGGTGCCGTCGGCCACGAGGGCGAGCTCAGGAGGAAGACTGAGCAGCTCCAAGCTCAGCAGGTCTGAGCCCGAAGTCCCAGGAACCCTGCCTCTTGCTGCCCCTCCCTCCTCCCGACCTCGTTTCCAGGCACCCTGTCTCCTCGTGACCCCGGCATGTTCCTCACCCTGGAGGAAGGCCATGGGCTGGTCCTAGAAAGGGTTGAGCTGTTCCCTTGTCAGGCTTCTGGCGAGCGGATCTGCAAACAACCTGTCCCTTGTGACAGGTCGTCTTTATCTAGCAGGACCAGGATCATTTTGAATATCCTTGTGCTGTCACTTAGGGCCCGCAGTGTCAGAGATTTCACTCCCCTCAAAGATGATCTGTCAGAGTCAGTGGGGTATTCTAGTCCCAGAAGCCGGCAGGGAAAAGTTCTGGGGGTGGAAGAAGGGAGGATGTAGGAGATGAATCAGCCTGCACACACTGCAGATCTGACCCATTTCCAAAGAGTGGGTGTCGGCGGTGGGGGTGGATTCCACCCTGGAGAGAGGTCAGTCAAAGCTACAGGGCTCAAGAGGAGAAGAGAGAACTTCAGTTCAGTGCCCACTGTGTATCCAGGATGTGGTCAGATGTATCAGTAGTATTATTTCATTCTTACACCATCGGGGCCTGGTACATAATAAGTGTTCACTAAATAAGTGTGAATTATGGATGCATAATTGAATTACCCTGAGAGGTATCCCAGTCTTTAGTGTACAGAAACATAACCCAAAGCTTAGGAAAAATACTTTGCCAGAGATCAGACACAGTGGAGCTAGGATTGGAACCTAGGCCTTTCTTTGGGATGCCAAAGATCAATCTCTTTCCAATTCAGCATGTCTGCCAGACACGTCACAGCCCTCTCCAGGCCCCTCCAATCCCTACTCAAACTAGGTTTGTGTGTAGTTTGGTCTCATTAGGCCACAGTTTGCTCATCTATTAAATGGACTAGATAGGCAGTGTTCTGCGATGCAGGAAGATGCCACTGCTTTTTCCCAGAAGTCTAGGAGAAGTTGAGATGATTTTTGTGGCTCACCTTTCCTATATACCCAAAGTCTTGCACTTGGAGATAAACAGAATTCACGTGATACTAACTCTATTTCTCTGGGCCCCTGCCCTGGGAGAAGAATTTGCACATGCACTAAGCAGTACCTAAGAGTGACACTGTATTTCACTACCTCTGGACACTGGGGAGCAGCTTGGGCCATTAAGGAGGCATCTCTCTCTCTCGCTCTCTCTCTCTCTCTCTCTCTCACACACACACGTACATATGTACACATGCAAACACATCAACACTCACACACGTGAAGCATTGCAACCACCCTGGGCATACAGTGCTGCAGGAGCTATGTGGAGAGTGGCCTGGAGGGTGCCATTCTACAAATACGAATGGCAGTGACTCTCATTCAAACTCCTGTAAGTCCGGCTTAAAGATGAAAAAATTGAGGCTTAGATTAGTGACTTGTCCATGGCCACACAGCTATCTGGCAATTAGCAGAAGAAATGTCTGAATGACACACTCAGAAGTGTGTCTGAGCCATGACTGCTACACTAGGTCACAGACTTGCAATGAAATGTGTGTCATTGAGGATGCTAGGCTGCTGGAAGAGAAGGGAAAAGGTAAGGAGATACAAGAGAAAGGAATGAAGGGAATTTGGCAGTTTCTTACAATCATGTACAGTGTGCCATGGACAGTACACACTTTGTGTGGAGGCTTGTGCTAAGTTCTCTGACTGAAAGGCAGAACACGTCTGATGCTTTCCCATTCGTTCCTTCAATCACCTGAGCTCTCCTGTGCAATTCACTAGAAATACAAAATTAAATAGGACTCGACTCCACTCTGTGCTCAGTGAGCTCACAGTCCAAGGGGAAGACAGACTTGTAAATGAGTGATTACACTGCTATGTAATAACTGCTTTGCTGGGTGGAAATTAGGTGAGCCAAGAGGAAGGGCACCAGATCAGAAGAAACTCAAAGTAACGCAAGGAACAAAGGGCTTTGAATCCATTGTTTAAAAAAAAAAAAACACTGTGTTTTAATCTTGTTTCTGTGATCTTGCACCAGTTAGAATTCTTTCAGCTCCACCATCGCAGTACCAATCTAATAATATTAACAATGCTAAATGACTTGCACAGGGATTAAATGAGTTAACATAATGAAAGCATTATTATTCATCATCATAATGACAACTATAGAAAAAATGAGGAAGACAAATATGAAAATGCACAAAAGCAACATAAATATTTCCATAATATGAGAGGTCTTCAAAGGTTTCATGGAAATGCATATTAAGAAAAAGTATGCTTGGGATTTCAATAATTTTTTAACCAAATTAAAGTTATCTTTTGAGAAAAAATTTATTCATTTATTTACTTGAAGGGTGAATTATAGATGAGAGAGAATTTTCTATCCACCGGTTCACTCCCCAGATGGCCACAACAACCAGGGGTAGGCTAGGCCAAGATCAGAAGTCTGGAACTCCATCCAAGTCTCCCACATGGGCCACAGGAACTCAAGTACTTTAGCCCACATCTGCTGTTTCCCAGGCACATAAGCAGGGAGCTGGATGAGAAGTGAAGTAGCTAGAACTTGAACTGTGTCTCCAATATGGGATGCTAGCATCCCAAGCAGAAGCTTAACCTGATATGCCACAACACCCACCCAGGGTTATCTTTTAGTTCAGTTTTCCCACAAACTCTTTTAAGCGCCCTCATCCAAGAATTGATAGCAGTCTGATAATATAGATATGGAAGCTACAAGGACATAGGTTGTTCTGGGACTTTCAAATCACCACCCACACATTTGGGGAAACAGATTTCCCTATATGAGATTGAGGAGAAAAAAAAATATTCCCACTTGCCAGAGGTTGGCAGGTGTAATTCTTCCTAAGGTAGCAGAATAAAAAGATAACCAACACTTCCCATTAGATCTCAGAGAAATCAGGTAATCAGCTCACAAGCATCTGCTGGCCAAAACCATGTGTCCAGCACAGTGGCACGTTCTTCATAGAACTTCAAAGACTTCATGGGTTCATTGGAAAGAAAAGATAGCATAGGTAACTCTGGTCACAGTTGGTAAAGGAAAAATGGATGTAAGCCTGAGCAGTGAGAATGCCTTCATGGAGCAGGGGAACTGCAAGGGATCTTAAGGAAGACTCAGATTTGGAAAAGCAGAGGAAGGAGAGGAACAGAAGATGAGAAGAACAAAGGAGAAGGGGAGACAGGCAGGAAACAGAGGAAATTAACAAAGGGAAAGAGAGGAGAAGAAGGAGGGAGAGAAGAGAGGAAAATCTAAAAGGGGGGGCAGAGAGAGAGAGAGAGAGAGAAAGACAGGCTGACTGGAGTGAGCCTGGATGGGCTGAGCTAGAAGGCTATTGGTGTAGTCACTGACAGTGGAATAAGTTGAATGGAACCATGTTATATTTATTTATTTTTATTTGAAAGTCAGAATTACACAGAAAGAGGAGAGGCAGAGAAAAAGAAAGGTCTTCCATCCGATGGTTCACTCCCCAATTGGCCGTAACAGCCAGAGCTGCGCTGATCCAAAGCCAGGAGTCAGGAGCTTCTTCTGGGTCTCCCACGTGGGTGCAGGAGCCCAAGAACTTGGGCCATCTTCTACTGCTTTCCCAGGCCATAGCGGAGAGCTGAATCGGAAGAGGAGCAGTGGAACTAGAACCAGTGCCTTTATAGAATGCTGGCACTCAGGCCAGGGTGTTAACCTGCTGGGCCACAGCACCAGCCCCGGAACCATGTTATATTCCAAGCTTAGTGGAGGAGTCTGGATTTGATGTCTTTGTCAGTTGGTATATGATAGGGGATTGTCATGAAAGAAGCTTTGATTGGTAGCAGTTTGATGGGTGGCTTGGGAGGAACCAAGAACGGGAAGTAGACAGTCCAAATCAGATACTCTGTCTTCTAAGCTTCATTAATGATAGCCTGCATTGCAAGAACAAAAAGAAGAGGGCTCGCTTTAGGGAAAATGATAAGACTTGGGTATAAGAAATGAGGTGAGAAACGGAGAGGGGAGAGTTGAAGATACCTATAAGATTCTAGTGGGCTGGAAACCTGGAATACAAGGTGCCTTAGAAGGGAAAGTGGTGTCTGGTAGCAGGAAGTGTGATGACTAAATCAGGGCAAGTTCCGTTGGAGGTGATGGCTAGTCACTCAGCTGGGGCGATTCCAGCAGCAGTCGGGATGCAGAGATTGAAAAAGATAAGGGCAGAGAATGTCCGCGCGAGAGGTGGGCAGCAAGCACTCAGAGGACGTGGGGATAGAGACAAAGAGGGAAGGCCTACTCAACAGTCCATGGAGCTTCCTCTACAGTAGGAAGGCAGGAGAGACAAGAAGCACGAGAGAAGACAGAGGGGCAGCAGTTTAGCTCCTAGTTAGGAAAACAGCATTCCACATCCAAATACCTGGGTTCAGTACCCGGCTCTGGCTCCTTGCTCCAACTTCCTCCTAGTGAAGATCCTGGGAGGCAGTGGCGATGGCTCACATAGTTGTGTTTCTGCCAGCCACAGGTGAGACCTGGATTGAGTTCAGCTCCTAGTTTCAGCCCAGGCACAATCCCAGCCTTTATGGGCACTTGGGGAGTGGACCAGCAGATAGTAGCTTTTCTTCTCTACACATCTCTGTCTGTTGCCCTCTCAAGTCAGCAGTACAGTAAAGGCAGAAAAGGAGTGATCCTGGAGGACAGCAGAAGCCCTACACTCAGGTATGCAGAGATAAATGTAGGAGAGATTATAATGAAACGAGCGGATGGCCAAGAGTGCCACACCACACAGCTCAAGAATAGCGGTGTGCAGCAGCGAAATGCCTTTTTTAGGTCAGGAGAAATTGCAATATGATTTGGGAACAAATGTCAACTTGTATGAAAACTAAGACGGGTGTCAGGAAGCGGAGGCATTGGCAAAGAGCACGGGCTGCACAGCTTCTCCAGGTAAGGGGAAGAGGGGAAATGAAAGGTTTCCCAGGGCCCAGCTGAGGCCGGCCTGGCATGGCCAGCCTGGGATGCACACGCTGAAGTTTGCAGAGAGAAAGAGGCTCAAGTTGTAACAGAGAGAAGAACTAGCTGCATCTTGTGGAAACAGATCCCAGAGGAGACAGGTGTCCAGAGATCACATGAAACAGTTATCTTTAAATAATAAGAAAAAAAATCCCAACCACAGCCTCCTTTGAAAATAGAAGGAAAAAGTTCCCTTCAGAAAAAGGCCTTTTAAGAGTTGAGAATGAGGGTAGATGAGGTGATTGCAAAGACTGCTTTAATCTCCCACTGATCTGAAGGGGCCACGTGGCGTGCGTGGGAGAGACACGTTTGATGGTTTAAGTTACCGAGGTTTCCGGATTGTTATTGCCGCGTCACCGACCCAGCCTGACTGAATGCAAGGGGAAAGTTGCCTCCTGAGATTCGGGCTGCAGGGGGGACCTGGGGCCGTGAGAAAAGAAAAGGTACGGGATAGCAACTGAGACCCATTCCAAGGACTCAAAAGGATTCTTTTTCCCAACATGTGTTTTGAAAACCTACAGAAAGGTTTGGAAACAAGTATAATGACCACCCATAGACCTTTGACCCAGATTCGCCAGTGGCTAACATTCTGTCACGTCCCCTTCAGGTCTGTGTGTGTGAACACGGACAGACACACACACTCACACCCACCTCTCTGCCCTCCCGCTGTTTCACAAGAACAGTTGAAAATAAGTTGTAGACATCATCTCATCACTCTGAGCATTTCTGCTCGAATCTTTCAAGAACCAGGATTTTCTCTTACAGAACCATCACAGCATTATTATATCCAGAGAATTCAACACGTCTTGATTGTTTGATGATTTTACGTTCAATTGTGTGATTTGAAATGGACAACATGCTGTGCTGATATTCACATACATGGTGCAGTGTTTACTGCAGCCAAACAGGTCAACATATCCAGGCTCTCCCATGGTTACCTTTTAATGTGATAAATAAAATAAAATAAAACAATAAAACCTCAGTCTACTCTTATCAAACTTACAGCCTGCAGTACAAAGTCAGTAACTCTTGTCTGTACAGTGCCCATTAGTCCTCTGGACTTACTCAGACTACATAGCTGTAACTCTGGGCCCAAATTCAATGCTAATGTCAGTACTAGTATATAGCCTGCATTCAACTTTTCCCAGTTATTCTTAAATTTACTGCCCCTGCAGCAGGTGCCATGGCAAAGTGAGTTAAGCCCTGCTTGGAATGTCCACACCCCATATCAGAGTGCTGGTTACACTCTCATCTTTTCACTTCCAATGCAGGTTCCTGCTAATGCATCCTGGGAGATAGAAAATGATGACTCATGTGCTTGCGCCCCTCCCATGGGTGTGGGAGACCCAGATGGAGTTCCTGGCTCCTGATTTTGGACTGGTCCAGACCTGGCCATTGTGTGCATTTGGAGAGAGAACTAGTGGGTGGAACATCTCTCTCTCTCTCTCTCATTCAAAAAATAAATAAACACTTAAATTTACTTCACTTTTATGATCCCATCTAGGATCATACAAAATGGGTACATATATAAAGAGAGGAGCAGTTGGGCAGAATTTGATACCCTGATTTGTTGGATTTTTTTTTTTATTGGCATGGCAAAGAGACAGAGACAGACAAAGAGCATCCATCTGCTGGCTCATTCTCTAAATGTCTGCAACAGCCAGGGTTGGGCCAGGATTCAGGGACCCAAGAACCTGAGTTGTCACATACTGCCTCTCAGATTGCACATTAGCAGGAAGCTGGAGCTGGAAGCAGAGCTGAGACTCAAACCCAGGAACTCCAGTCTGGGTTGCAGGCATCCCAACCAGTGCCTTAACTGCTGCATAAAACACCCAGCCCTAGCCTGGCTCTTTAATGAGCTAGCTTTGCACGGTGGGGCAATTGAAGTCATCAGATGTAAGGAGACCTGCTGAGTTGTAGAACACACCGACTTTTGCCTGAGATCACTGGTAAGCACATCATGGTGATGGTGAGGAGGAGGATGATTAAAAGGAAGGTGAATGGTGCATAGCCTCAAGGAAAATGACAATTTTCAGATATTAATGGACCAACAATGAAAAGCAAAATGAGAAATATGATTTGGCAATGTAAAAATTAACACTAATTAGACTCTTTATACCCTACCAAAAATGTTTAATGACCATGCATTAAATAATCAATCATTAAATCTATGTGAAAATTAATTTGTTCTAAGTTCTCTACACATATATGCTCAATTTGCAAGTGGCATGGTCAACTCCTCCCAACTTTAATTAATTAGAGCTGGCATTGATGATGGAATATTTATTTGTGGACCAGGTGCGATTAAAAAGGGATGGGCTATATTTATGCTAGAGAATGCCCAGAGGAATTCAAAACACAAGTGGTTAAGCAGCCGAGAATCTCAGGGCCTGGTGTGACCTTAGCGGTCATTTATTTCAGTGGATCCCATTATGTTATGGGGAATCTATGATAGATGTAATGTGAAGCTGTGTGCTATTCTCAGTTTTTCAAAATAGCTTAAAAAATTCTAGATTTACTCACGATAAGGCTGTATTAGCTAGATAATAGATCAGGAATTTTTTTGTTTTGCCTTTGGCTGGAATTATGTACATTAACACTTTTTGATAACCATGGTTACCTTCTGCTGACCAGACACTCCAGTTAGCAGTTAAATATGTCTTTGATGAAAAAAAGAACAAATTAATTTCACTTTAATCAATGAGTTTATTTGGTGGAAGACATTTTTTTTAAACGAAGAGAAAGGACAGACTGCTGGGGGAATGAGTAGAAGTCCTTAGAGGGAGAAGACAGAAAAGCACTATTCCCACCCTCAAATCCACGCTTTGGAGATGAGATTACCCGAGTGGCACAGCCAAGTTCATGCAGTCACTGCATACAAGCAATTAACAGCAATCCTTCCAGGGTATCAAGGGTTAGTTGAGGAATACATTTTGTGAGCTCAAAGTGGAGGATCCCCTGTGACAGCAAGTCTCAAGCCAGGAAGCCACTCAGGGGCTGGTGTGGCATCCCAAAGTAATGCTGGTGGCCCAGTTTCCAGCAGGAGATGACCTGGAGACCCAGGTGGGTGTGTCTGTATACATCGCGGGCACAATCAGCCGGCTACAGTGACTGAGCGGATACTGGTGTGGGAGCGTGAGAACGGCAGCAGAGGAAACGACGCGTCGCAAATGACATTCTGGTGTCTGACTGGCAGCATTTGAATAGTGCCATTTGATGAGAGGGTGCACAGAAGGAGCAAGAGGACTGAGGACAACATTAAAAAATGACCTCTGGGGACTTAGGGAGGATGAGAGTCCTTAGTGAGATTCGCTTCTGGCCCAAAGATCTTCTGGGTCTTTCACAGCCTGGGGCGGATGGGGGAGGAGTATCCCTGAGAATCCATCCTGTGCCAGCAGTCAGAGGCTTCTGCTAACGGCAGACACCAGGGGTCAGTGCAAGCCCAGCTTCTCCATCTGGAGCCCTGAGCTCCCTTTCCTTCTGTGTCTGTTCATTACCAAGAGAATTTAAGAGAACTCTAAACGGTAGATTCGTTTATGATAGCAGCATTTACAAGCAGTTGTAATTATGGTGTATGGAAAACAATTATTCCCTCCTAAAATTGCTCTTTTAATCTTCTCTTATTTGTCCCACAGTGAATGTTAACTAAGCCTCATTGCCTCACAGACTGCCTTGGCTCTGTGCACCAAGGCTCCTGAGCATCCGGCTGTGAAACACACGCCACAGTCTAACCTGCACACGCCCAAACACCCGCACATGAATCATTACATGGGCATCACATGTGCAAGTCCGGGACACGTATGCACACGTCCCCTGGGGAGATCCCCATCACACCCCACGCCATGCACAGCTCACAGAGATGCCTGGTGTAAACTGCTTCCCCACCCAGGGAGCACCTGCTGATCTCCCTCCAAGTTACCTCCTCTCCCAAACCTCTCACTCCAGCAGCCCCAAGACACCTGGTGGCTCCATCCTTTATGCAACCAGCTTCTCTGAGCAGACATTTCTCACCACGAGACTTCCACCTCCTTCCTTGTTTACACATCAGTCTTCACATGTGAGATCTGAAGTACCTTGAAGACAAGGACTCTATCCTTACCAGTCTCCAGGGCTGGGCCCAAGGGAAAGCTTAGTAAATCAGTCTGGGGCTACATGAGTGATTGACTAAGCTTAACGAGGAATTGTTAGGGTCTATAGAGGGATAAGGAAGAAGGCAATGATAACACGATGACAGACACGGGGTTTGATAGAGAATCCCAAGGATCCCTGGGCCTGCCTAGGACAGAGGCTCCCAAGAGACATTGAAGGACTAGAAGCTGGTAACCCTGCACAAGACAGACATGTAGAGCCCAGGTTTGATGAGACAAACCACAGGTGATCCCTGTCAATGCTTTCTCTAGAAATTGGTGCAATAGCTGATTTCCGCTCACTGGCTCTCAGGCCAACAGCTGAACGTACTGCTCTCCACAAAGCCAATGTTCTCTCCCCAAATGATGATTTACAAACTGCTTAGTTTCCATATTTCTAGAGCCTGCAGAGGAAAGTGGGGAAGGCGGTACTGTCAGGAGCTGCTTTCTGAGACTTCCCTGAGAGTATAGCCCCTCTGCAGAAATGCATCTCCGCTCAAAACATCCGAGAGAGAGCTTAGGAAAGGCACAAAGACCCCGGGTACAGTGGACGTCTCTTATTGTACTTGACAAGAGAGTAAGTGTCCTCGGAATCAGATTCTGGGGCAGATGGGTGGGGATGAGAAACAAAACACATCTTCCCAATCAGGAGCAATGACATTTAATAAAGTGATTAGGCAGTGACATTAAATAAGTTCTCGGACCATCTTGGAGTGATTAATGTGGGTGGATGGAGGCCAAGCTCTATTAGGGGAGGGCTGTGAAGGCTGTTCTTTTGATTAAAAACTGTGTGTTTGGGGGGTTGAAATTTCAGGGAAGTGTTGTTATTAATTGATTGTCCTTGGCCTTGAAATGGTCTTGATTATTAAATAGCGTGCTCTGCACAGTGGAAGACTGATGGTGGGGGGATTCCATGTTTCCATGTGAGACATAGGGGAAAGGTTCTGGTGTAAAGAGTCTTTGCCTTTTTTTTTTTTTTTTTTTAAGAAATTGGACACTTTGACCTTTGCGGACACTTTGAAGTCTTCCCCATCCACTGGCATTCTCTTTGTCTTGACTCAAATACTTAAGAAGCTCCTGAATTCCTTTATTTCCCCTCTTATCCCCAGTGGGTGGAACAGTCCTGAGAGAATCATTTTGCCTGTAGCCCTGAGACTTGTCAGTTTAGGCTGCTCTAACAAAGCACTGCAGACCAGGTGGCTTATGCATGTATTTTTCACAGTTCTGGAGGCTGGGAAATCCAAAACCAAGGTTATGCCAGATTGGGTATCTGGTGAAGGCCTGCTCCCTCATGGACAGCACCTGCTTCCTAGCAAGGTCTTGGAGTTCTCATGCAAGGGACCGTTACTCCCATTCACGAGGGCTCTGCCCCTGTGATGTAGTCACATCCCAGCAGCCACACCTCCTCATACCATCACGTGGGTGATAAGGTTGCAACATATGAGTCCAGAGGACACAGATATTCAGACTACAATACCTGGTGCTAATCAGAGTGAAGAAGAGCAGCTGAGCTTTCCTTCTCCATCAGCCTTTGGAAGCTTTGTGAAAAATATCAGGAGAGTTAAAGGTTTTGTTTGGATGCAAGGTTTTGTTAAGCATAGACTCCTATACCCTGTTGAAGCAGTGAGCCTTAGAAAAAATTCTTGCTTCCATGCAATTAGAGAAATGAAAGGAGACTTAAAATCTTCTAGACCAGTGATTCCCAGGATTCTGGATTTCATGAGTGAGTAAAAGCAATTTTTTAAAGGGAAATCAATTTCTGACATTGGCAAATAAAGTAATTAAAAATAAATTACCATCTACTCACTAACAAAATTACACAAAATTAAAAAGTAGAGAAAACATGAAGACTAAAAGATAGTAAATGCAATACAGTTTGCTATATGAAAAAACTATTATTTATCCTAATTTTCCTTATTTTGTAGCTTACAGTTTAACCAAGTAAATACTCACCATGTAACCGGGGGTAACCTTTAAAGAAATGCTGTCTGTGACTCCAGCAGGAAGTGACTCAGTAGGAGGATAACAGTTGCTAGCGCCCCACGAGCACTCACTGGGGTTGGTAGTGTGGGAGTAATGAAGCTCATCATAGCTTGCCTGATGCACATTTTTACCTATTCATTCACTTCATCCTCACACCACCCCTGGACGTGGAGACTGCTGCTCCCTCCTCTCACAGACAAGAACTGGTGCAGAGAGGAGGAGTCAGCTGCCTGGGGGTGGGGCCAGAACTCAAACCCAGGCTGCCTGACTCTGGACTCTGTGTCCCTAGGCACCAGGAGACCCTGAGACCCCTGTGGGCTAGTTCGGAGAAGTGCACACAGTCCAAGACTTCTGTGTGCAGAAACGGAAGAATCAGGGTGAATCCTGGGTTGGAGCTGGAAGGAGGAGTGTGTGGGTTGGGGAGAGGGAGAGTAGGATGTGGCCATATGTACATGTCCTTCTCTGGGTGATTAGAAGAGAAACTTTACAACTTCACAGCAACTATAATCCTTATCTTATTTGATTCTTCAAGAACTCTTATGGGTCTGACTTATGTCACTTACCATGTTCTCCATCATATGTGAAAGCTAAAAAGAAAAAAAAAAAAAAGATTGGGAGTGAGCATTGTGGCACATCGGCTGAACCAATGCTTGGGAGGTCCCATACTGGAGTGCCAGTTTAAGCTGTGGCTCCTCTGAGCTCCCACTGCTATTGCAACTGGGAAGGCAGCAGTGATGGCTTGAGTTCCTGCCACCCTACAGGAGACCTGGACAGAGTTCCTGGCTCCTAGCTTCGGCCTGGCCCAGGCCTGGCTGCTGGGGTCATTTGCCAAGTGAACCAGTGGATGGAAGATCTCTTTGTTTCTCTCCTTCTCTCTTTCTCTGTCACTCATGCCTTCCAAAAAAAAATCTTTAAAACAAATTTTTAATAAAAATATTTTTTAAAATTTGTACTAATATAAAGAGAACGGATTTCATGTATTCTATAGGTACAATCCTAGGAGGATAACCATACCTCCCTCTCTTAATCTCCCTCCTCTTTTCTTTTCCTTCTTTTCTTTAATTTTTTGCCAAATCACAATTTCAGTCCACTCTGTAACCACAGGCTTGCTGCACCACCAAAAATAATATTCAACAGCTAAAACATAGAGAGACCTAAATAAAATATCTCTCAAAGAAAAAAAAAAAGTAGAAAGGCCACCATTCCACGGGGGTAGAAACAAGGGCTTGGTGTGGATGTAGAAAAGTGATGGCTTAGAGGTTAGGAAATGGGAGTGGGGAGAAGGCCGGATGATGGGTACCAGAACACGGTTCCGTGGAAGGTGTGAGTTCTAGTGTTCTAACAGCGACTATTATATACTTTATGGACAGTTAGGGGTGCGGAGCTTGAAGTCCCTAAGCAGAGAGTGATGACAGAGAGGGAAATGTTGATTGTTTTGATTGATGCACATTGTGCAGCTTTGTTGAAATGTCACTCTGTTCCCCACTGATAAGTCCAATTGTTGAGTGTTAATCATACATCTTAAGAAATGTTCAAAGAGATGGAAATGCTAGTTAACCTGATTTGATCAGCATGAATTGAATTATCATGCCATACCTCATAAATATGCACAATGAAAATTCCTTTAAATTTCCTTTAATAATCAAAAAGAATCTTTATGAGTATATTTATTGTGTTAATTTTAAGATGGAAACTGGGAAAATAGTTCATTATTATATGAAGCCATTACAATATCTAATATTTACTAGCATGCATCAGTTTATTTAATCTTCACAATAACCTTAGTAGTTATGTAAAATGATGATACTACTTAACAGACTATTGCTGTGTGTAGATTAAACTGGAGCTCAGAGAGGTGAACTGAATTAGCCAAGATCACAGAGCTGGAGAGTGCTATCAGAACCCCATGCAGGGGCAGATACAGGTTTCTTAGATTCTCAATATTTTAGTGCCTCCAGGGAAAAAAAATACAAAACTGAAAACACAAAATTAGATGCAGAATAAGGATTTATTTAGGAGGGAAAATCATAAGAAATTACACATTTTGAAAGCTTAAAGATATCGAGCAATACAAAACTTTAAAAAATTATTTTTACTAATCAACAGTTTAACATATATCTACCTTCCCATCACTATTCTTATTTTTGTCATTGTTACATACTCTTCAAATGCCTCTTGATATAAAACCAGAGTAGAAAGAGCCCGCAGCTTTAACTAACTGCAGTTTATATATATGTATAAATGTATAAAATATATGTTATATATTTATATAAATTTAATATATAAATACAAATTTAAATGTAAATTTATAAGAACATTAAATATATTATATAATATAGAAATAAAATATGTATCTATATAAATTTATATTCGACTAAGCTATTTGATCAGACGAACACATTGCTAGGGCCCCTACTAGGACCTTAGAAGGGGTCTATGCTGCAGGATCCTGGCTTAAATTTTCTCCTCTGATTCCAGCTAAGATATCTTTGTCTCCAGGTTTGAGGTGTTGACCACTATGTTGCCTCTTCAGGCAGTGAATCAAGACCAGAGCTCAAGTGTGGCTCCAACACCATTGTTCTCAGCCGATATGAAGGATGAGCACACTCCCAGACTTCCTTGGTGATCCAAACAGTCTATAGACATTGCTCAGTAAGTGGCCTCACATTGTTCAAAGAATGTATTGTGCTCTTTGCTCAAGAGAAAATGGAAGCATTCCTCTGCATCTCCTAGTCCCAGTGTTAAAGGAGAAACGGATAAACACTTGAAGGAAAGCTGAAACGGAGTCCATCCTCAGGTAGGAAGTTGGACCAGATAGTCTCTTACTGTCTTTCCAAAGAGTCCTCCCACTTACCTCTTGCTGACTACTGAATGCTATTTGTCTGCTCCAACTCCCATGTGGAAATCTGCCTGCCACTGTGGCCGTGTAGGGAGGGGCCTAGGATGTTCAGAGGATGTAGCGCCTTCCTGCTGGAAGTGGCTGGTGATCGGGTTATTATAAAGTGAGTTCACCCCTGATGCTTTTTCCCTTAGCTTGCTCTTACTTGTCTTCTAGCATGCTGTGACTCAGCACCACCCAAGTAGATGCTGGCACTGTGTGTTTGGACTTCCCAGCCTTCAGAACCATGAGCAAAATAAACTCCTTTGCTTTACAAATCAGCCGGTCTCAGGTATTTTGTTACAGCAATAGAACACAGACTCAGTCACCTCTCCCTTCTCCAAGAGCGGGAATTCTCCCCGAGTGGAAGTTTTCCATCTAATTCTCAATCACTTAAACATTCTGCATAGGCCAAACTCATTTAATAAGTATTCATCGTATAAGCTGATACAATAGTGAATAAACAAGCATAGCTGGTGGTAAACACAAATATGCTTCTACTTCACTGCTAGGTTAGAACACAGCCCCATTGAGTAGAGCTGCCTGATAAGGATTCCACAGAACTCCTTCCATCAGAGTTAGCACTGAAGATAGAAGATAGTGATAGCACTTGAAACAACAGGCTTTTTTTTTTTAAATAAGTGATTGATTTATTTATTTGAAAGGCAGAGTTAGAGAGAGGCAAAGGCAGAGAAAGAGAGAGAGAGAGGTCCTCCACCCACTGGTTCACTCAGAGCTGAGCTAAACCAAAGCCAGGAGTTTCTTCTGGTTCTCCCACATGGGTGCAGGGGCCCAAGGACCTGGGCCATCCTCCACTGCTTTCTCAGGCCATGGCAGGGAGCTGGATCAGAAGTGGAGCAGCTGGGACTTGAACCGGAGCCCACATGGGATGCAGGCCCTACAGGCAGCAGCTTTACCTGCTATGCCACAGCACTGGCCCCAGAACAACAGGTAATTTGCTCCTTGGGGTGCCTGCATCCTACACCAGAGTGCCTGGGTGCAAGTCCCCATTTTGCTTCCAATCCAGCTTCCTGATAAAATGTGCCTTAACGGAGAGCAGCTGATGGCTCAAGTACTTAGGTCCCTGCCACTGATTGGGAGATTCATATGGATTTATGGGCTCCTGGCTTCAGCTTGACAGAGCCCTGGCTGTTGGGAGCATTTCAGGAGTTAGCTCTCTCTCTTTCTCTCTCTTTCTCTCTCTCTCTGTGTGTGTGTGTGTGTTTCCCTTTCCCTGTTGTTCTACCTTTCAAATAAAACTTTAAAAAAACAATAATAATAATGACAATAATATTTTATTTTATAGACAGTTACCATATATCTGGTTTTCTGCCAAGCACATTACACAAAGCATCTCACTAAGTCTCCCCAATACCTGGAGGTATAGACTCAACTACTGAGTTGTTGGGAGGCAATGACTTTCTAGCAAATAGAAGCAACACTCTGGGATCCATGAAATTCACCTAGGAAATGGGAGCATTTAATGAACAGAGAAGACTCAAAAGTGAGCAAACAAGTCCGATGCCAACCTAGAATCTGCTCACAAATATTTTCACTTCTCCATAGTCTTTATCCTTTTAACTCCTATGGGGTACAGGAAGAGAAAGTTTTCTTTTCTTTTTTTTTTTAATGATTGATGCCATTTAATGCCAAGAACAATCAAAACTTTCTATGATTTTTTTTTAGCCACCATTACTTGCAATTTTTAATCAAGAAAAACATCTGGGGCTGGCGCCGTGGCGCAGTAGGTTAATCCTCCACCTGTGGCACCAGCATCCCATATGGTTCTAGTCCCGATTGCTCCACTTCCAATCCAGCTCTCTGCTATGGCCTGGGAGAGCAGTAGAAGATGGCTCAAGTGCTTGGGCCCCTGCACCTGCGTGGGAGACCGGGGAGAAGCTCCTGGCTCCTGGCTTTGGATCGGCTCAGCTCCAGCCGTTGCAGCCATTTGGAGAGTGAACCAACAGAAGGAAGACCTTTCTCTCTGTCTCTCCCTCTCACTGTCTGTAACTCTACCTCTCAAATAAAATAAATAAAATCTTATACAAAAAAAAAGAAAAAAAAAAAAGAAAAGAAAATGCTACCAGGCCTTCCCTCAGTGAATCCTGGCCCTCTATCGGCCTATATTAAGCACTTCAAAATGACCTGAGAACTGATCCCATGCCATTGCTTAGTCACTTTATTAAATGCCACTGCTCCCGAATGTGAATATTTGTTTTTATATCAACACTGATATCTCCTGTAGAATCCTAACCTAAGAACCTAAACTCTTTCCAAGGAAAATGAGTGCTCCACTTGATACTCCTTGCGTCATAAAGACCAAATGGTACCATTTGAGATACAAGAAAAAGCCACTCTTCCCTTCATATCTCTCCTTTGGTCTTGCTTCTTGAAATCTTATCATAGAAAGTTACTGCTATGGAGGAAGGCTGGCCAGCACTCACGAGGTATATTGTGTACAGAAGGCAGGAAGGTCATTACTGCCTCAGGCCCACTCACACTGAATGGACATACTGGTTAATCCATCAATGCTCCCTCAAGGACTAGAGAAATGCGAGTGGTGGACACTCACCAATGCAAGACTTTTCAGGTCATTCAACCCCTTAATCTTCTTCCTCACAAAAATTTGATATGGATACTGTTGGTTACATATGTTTAAAAACAATCTTAGCGAATGTTTGCACCCATCTCCTCACTTATGAATAAGAAAACTAGAAATAAAATAAGCTATTTATTTCTGGTTACCTTAAGGCATAGATTTAAATGCATATTTCTGAAAATAGAGTTATTCCACTATAAAAAAAACAGGAGGGATTTCTGAGAGGGTCACTAAAAATAAACATTTTAGTATGTCATACTTTTCCAATGGCTTCCATTATGTTAATAAATAGGCTTTCTTTATGGAGATAAAAATTACTGATCATTGAAAGAATTGCCTATGCTGAAGGATTTGAAAAACTAGGAAGATATTACATTTTAGATAGTCAAAATGAAGTGTTATACTCATAATGAAGCAGAGATATTTTCTTACAGATTGTGAAGAATGACTTGTTTAAGCTAAGAATTTTACTTTCTTTCCTCATCTGATCCTCACAACCGTCGCCGTTGTTGGGGAATTTGCCTCACAGAATGAGTCAGTGAGTGCAGGGCTGGAATCTCTACTCAGGTATGTCTTGTGCAATAGCTCTGTCTCTTAGCTGTGGTGTTCTACTGCCTCCCCGGTGCCCTTTGGAAAAGAAATAGCATCTCATCCTCATGGGATAGTAAAGAGAATTCATAGGTACTAAAGAGCAGGAGAACACCAGCTAGTGGTCTCAGGGAGATGGAAACCATCAGCTAGGGAACTTGGAGGAAATGATACAGGTCGATGTAAAAAGTCAAGGAGGAGATGCCTCTGATGCACTGGAATCCAGGATGTGATGGGCTCTGGATGGGATTTATCACTCTTTCCATCCTCAATGACTTCAACTCGTTCCCCAGGGGATAGGACATGAGGGATGGAGAGGCACTCTAAAGAAGGACAGCTTGCCATAAATTTTGGGGTCTAGGTAAGTAGCATTTTTCATTCCAACTAAGCTTGGGATTTGAGGAGAGGCATCAATTCAATAGCCTGCCAGAGTGGTTTAGTCTCTTTCTAGAATGAGAGAGGTAAGAGAGATGATAGATGATGGTAGCTAGATGATAGAAATAGAGAAGAAAGAAAGAAAGAAAGAAAGAAAGAAAGAAAGAAAGAAAGAAAGAAAGAAAGAAAGAAAGAAAGAGAGAGAGAGAGAGAAAAGAAGAGAGAGAAAGAAATTGGTAAATGGACAGGTAGACTTATAGATAATAGATGATAAGAGTGATAGATGGATATATGGACAGATAGGTGATAGGAAAAAAGAATGAGGAAGAGAGTGAATGAGGGAAGAAGAATGGAAGGAAGGAAATAATAAAGGGAGTAGGGACAGATAGACATAGATGATGGATAGAAGAGACATGGGTGGATGAATGGATGGATGGATAGATACACAGATACATAGATACGTATATGATAGATGGAATTAGCAAGCTATCTACAAGACCAACATTACAGAATGACCTGTGGTTTTCAAGGTCACTGTTTATGATACTGAAATGTTGGTCCCTTGACAGAGATAAGAACACCCATCTAGGATATGCAAGTCACATGGGTGCTTATTGATTTATAAAGCAGACTCTACACTAGAAATAGAGACATAAAATGAAATGAACCAGGACAGAATCTATAACACAATAAAAAAAAACAGCAATAGAAGAAATACCTCATAGTTCATGGAAGAAACAATGGGAAGAAAATCTGCAAATAATATATATAGCCTTAGTAAATCCCACACACAGTGTCTCAGTAATAAACGAAAGTAGGTGTTTTTTCTCTATATAAAAGCTTTCTCATCAAAATACAAATGTTGAAAATTCTTAGATTTTAAGAAAATCGTTTTTTGGTCATCTTCCCTCAAACCTCATTTTTCTGTCCCTCTTTGTACCAAAACTCCTCAAGAAAGTCACTGATTCTTCTCACAGTTTCTTCTGGACCCACTCAGCCAGGGCCACACCCTCATAAGCTGTGAGACATCAGTGACTTCCATGCTAGAAAATCTAATCCATCTCAACTTACTTGAACTGAGAGAATAGCAAAGATCTACCCAGCGTGCTGCTAAAATCTTACAGGTTGTTCAAATATTAAATCTTTCCAGAGGGGCCAACATTGTGGAACCCTTAACAAAGGGTTAAGCCACCACTTGTGACATCAGCATCCCATATCAGAGTAACAGTTTGAATCCCTGCTTCTGATCCAGCTTCCCTGCTAATGTGCCTGGGAAGGCAACAGCTGATGACCCAAGTGTTTGGGCCCCTGCCACCTTAGTAGGAGACTCTGATGGAGTTCCTGGCTCTTTACTTCAGCCTGGCCTAACCCTTGCTATTGTGGCCATTCATATAAATAAATATTTATTTTAAATTTATATTTAATTATATAAATTATATATTACACAAATATGTTTATATATTTATTTATAAATTTATAATACAAATATATTATAACATATACAATATATATTACATATTTTATAATATATACATATTATATAAATATAATTCATATATAAATTTATATTTAATTATATAAATTCTTCATATGGATAAATGAATATTTAAAAATATCTTCACACTGTTTGATAAATAGCCATATTTCTGGGTTCTGTGAGCAATACCCATCAACCTCTGCTATTCTCTGTGACCCATTTCTTACCTCCAGAACGCAGAAATAAAAGTTAATCGTGCATCCTTGCTCCAGAACCAGGCCAGTTTCTACTGTCATTGGTACACATCAGTTATCCCTCAAGCGTCGTGCCATGCCTGCTCCTGCCAAGGAGAGTAGTCCATGCCTGGTCCATGCTCCACACACAGCTGTAAGGACCCCTGAGTGAACAGGGTTGGGGAGCCTTCTCTGGTATCCTCTATGCTCCTGGAATGCCAGCCAGCCCATCGTGGCTCCCAAGAGACCCAGACATTTGGAGAAAGTGTCCCTTTTGGCACTGGAAATCAAGGAAGCAAAAGTGTGGGCTCATTTGTCCTCCAAAGCAGTGACCTGGTGCTGCTGGGGCTCATTCTTAAGTCACTATCACATGGCTATGCAGGACAGTGGCCTCCACGGTCTTCGACTTTCAGAGGGGAGAGAACAGTGGCAGGTTGGAAGGTGTGAAACCCCTGGGGAAGCCCAGGGTGTGGTCACTGTTAAATTCCATCTCCACTTACATACACAGGCTCATTAAACCACACCAGACACTCACCCATCACGAGAATTAGCAACAACACTTTTATTAACACAAGTAAGAGCAATCCCATATACTGTTGACTCTCTATGTGGCAGATACAGACTTATTTAAGTACTATAATTATTATTATCCTCAATTTTTACAAATAAAGTAACAGAGGCACAGTGAAGTCATTTAGAACTTAAATGGCAGGACTGAAATCTAAATGCAGAACTAAAATTCAAACTCAGTGTGGCACATGGCCAATTCTCTTTCTGCTATCACACTCCGCCTCTTGTTTGGCCTGAAGGATCTTATTCTACCCAATTAAATATGACATCCCCAAATGATTTTCTTGATTTAGTTGATAAGAAAGATTTTTTTAAATATACAACATCTCAGTCATGTCAGGGATGAAAGATATGGGAAGGATGTAGCATTTTTAACTTAGCTGCTTTTCAGTAGGAGCGAGAGAATTTGGCTCCATGATTAGTGCTATTGATGATAATTTGGCACTAAAAGTTATGAACGACTATTTACAGGGACGTCTTCTGTGCTTGATTCCTTTCTCTTTCATCAGTGGGTAGCTCAGACAGGTTGTCATGTAGCTAGTGACAACCTCCTCAAATAAACAATCTCTAAAAGTTAACCAGTGATTTGGAAGTTATTACGAGGCCTTGGTGAATAATTTATGCTACAACAGTATCACATGATGAAAGTATAATCTATTCAGCTAAACTTATTTAAAGTATAAACGGGGATTTCTTTGAGGGTGATACAGATACACTTTCACGTGAGCATTTTAGCATGCAGACTGTTAACGTGTTGAGTGTCACCTCACTTTCACTAGCATTTGTCACTGTCTCCTTAAAACTTCTGCAGTGAGCTCGAACGCAGCACATGCTATTCTCCCTGTTGCTCACCACTGCAGTCTCTGTTCTCCCTGTTGCTCACCACTGCAGTCTCTCGGTGTGTCCTGGGCTCTGTCCTAGAACTTCTTCTCTTCTTTATCTAGGACCCCTCCTAGGTCATCTTCTCTAGTATTATAGCTTTAGCTACCATCAATACCCTGGAATTTTACAAACGCTTATCTCATTTTACTTCTTTCCTGGACACCAGACTAACATATCCAAATGATTGCTAGATCTTTCTGTTTGGTTGTCTACAAGGCATCTTCAATCAAATATGAGGGTACTTCAAAGGTTTGTGGAAAATAGAATTCGAAGATTAGCCTACTTTAGTGCAAATAAAACGTTGAAATTTATGCACACGAGGAATCTATAAAAAAGTTTGAGAAGAAGCATATTATTAAATATTTTTGCACCAGAATAAACTAATCTATTAACTCAATTTTCCACACATTTTTTGAGGTACACTTGTTTTTCTAAAACTCAACTCTTGATTTTCTCCAAACTCCCAGTCTCCTGTGTCTTGGTAAGTGGAAACTCCACCCATGCAGTTGTTCCAGCCTCAAACCTTGGATCAACTTGAATTCTTCCTTTCACATCCCATGTCCAGCCCATGGATGAATCCTCTTGGATCTATTTTCAGAATGGATCCTGATCCTGACCACTCTGAATCACCTCCTCTCCTATCACCCTGGACCATGAAATCACTGTTTTTCATATGCATTATTTGCAGTATCTATTCAATGGTCTGCTTGATTCCACTCTTACTCTTCTACCTTCTATATGGATTCCCTTAATCTAAGCAGTTCTTGTGGCTTAGTAAATCAAAATCCCCCAGCCTAACTCCATCTATCTAAATCCACCAAAGTCATCATAAAAGTCAAAGGCATCATAGTGCTGTGCACAACCTGCCAGTACATTACTTCTGCAGTGCACTTCCTAAACATCTCTCCCTCCTTCTACTGGCTTCTCTCAGATGGGTATCCTCTCTGTTCCCTGCATATCACAGACACACTCTTGTCTCAGGGCCTTCTCTCTCTATCTGCCCCGAAAACTCTTCTCTCAATACCTGCATGGCTCTTTCCTTTACTTCTTTCAGATCTTTGTTCAAAGACTATTGGGTTCCCTCTCCGCTGCTGCCATTTTAACAAGTTGGTACAAACACGGCATCTCCAAACAACACAAATGTGTTATCTCACACTCTGGAGGTCAGAAGTTCCAGACGTCAAAGTGTTAGCGACACTGTGTTCCTTTGGTGACACTTGTCTTGCCTTTCCCAGATTCTGAAGGCTGCCCCCTCCTCACATCCCACACTCCAGACCCCACTCTGCATCTTCAAAGTCAGAGTTATGGCACCCTCAAATCTGGTTCCTCCGTGTAGATCACTTCTAGCTTCTTCTGCCTCTGAGCCTCCGCTTGCGATTATGCTGGGCCCACTTGGATAATGTAAGATAACCTCCCCTTCTTACGATCTTTCATTTAGCCATCTACTCAAAGTCCCTTTTGCCATGTGAGGTACCATAGTCACAGGTTCCAGGGATTAGGACATGTGCCTGTAGAGGGGTCATTATCCAGCTTACCACCGTGGCTTAACAGGATTTTTTTTTTTACAGGCAGAGTGGACAGTGAGAGAGAGAGACAGAGAAAGGTCTTCCGTTCACCGTTGGTTCACCCTCCAATGGCTGCCTCGGCTGGCACGCTGTGGCCAGCGCATCATGCTGATCCAAAGCCAGGAGCCAGGTGCTTCTCCTGATCTCCCATGCGGGTGCGGGGCCCAAGGACGTGGGCCATTCTCCACTGCACTCCCAGGCCATAGCAGAGAGCTGGCCTGGAAGAGGGGCAACTGAGACAGAATCCGGTGCTCCAACCGGGAATAGAACCCCGTATGCCGGCGCCGCAGGTTGAGGATTAGCCTACTGAGCCGCGGCGCCGGCCAACAGGATTTTCTGACTGAAACATTTAAACTTACGAATCTTTTTTCCCACCAGAAAGACATAGCCTCTTCTGCTTTAATTTTCTCCATGGTACTCATCACTGTCCCATACACTATGTATCTAAAACTCATCTGTCCAGCTCATTGGAGTGATGATGGGTGGGTTTTGTCCCTTTTGCTTATTGTTCTATCCCAGTGTCTAGAACATAACAAGAACTCAGTAACAACCTGGAGAGAATGGGACTACAACTGGAATCCTCTAATGAAATGTGTGTGCTGCAGATATTACCAGGGTTCGCCAATAGCATTCTCTCCTTTTTTGGCATCTGAAAGACTGCATTTCTACATACTTTGCAGTTGGTTCAGACTGCATCATTCATTCTGGTCATTGAAAGGTGATTTTAAGACTGGTCAGAGGCAGCAAAAAGCCCACACACTCTTTTCCAGTCTCTACCTCCGCCGAAGTAGTAAGGGAATTGGTTGTTTCAGATGTTGTAGCTACAGGTGGCAATTCTACTAATAACCCAAGTTTCTGAATGACTATGCAAGGCACAACCTTCCCTCAAACCATACCAACTTGGGTAGAACAAGTATACTACAATAAAGAAATCAATTTTTGTTATGCCAAGATACTGAGACTTTGTTATCAAAATCTATCTGGTCTATTTTGATCAATACAGCTTTTGCTATCAAAATTAGGTGCCCTTTAAACCCAAATATGTGGCACTGACATCACAATTAGATGGCCATTGAAAAAGAAACCAATATCAGAAGCTAGAAAGCTCGAGATTTATGTTTTATTGGTGACCAAATATTGGTAAAATGGTGATTCGTGTAACTTTGGAAGTATATCATGATTTGAGTGCACCTGGAGCTTGAGGGGAAAACATACTGTTAGAGTGTTTGTTAGTGATGGTTGTTGTGTTTGCCTGAGTATGATAAGAAATAAGCCCAGGGAAGAATTTCCCAGTTTGAACACAGAAATGAAAGGAAATGGAGAAATTTAGGAATTGAGACTTTGCAGGATTGAAAAAGCCAATTGCTTTGAGACCCCAAATAGTAAAATTTAAGTCAAAAAGCAATTTTAAGGGGAGATGCCAATAAAATCTTTCAACAGATTATATTACCTAAGGGCAAGGATCAAATTAAGGCTATATTGCTCAGTAAATCTTTTTCAATTGTATAAAATTACTCATGGCAGATATTAAGGGTAAAACTTGTCCACAGAAGTGGAATAGCCTGAAGAAAGAGAGCTGTGGGAGTCAAACTGCAAAGAAACATACTAGATATGAGAAATTTGTCTCAAAAGGAACTCTGGGACATTTCCCTTCTTCTCCCTCCCCTCTTGAAGAATGTGATCCTGTCGACATCAGAAGCACAGAACAAGATGGCTCTCTGTTCCTGGTGCAGGGGCTGGGGGCTCACTGGCCCTGGGGAGGGTTATGGAGCCTTAGCTGAAGGTGGATGATATTCGCATGGGACAGCTGTCCAGGTCTGAGTCAGGGTGAGGTATGAAAGATGTCCACTGAGGAACTCCGAGAAGCAAGTCATGTCAGAGCCCAAGGAGGGTGGGGAGACAGTCCACATGGAGGGGTGGCCAGGTGTGGGCAAAAGGAGACATCCAGGTGGGAAGCACAGGTCAGCATGGAGGGCCAGAGCCCATGTGGACAGAGGAGCATCCACAGTGAGGCAAGTGAGGGGACTGGGCATGAGTGGCAAAGCCTGAGCAGGGCGAAGAAGCCATTCACAAGGAAGTGTGGTTACAGAGCCAGAGAAGAGTGTGATGGCTATTCCCACAGAGGGCATGGCAGTACAGGTAGAGACCAGGCAGGAGCAGGAATAAGTTCTTGCCAGGCGAGCAGCCACCTCATCTGGCTGTGAGGCTGTGGGTGGACAAGGAGGGCATCCATACTAGAAGGGCAGATTTGGTCAGGGGCCCAAAAGCGGTGAGGAGGGTGAGTGTTGGAGGGAGACGGGGCAGCAGTGGTTGAGTGACTTCTCATAGACTTGGGGAAACAGTAAGAGATAGATTTTTTACTGAAGTCACAAATATGAAAACAAAGAAGAAACTGGAATAAACCCTGTGGTGCACCAATGTGAACCCTAGGAGAATTTGTGTATAAAATCACTTGGTAAGGAAAGCAAATCCGTACTCCCTGAATAACTCAGCTCATGTATGAGATAGGATTCGGGGTGGGGGTGATCCACAAGGGATCCAAGGACAGCTAGAGAAGTCAAATTCATGGACATAAAATAAATAATGGAGGAATGCACCTTTTTCTACCTCTGGTAAAGAAGACTTACACTAAGTGGAAATTTTGTCTAAAATATTTAACCAAAAAGTAGAATAGAAAGCAATGACTTCCACTGTTGACTGTCTATTTATTGGCTGTTCTGCCTTCATCAAGACATATAATCCATCTAAGCCTGTTTTCCCACCTATGGAAAGTACGTACTGGTATCTACACTGTGAAATTCATTAAGTGAAGGAATGTTATACAAAATATAATGCTCTTCATAAAATAGATCTTAAACTTTCTTCTCAAGTAAACTCTTCTTTAAAAATCCTTATTCTATTCTGATGAATTTCTCTCACCTCTCCAGTGTGCTTGATACTATGTTGATCATGCTTAAATATCATACTATAAAAAACGTTAATAGGTACTGTCTTCATTTCAATTTTACATTTAAGAAACTAAGGTACAGAACTAAGATTATGTAGTTAGTAATCAACATAGCATGCATAATTTACTGACAAGTTCAAATTTAAGAATCTACAAGGCTGAATCTAGTCTTTGGTGCCTGATTGCTTTGCTAAGCTAATATCTGTAGCACAAAACCTCACAGCTTACACAACACATCACACCTTGTCTGATAAACCCTTGAACTCAGCATTGAATCTTTTCATTCTAAGTTCTCAAAATTAAAAACATGAAGTTTAGCTTAAAAGTAGAAAATTAAAGCTAGCTATCTAAAATGTCTTTTACTTTGATTGCTTGAGTATTCATTGCAAAGAGAGGGCTTTTCCTGAGACCAAGAGGATGCCCACCACATATCTCAAAGGTGTGAAAACTCAGTTTTTAAAGACCTAAGCAAGTTGCCTGAGCTGAGAAGACAAGAGAGTCCTGTCAGAACTGCTCAGATCCACATAAACATCTAAAATAATACTCACTTATCCTGAGAATGAGTATCTCTAAGATGATGTCACTCAAGAGAGACATCAATAAGAGTAGAATAGGGGCTTTCTACTGCTATCCCACCACAGAAGCATCCACTTTGGCAGCTACCCACAGATGAATATATTTTTATGGGAATGGGAAATTGAGCAGAGAAGCTCTAGCACACCCCTGAAGCCAAAAATCGAAGAAAAGACATATTGAAGAGGATAAGAGTAGTTTCACATTGTCCATGTCACCCCCACCCCATGGAAGTGCAATTTAGTGACAAGACAGACTCCCCCTTAACTCATGACTTCTCTGATGTAGGAAAGTGGGAGCTTCATGAGTGAGCACTCAGCTCTCCTAGCCATGTGAAAAGCTGCCCAAGAGGCCACCGTTTGTTGCCTGTATCCATGGATTCTAATCTACAGATTAAACAACAATGATTTGAAAATAGTTCAAAAAGACACTCTGAAATTTTTATTTGCAAAGCTGCCTCCCTCACCCCTGCTCCTGCAATGTAGATATCAAATCTGTGAATGCTCATTGTATATGAAATGGCTTAGTATTTCTATACACCCCGTGCAATACTCCTGTAGACTTTAAATCATCTCCAGGTTACTTATAATATTAAATACAATGCAAATCATTTTCACCTTAAAGTTGCTTTTTGACTTAAATTTTACTAGTTGGGGTCTCAAAGCAATTGGCTTTTTCAATCCTGCAAAGTCTCAATTCCTAAATTTCTCCATTTCCTTTCATTTCTGTGTTCAAACTGGGAAATTCTTCCCTGGGCTTATTTCTTATCATACTCAGGCAAACACAACAACCATCACTAACAAACACTCTAATAGTATGTTTTCCCCTCAAGGTCCAGATACACTCAAATCGTGATCTACTTCCAAAGTTACATGGATCACCATTTTACTAAATATTTGGTCACCAATAAAACATAAATCTCAAGCTTTCTAGCCTCTGATATTAGTTTCCTTGCAAATGGCTAGTCTTACTGAATATGTAGACTTAGTTGTCTTGGTGTTATTCCCTAAACAACATGGTACAGCAATGGTTTCCATTGTATTCGGTATTATAAGTATCTGGAGATGATTTAAAGTATACAGGAGTATGTGCATGGGTTATATGCAAATACTAAGCCATTTTATATAAGACTTGAGTATTCACAGTTTTGATATCCATATTGTGGGAGCACAGCAAGACGGGGGGCAGCTAAGAACAAATCCCCCATGTGTGCCAAGGGATGACTAACACTTTCTGAGACAATGGGCATGGTTGAGCAGTGGAAAGAGGCTCTGTGGACTCTATCAGAAACCCAGCTGTTTGGCATATACCACCTGAAGAATCTTTTCAACTGACCCATGGCACCCCAACTGCTCTCCCTTTCCC